>NC_052060.1:1150238-1466667 GCF_903992535.2 Arvicola amphibius | reverse complement strand
TTTGGGGAAAAGGCATGTATTAGCACACCTCGCTTGTGTGTGTGTGTGTGTGTGTGTGTGTGTGTGTGTGGTGTGTGTGTGTGTGTGAGAGAGAGAGAGAGAGAGAGAGAAAGAGAGAGAGAGAGAGGTGAGTCACCACACCTGGCTTCGTCTTGTGTTATTTTCCTGTGTGGTTTAGTTTCTCTTTGTTGTAGTTTACCTATGAATCTGGTGTTCCTTGGCTATGTGCACTTACTTACATAAAATGCGATGGTTTACACCTGTAATCTCAGCACTCAGGAGACTGAGACAGATTGAGAGTTCAACACCAGCCTGGGCTTTGCAGCCACATCATGTCTGGAATTTTAGAAAGCGTGAGAGAGAGTCTGGAGAGGTGGCTCAGTGGTGAAGAGTGCTTACTGGCAGCACTCGGGAGGCAGAGGCAGGTGGATCTCTGTGAGTTCGAGACCAGCCTGGTCTACAAGAGCTAGTTCCAGGACAGACTCCAAAGCTACAGAGAAACCCTGTCTCGAAAAACCAAAAAAAAAAAAAAAAAAAAAAAAAAGGAATAAAATGCAATATTTAAAAATATTTTTAAAAAATCTCCATAGCAGAAGGCAAGAATAGGTACATGTATCCTTTGCTGGCTTAAAAGCAAGATAGAGATGTTGTTGTCTAGATGTGGTCACCTCACTTTACAGGTGAGGAGTTTGTGGCTCAAAGGGGTGAAGTCTCTTCTGCTGCTGCACCCCGTAGTAACTGCACTCCGCGGCTTTCAGGTGACAGTGGCTTCAGGATGATATTTTTGGATAGGAAGGAAAATTCTCTTCAGCAAATATGCTCTCCAGTTGACAGGGCCTCCAGGAACAGCCAGTCCAACACCCTCGAGCATGAGTGAGAAAAGGGGGGCTCAGAGTGGAGGAGGAACTCCCCCCAGTCACGAAGCAAGTTCATACAAAACTGCCACACCACCCTTCTCTGCCAGTCACTGACTCAGCACTTGTGCTGGGTGCCATGCCTGGGACCACAGCACGGCGTGCTTGCCTGAGGATGCAGGCACCGAAGAGCAGGGCTGTGGGAACAGCTAACACAGTGCTCAGGGCCTGCCGCCCTGCCTTCGTTATTAGTGCATTTCAGCCCGACAGAGAGCCTGGGGGTACTGGGTCTGAGTTTTATTTAATATTTATGTATTTATTTATTATGTATACAATATTCTGTCTGTATGCCTGAAGGCCAGAAGAGGGCACCAGACCTCATTACAGATGGTTGTGAGCCACCATGTGGTTGCTGGGAATTGAACTCAGGACCTTTGGAAGAGCAGGCAATGCTTTTAACCGCTGAGCCATCTCTCCAGCCCCTGGGTCTGAGTTTTTTTTTTTGTTTTGTTTTTTGTTTTTTTTTTTTTTTTGGTTTTTTCGAGACAGGGTTTCTCTGCAGCTTTAGAACCTGTCCTGGAGCTAGCTCTTGTAGACCAGGCTGGTCTCGAACTCACAGAGATCCGCCTGCCTCTGCCTCCCGAGTGCTGGGATTAAAGGCGTGCGCCACCACCGCCCGGCCCTGGGTCTGAGTTTTAACCTCACCTGGAACTGAGGAGTGTCCAGAGGAAAGGGCAAAGGAGAGAGTGGCGGGGGGGGGGGGGGGGGGGGGGGGGGGGAGGGGGGAGTGCAGCCATGTTTGTGCTGAAGCGATCATGCCAGTTGACACATCTGCTTCCTTCCTCCTCTAGTGCTCCACAGGCCCGTCCTCGGACAAAGCTTTGACCTTTATGAAGGACCATTTCCTGATGGATGAGCATGTGGTAGCAAGGCCCCTGCTGGTGAAGTCTGGTGTGGAGTACACACAGCTTGCTGTGGAACGAGCTCAGGGTCTGGATGGGAGCAGCCATGTGGTCATGTACCTGGGCACATGTGAGTATAGGGGTCCAGAATATACCTGGGATAAGCAGAGCAGGGGCTGTATCCAGGCCGAGGCAGGAAAGCCTCTGAGTTCATTCATTTAGCGGGTGTTTGGGGTGCAAACTCCCTGCTGGACTCTGGAGACTCAGCGGAGTAGCCGGGCCATCCAGTCTCTAGCCTTCCTGAACTCTCAGGCTGCTGGAAAATACACACTGCACCTCCTCTGGTCTTAGAAGAGTTGCCTGCCTTCTGGGAGAAACCATAGCAGGGGTGGAGGGATGAGCAGGTAGAGTGGGTTGCATGGACTGAAAGGACCATCATGGGTGCCCTGGAGAAGGGAGGAGCCAGGCCCTTATTTTATATATTTGTTTGGTTGTTTGCTTTTGAGAGTATGTAGCCCTTGCTGGTCTCAAACTTAACTGTATAGCTAAAGCTGACCTTGAACTGATCCACCCGCCTCTACCTCCCAAGTGCTGGGATCACAGGTATATCCCACCATGCCTCAAAAGTCTGGTTTTATGTGGTATGCGGATCTAACGCAGGGCTTTATGTGCTACAGGCAAGCACTCTACCAGCTGGGATATGTTTTTAGCCCTATCATTTTTGAATAGACAGAAAAGACTAAAAGAATCCAGTGGAGAGGATGACCCAAAGATGGCAAGAGAAGAGACACTTGGCAGGTGGCTGGGCTGGAGATAAGGGAGCTGGTGTCTGAAAGTTTCTGTGTCTTCTAGGAGACAGGAGAACCAGGGTCAGGAGCCAAGAACTAGGGTGGGCTCAGGAGAGAGGGCTGGCTCTAACACTGGTTCTGGAAAGAGACGGACGGTCGGTTAGGGGATGTGGCTAGATTGTTAGAAGTTGAGGGCACGGTGCTTTACTGCAATAAAGCCACTGGCTTCACTCACTCTCCAGGCTGAGCTAGAAGGCACGTCTCTGCTACAGCTTTGCTGAGCGTACCCCAGGAAAGACAAACAAGGATTCCCATGCTGTGGAGTGGGTAGAGACAGACCATAACTGTTCTGAATGGGAACACTGCCTGGAGCTTTAGCTACAAGGTTTGAAAATCAGGTAGAGCAGAGTGAAGGGGGTCCCGCTAGGGGAGTCTGCCTTCTTAGTGACGGGTCTCATTCTAACACTCAGGGGAGATGACAACTTGGTGCATCTCTGTCTCTGTCTGTCTCTGTCTCTCTGTCTCTGTCTCTGTCTCTCTCTCTCTCTCTCTCTCTCTCTCTCTCTCTCTCTCTCTCTCTTTCAGTTTTTTGAAACAGGATTTCTCTGTATAACAGTTCTGGTTGTCCTGGAACTTGCTCTGTAGACCGGACTGGTCTCGAGCTCACAGAGATCCGCCTGCCTCTGCCTCTTGACTAAAGGTGTGCACCACCACCACCTGATATTTTATTTCATTTTTGAGACAGAGTCTCACCATATAACCCTTGACTGGCCTGACACTCACTATGTAGACCAGGCTGGCCCAGAACTTTATAAAGATCTTTCTGCCTCTGCTTCCCAAATGCTGGAATTAAAAGCATGGACCACCATGCCTTGTCCTTTTTGTTGTTGTTGATTATGATGTTGTTGTTGTTGTTGTGTTTGAGACAGGGTCTCAGTCTATAGTCCAAGCTGGCCTGGAACTCATAATTCTCCTGCCTCGGATTTCTGGGTGCTGGGAAGCTGCAACCATTAAAAGGGTAGTCAGAAGCAGGGCTTCTGTTATCATAGTTACTTGAGAGGCTGAGGCAGGAGGATTACTCTGGGCTACAGAGTAAGACTCTGTCTCAAAAAGCAAAAAGAGGGCTGGGAACGCAGCTCAAGGGGAGAACACTTATCAACACGAGAGGCCCTGAATTTAAGCCTTCGCTTACCCCATACTAGAAAAAGAAAGAAAGAGGCTCAGTTGTGAAGACCGGAACTCAGGCTCAGCACCCATGGAAGTGCTGGGTGCTGCAGAGTACCTATAAATCCAGCACTCGGGGTAGAGGGTGGGCAGATGGGTGGATTCCTGGTGCCGGTTTACTAGGCAGCCAGTCCAGACTGGTTCCAAGTTCCCTGAGAGACCCTGTCTCAGCAAATCCAGTAGAGTGAGTCAGATAGTTGACTTTGACGTCTGTCCTCCATGTGCATGTGTGCAAGCACACCTGGCAGGTGCATACATATCACACACACACACACATGCACACACACACACAAACCTCTTGGTCCCTGGACCACAGAGGGTCTCGAGTGCCTGGCCTGTTGGGCAAGTGTGTGAGGCCATGCGGGAAGCTCCACGTTCTCTTTGTCCCCCCAGCCACAGGATCCCTGCACAAGGCTGTGGTACCTGAGAACAGCAGCGCTTATCTTGTGGAGGAGATCCAGCTGAGCCCTGAGCCCGAGCCTGTTCAAAACCTGCAGCTGGCCCCCACCCAAGTGAGAAGAGACCCGAACAGAATATGGTCTTTCTGTGGGAATGAGCTGGGGCTCCTGACCCTGTCCCTTCTCTTCCAGGGTGCCGTATTCTCAGGCTTCTCAGGAGGCATCTGGAAAGTTCCTCGGGCCAATTGCAGAGTCTATGAGAGCTGTGTGGACTGTGTCCTTGCCAGGGATCCTCACTGCGCCTGGGACCCTGAGTCAGGGATCTGCAGCCTTCTGTCTGGCTCTACCCCGTGAGTGTTGGTCCTGCATGGGGGCTGGCGACAATCTGCCAGGGCTTTCCTTACACAGTTTCTGCCACTATTCCTTCCCCTCAAGGGGCACCAACACATTCACTCCCAGGTTCCATGCCGCTGAATCCAGTTCTAGAAGGTGGCCTTTTGCAGGGCGGTGTTGAAGGTGCCCTTGTTTCCTTCACCTGGTGGTCCTAGCCCTTCTTCCCTTTATCCTCCCTCCCCCTTCTGCTCCCACTTCTGTCTGTTGGCTCACCTTCCTTCTCAGGCTGTGTTTGCTCGCCTTCCTTCTCAGGAGCACCTGGAAACAGGACATGGAACAAGGCAACCCGGCGTGGGCGTGTGCTCGAGGCCCCATGGCCAGGAGCCCCAGGCGTCAGAGCCCCCCTCAACTTAGTGAGTGTGGGCTGGGGGAGGCTCCAGGGATGGACTGGAACCTGACTGTGGATAGGAGGAATTCTGAGCTGGAGCTGTACTAGGATCTAGGTTGAGGTGGTTGTGGGTTTGGTGTCTGCATTGGAATTAGGAATACTGGAGGCTTGCCTATAGCCACCCACACCATGCTGGGCCATGCACAGACCAGATCATGGATGATTTCAGAAACTAAGGGTTGGACCTGGTTAGACGTTAGCTGGGAGAAAGACTAGGGAGGAGGAAAGGAGGGTTTAGTTTGGAGTCTAGCTAGAAGGGGTGAGCCTTGAGTTTGGGAGTTGAAATGGAATCAGAAGACAGCCGGGTATGGTGGCTCATACCAGTGATCCTAGACATCAGGATTGCCAAGAGTTCAAGGCCAGCCTGGGCTACAGCGTGGGGCCAGATGCAAGTAAGGCTATCTCTCCCTTCCTCCTTCCTCCCTCCCCCTGAATGTGTCATTCTTTGCTGCCCTCCAGTTAAAGAAGTCCTGGCTGTCCCCAACTCCATCCTGGAGCTGCCCTGCCCTCGCCTGTCAGCCCTGGCATCTTACTACTGGAGTCACGGCAGAGCCACGATCCCAGAAGCCTCTTCTACCATTTACAATGGCTCCCTCTTGCTGCTGCCTCAGGATGGTGTTGGGGGCCTCTACCAGTGTGTGGCCACTGAGAATGGCTACTCATACCCTGTAGTCTCCTACTGGGTAGACAGCCAGGACCAGTCCCTGGCCCTGGATCCTGAACTAGCCGGTGTTCCCCGGGAACGTGTGGAAGTCCCACTGACTAGGGTTGGTGGCGGAGCGTCCACGGCTGCCCAGCGGTCCTACTGGCCCCATTTTCTCATCGTCACCGTCCTCCTGGCCATAGTGCTCCTAGGAGTACTCACCCTCCTCCTGGCTTCTCCACTGGGAGCACTACGGGCTCGGGGCAAGGTTCAGGGCTGTGGGACACTACCCCCCAGGGAAAAGGCCCCATTGAGCAGGGAACGGCATCTCCAGCCCTCCAAGGACTATAGGACCTCTGCCAGTGACGTCGATGCTGACAACAACCATCTAGGCACTGAAGTGGCTTAAAAGGAGGGTACAGATGGGAGCTGAGCAGGGAGAGCCCCTGGTCTGGTGCCTGAGTCTGGCACAGTGCCACCCTGACTAGGGTGAAAGGCTTTCCTGCTGTTGCGTGTCACCTGCAGCACCCAGTAGGGCCTCCCCTAGGGGACTCTCTTCTGTAAGCACATGGACTGTCTCCACACCTGTACCCATGCCAGGACAGGAAGAGCCAGACAGGAGTCTTCAGTCTTGACCAACCAACCCCAAGAGCTTCAGGAGACCCTGAAGCTGTGGCTGTCTAGGGTGACACACCCAAGCATCTGAGCAAGCTGGGTTGTTCCTGCAAACTTTATCCTGGAAGCTGCCACTCTGGAAGCAGCTGCTGCTTTGAAACACCAGCCCTCCCTTCTCCTGGGGTCGCCAAGATTCTTTGAGAGCTGGCCCCTGTGCTTCCCTGTACCAATCACACCCTACTGCTTGGGAAGTCTTTTCTGAAGTCTGATCACCTTCTTGCTTCAGTTTAAACAGGTTGTTACTGTCTCTGCCCTGACTGGAATGGCGGGCGTAATCTGAACCTTGTTCTCTTGTCTAGTGTGGCTGACCCCTTGAATTCCTCCTTCCTCGTCCCTTTGTTTTGGGATTCAGAAAACTGCTCGTCACAGACAATTTATTTTTTATTAAAAAAGATACAAGCTTTAAGCAAGGCTGATGATGTGCTGTCTTTGTTTTGGCCGAGTTCCCACCAGGGTAGCCTGTGTGGAAGTCGAGGTTTCCAGGTGGGCTCTGCAGCTCCCGCCTACCAGCCCCAGCCTGCCCCAGGCAGGGCTAGGACTGTGTGGAGCAGCCTCAACTGTGCCTGCTAGACACTGGCTGCCACATCTGCTGTCCCAGGGACTCCCACGCTCATCGCTCGTCGTGACTCTGGTTCAGCTCTGCCCCACCCCCACCCTGGCCCAATCCCTCCGCACTGCTGACAAGGCTCGCTCTACCCACACCTCCACACTGCCTTTTCCTCCCTCTGCCAGGAAGTCACACTCTGGCCTCCCATCTGAGGCTGCCTTCCCCTCTGTCCTCTAGTGGGAATTCCCAGCAGGCCCCCACCTCACCTAATTGGCTCCCTCCTCTTAACTACAGGTGTGCACACACGCAGTGAATAGGGGTAGCCACCTGTGATCTCAGCACTCAGGAGGCAGAAGCGAGAGAAGCAGCAGCAGCAGCTGAAAACCAGTCTTGGCTACATAGTAAAACTGAGGCCAACCTGAGCTACAAGAATCTAAAAACACCAAAACCAAAAAGTCATTAACTTTCCCCATAACTCTACCTCCTCATCTATACTTGGTTTCCCTCTCCTATGACCACTGAACACCAAAGAGGGTCCACCATAGTCTCCCTTTGTCCCCTTTCCGAGTTCTCTCCCTTTAACCCCTGTGACGCAGCCCTCCCTACACTGTTCAGTCACCTAAGATCGACCGTTCTGCCTAACAGCAGAGCATCCTTGACCTCTGCTCAGCCACCGCCACAGCTGCCCCTTCCTCACAATCTTCTAGAGAGTTTTTAACAAGATTTCAAAGCCAGTGAGATGTCTTAGTGGCAAAGGTACTTGTCACCAAGCCTGTTTGACCTGAGTTCAATCCCTGGGACCCACATGGTAGACTCAAATCTGGGCTCTGCGCGTGCTGTGGACCTATATGTCCATACACATAAATGAATAAATGTAAGATGAGAATTTGTTGGGGGCTGGAGAGATGGCTCAGAGGTTAAGAGCATTGCCTGCTCTTCCAAAGGTCCTGAGTTCAACTCCCGGCAACCACATGGTGGCTCACAGCCATCTGTAATGGTGCCCTCTTCTGGCCTGCAGGAATACACGCAGACAGAACATTGTATACATAATAAAAATAAATATTTTTTTTAAAAAAGATGAGAATTTGTTGTTTTTAATTGTAGGAGCTGGAGAGATGGCTCAACAGTTAAGACCACTGACTGTTCTTCCAGAGAACTGGGGTTCAGTTCCCAGCACCTTGCACCTGTCTGTGACTCCAGTTCCTTCTGACACCTTCACACAGACACACATGCAGGCAAAATACCATGAACATAAACTTTTTCCAAGAAACCAAAAAAATGAAGAACAATGTTTCACCCCTGTGCTCTACCTGGCATTTACCACTCTGCTGCTACTTTTTCTTTTTCAATTAAATTTTATTTCTTTTACTTGTGCGGCAGGGAGTGGGACATGATTGTGCCGGGGCACATGTGTGGAGCCAGTTCCCACCTTCCATCACGCATGTTCTTAGGATAGAAGTCAGACTGCCTGGGTAGGAAGCAAGCATGTTGATCTTCTGACCCACTTTGACCACTTAGGATTCTTATTTTTCTTAGATTGATTTTACTCATATGAGTGTCTTGCCTGCACATATGTCTGAGTGCCACAAGCATGCCTAGTCTCTGAGGAAGTGGTGAGCCTCCATGTGGGTGCTGGGAATCGAACCTGGGTCCTTCACAAGAACAAGTGCTCTTAACCACCGAGCCAGCGCTCCAGCCCCGGGATCCCATTGTGTGTATCTAATCCCTTTTCTGTCTCCATTTACCCCAGGCAGAGATCTGGGTGAATAGCAGTGTTGCAGTGGAGAGACGTTACACAAAGACTCTGAACCTGTCCACTATGGTTTCGTTTTGGTTTTAGATTTTTTTTTTTCTTTTCTTTCTTTTTTTTTTTTTTTCTGAGGCAGGGTTTCCCTGTAGTTTCTAAAGCTTGTCCTGGAGCTAGCTCTTGTAGACCGCCTGCCTCTGCCTCCCGAGTGCTGGGATTAAAGGTGTGCGCCACCACCGCCCGGCTGGTTTTAGATTTATTTGTATGTGTCTGTGTATGTGTCTGGCCTTAGGAGGCCAGAACAAGGTGTCAGATACCCTGGAATTGTAGTTGTAGTTGTGACCTGATGAGGGCGCTGGAACTGGACTTTGGTCCTCAGTAGAACAGCAAGTGCTCTTAACACAGAGCCATCTCTCCGGCTCCTGGTTGTTTTGTTTTGGGAGGCAGGGTCTCTTTATGTAGCCCTGGTTGTCCTGGAACTTACTATGTAGAATAGGAAGGCCTGGAACTCAGAGATCTGCCTGCCTCCTGAACTGGGATTAAAGGTGTGCTCCAGCTGTTGTGGAATATTATTTTAAGGTGTGTTACATTTGTTTATGCTGTGGAACATTTGTTTAATGAAGCAAAAATATGTTTCATTTTTTTTTATGTTGCATTTGTTTACCTCTGTGAAGCCTGTCTAAAACGCCTGACTGGTCAAATAAAGAGCTGAACGGTCAATAGCAAGCCAGGAGAAAGGGTAGGAGGGCTGGCAAGCAGATCCCTCTTTATATATGAGATCTCTCTGTTCTATATCTCGATGAGATCTTTCTATTCTCATAAATAGAAGGAGAGATCTGGGAGGGAAAAAAAGGATCAAGGAGCAAGAGAAGGCGTGCACTGGAGCTTTGAGTCCTTTCCATCCCCATTGTAGTCTTTCTTCAATAGATTCGAACCCTGGGACTGGGGTGAGACGACCCGCAGGTGTTCCTCCTTGTAATCGCCATAGCATTGATCAAGCAGAGTTAGCTGACCGTTGAATGAACTAGTCACAATAGTTGACAAATGATTTTTGGACTTTTCCTTTGATTCTGTACTACCCTCTCCCTGATTTTGTGGCTTTTTTCCTTTAAAAGGGCTTGTAACAGACAAAGCGGGGTCCTTCTCCTCTTGAGGCTGAGGGACCTCTGCCGTAGCAGAATAAAAATTCCTCTTGCTATTGCATCAACCGTGCTGAGAGTGTCTCTTGGGGCGACCTCCTCCTTGATGGGGCTTTAGGGCCCAACAAAGGACGACTCCAAAGGGCAGCCACCCAGTTACACACTCAGACAGTCAGACACTGAGGAAGAAGGGAAGAAAAGATATGCAGAAACAGAGAATAGCAAAAGCCTAGAAGCCAAAGATAGATGGGATAATTTAAGTTAAGAAAAACTGGCTAGCAACAAGTCAAGTGAAGGCTGGGCATTTATGAGTAATATAATAAGACTCCCCGTGGTGGTGGTGGCGCACGCCTTTAATCCGAGCACTCGAGAGGTAGAGGCAGGCGGATTTCTGTGAGTTCGAGGCCAGCCTTGTCTACAAGAGTTCTACAAGAGTTCTACAAGAGTTCCAGGACAGGCTCCAAAGCCACAGAGAAACCTTGCCTAAAAAAGAAAAAACAAAAACAAACAAACAAAAAACCTCCTTGTGATTTATTTGGGAGCTGGGTGGCAGGCCCACAAAGGAGTAAAAAAGTTAAAAACAACCACGATGCCGTTCTAGTAAGTAAGATAAGGTGCCTCATTGTGGGTTTTCAAGATTTAAAAGTTTTATGTGCACGAGTATTTTCCCTACTTGTATGCATGTGCATGCCTACTAGTATGTGTGTACATGCCTACATGTATGTGTGTGTACCACCTGCATGCCTGGTGCCTGCAGAGGCCAGAAGCTGAAGATCCCTTGGAGCTGAAGTTCCAGGTAGTTGAGAGCTACTTCGTGGGTCTGGGAACTGATCTGAGTCACCTCTCCAGCCCCAACCCCCACCCCTGTCGGTTATTAGCATGCACTGCTCTTAGCAGCCAGCTTCGCCTCATGACACACCTACCAAGGGGCTCACAAACGCTTGTAAACCCAGGTCCAGGTATCTGACTCCCTCCTCTAGTCTGCTTGGGAGCCTGCACGCATGTGTTCAAATACACAAATACACACACACTGGTGGGCACGAGGCTGGAGAACTGGCTCAGCAGTTAGGAAAGTACCTACAGCTCTTCCAGAGGTCCTGACTCCAGTCAGCATGAGTGTTGGACACAACAGCCCAGCTCCAGGGGATCTGACGCTCTCTTCTGGCCTCTTCAGGTACTGGCATACATGTGGCACACACATGCACGCGCACGCACATACACACACACACATCTTTAAAAAAAATCTTTTAAAGCCGGGTGTTGGTGGCGCACGCCTTTAATCCCAGCACTCGGGAGGCAGAGGCAGGCAGATCTCTGTGAGTTCGAGACCAGCCTGGTCTACAAGAGCTAGTTCCAGGATAGGCTTCAAAGCTACAGAGAAACCCTGTCTCGAAAAACCAAAAAAAAAAAAAAAAAAATCTTTTAAAAAAGCCAGATGGGGGCTGGAGAGATGGCTTAGAGGTTAAGAGCACTGACCGCTCTTCCAGAGGTCCTGAGTTCAATTCTCAGAAACTACATGGTGGCCGGGCGGTGGTGGCGCACGCCTTTAATCCCAGCACTCGGGAGGCAGAGGTAGGCGGATCTCTGTGAGTTCGAGGCCAGCCTGGTCTACAAGAGCTAGTTCCAGGACAGGCTCCAAAGCCACAGAGAAACCCTGTCTCGAAAAATCAAAAAAAAAAAAAAAAAAAAAAGAAACTACATGGTGGCTCAGAACCATCTGTAATGAGATTTGGTGCCCTCTTCTGACATGTAGGCACACATGCAAGCAGAACAATGTATATATAATAAATAAATAAATCTTTAAAAAAAAAAGCCAGATGGTGATGGCACACGCCTGTAATCCCAGCATTCAGGAGGCAGATCTCTGAGTTCCAAGACAGCCAGGGATGCACAGAGAAACCCTGTCTTGAAAAACCAAAAACCAACCAACCAACCAAACAAACAAACAAAACAAAACAAACTTAAGAACCAGCAGAAAAAGAATAAAAAAAAAAAAAAGAAAAACAAACAAACAAAAAAAGAACCAGCAGAAGCAGCAGACTCCTTTCTTTTAAACTTTATAAAAGAAAGTTTCAAGTAATCAGGCCCTCATGTGACCCTGGGTTACTCATGACAGCATATTTCTTTCTGATATGCTTTAATGGCTTTTTTTTTATTATACTTATTTATATGTGAGCAGGGAAGTGTAGGTGAGTGAGTGCCTGGCTTTAGCTTGGCTTATTTCTAGTCAGCTTTCCTTAAATTATCCCGTCTACCTTTGCCTCTGGCTTTCCCATGTCTATTTTTTTTTAAAGTGTTTATTTATTTATTTATTTATTTACTTATTATGTATACAATATTCTGTCTGTGTGTATGCCTGCACGCCAGAAGAGGGCACCAGACCCCATTAGAGATGGTTGTGAGCCACCATGTAGTTGCTGGGAATCGAACTCAGGACCTTTGGAAGAGCAGGCAATGCTCTTAACCTCTGAGCCATCTCTCCAGCCCCTCCCATGTCTATTTTTGTGTGTCTTTTCTTTCCTCACTTCTCTATGGCTGGCCCCTTGCGTCCTCCTCTCCTCCATTTTCTGTTCCTTGATCCTCAGATTTCTCATCCTATTTATTCTTTCTATGTGCCAACCCTCCTATCTTTCTCCTGCCTGGCTATTGGCTGTTCATCTCTTTATTAAACAAATCTATACGGGGAAAGTATCACAGCTTCACAGTTAAACAAACTCAACATAAACAAAAGTAACACACCTTAAAATAATGTTCCCAACACGTCTCTTTATGTATTCCTGGCTGGCCTGGAACTCACTTTGTAGACCAGGCTGGCTTTGAACTCACAGGGATTCTTCTGCCTTTGCCTCCTAAGTGCTGGAACTAAAGGCTTGTGCAACCACATCCAATCAGGATTTTCTTTTTTTTTAATTGATATTTATTGAGTTCTACATTTTTCTCTGCTCCCCTCCCTGCCTCTTCTCTCCTCTCTTTTACCCTCCCCCAAGGTCCCCATACTCCCAATTTACTCAGGAGATCTTGTCTTTTTCTACTTTCTACTTCCCATGTGGATTAGATCTATGTAAATCTCTCTTAGTGTCCTCATTGTTGTCTAAATTCTCTGGGATTGTGGTTTGTAGGCTGGCTTTCTTTGCTTTATGTTTAAAAACCACCTATGAGTGAGTACATGTGATAATTGTCTTTCTGTGTCTGGGTTACCTCACTCAAAATGATGTTTTCTAGCTCCATCCATTTTCCTGCAAAATTCAAGATGTTGTTATTTTTTTCTGCTGTGTAGTACTCCATTGTGTAAATGTACCACATTTTCCTTATCCATTCTTTGGTTGAGGGGCATTTAAGTTGTTTCCAGGTTCTGACAAACAAAGCTGTTATGAACATGGTTGAGCACATGTTCTTGTGGTATGATTGAACATCCTTTGGATATATGTAGGGTCCAGGTCTACCCTTGTTCCTGGGGTTCATCTTGAGGACAGTTTCTGGTCAGCCAGCTAAAACATTGTGTTTGTTTCTGTGCTCCCTCTGCCCTGCCTAGTGATTAGCTGTAGGGCATTGTTTACTCCATCTTTGGTGTGGTAATTTCCCACCTGCTTGGGGGTGGGAGGGAAATCCTTGTGCAGCAGCGAGGTATATGAGGATTTCCCCAAGGTTGAATAAACGGCATTCAGCTGATCTCCTTCCAAATGACCCAGGTCTCTCTGTGTGTTCTTTCAGTCTCCAGGCCCTTGCCCGGCTCGTGTACGGTACAGTGGGCATGTGAACTGTACCGAGGGGGTAACACAGAATCGGGTGTTACAATTGGAGGCCCCGCTGGGATCATCAGCAACTACAGTTGGAGACTCATCAGCGAGATCGGGAAGTAGGGATCCCCGAGAGGTCGCCTCGGAAGGCTGGCCAACAGGTAAGAAATTGAGTGGTGAGGGTGTATTGGTAATGGGTAAAAGTAATTCTGTTTTGGTATTGATGGCCGATTAAAGGGCCAATTGATAGTGCTTTTAGAGAAGCAAGGCAAGGAAGGCACCGGCATTAAAATAAGACAACACAAGAGTTCCTTAAGACAGTTTTCTTTTGTGTAAGGTAGTTAATTGCCTAATTTTTTGAGAGCGTTTAGTCCCTGGTTTCTACACGCAGGGGCTTTAATATTACTAATTGGGAGCAGGTTAAGGTAAAAGCATTTTCACTGTGGCACTTAGCCAGAGATGCTCTTCTCAGTGATGATGTAAAGTAAAAGAGCAATTAGAGAATTTAAACAAAACCTTTGAGGGGATTCAGGATGTAGAATCTATGTGTTCTACTAAGAGTTTTGAGGAGCAGAAAGTAAAGAGTACTAAAAAAAAAATAGAACAGAAAGAAAAAACTTTAAAAAAGGAGATTGCACTAATAAAAAAGTTAGTAAAAGAAGGAAGGCAGCTTTGCAGAGCCTGTCTTTGGGGAGGAGATTGTTGTGGAGATGTAAAATGTAGGAGGATTGTAATGGGTTTTCCTCCAGCATGACCTTGGCATGTTGGCTGGTGCTGGTGCAGGATAGTACGCTGGTTTAGCAACACAGATCACTTAAGATCCTGCTAAAGCTTGGAAAACTTTACCTAACAAAGGAGCAGGAGAACAGCTTTCTAAGATCCTTCAAGGATCTTCAGAACCTTATTCTGAAGTTTATTGACCGCTTGCTACAGGTGGGAAGTCGCATCATAAAGCGATTGGCCTATTGAAAATGCTAACATACTGTCAAGAGGCTATATGCCCCCAAAGAAATGGGAATTTAAATGATTTTATCCAGTTATCAGGGACATTGATGGCACTCACGTGACAGTCAGGTAATTGTTTCTGCCCTTAGGGAGGGTCAAGGTGGAGCTAGGTCAAGAAATTGTTTTCAGCCGGGCGGTGGTGGCGCACGCCTTTGATCCCAGCACTCGGGAGGCAGAGGCAGGCGGATCTCTGTGAGTTCGAGGCCAGCCTGGTCTACAAGAGCTAGTTCCAGGACAGGCTCTAAAAAAAAAAAAAAAAAAAAAGAAATTGTTTTCAATGTGGAAAGGTCAGGACACATCAAAAGAAATTGCCCTGCGGGTAAAGAAACCGGTTAATCAGCCCAGGGAAAAAGCCAGGTGTGGTGGCAGACACCTTTAATCCCAGCAACTGGAGGCTGAGACCAGTGGAACTTTGTGAGTTCAAGGCCAGCCTGGTCTACAGAGTGAGTTCCAAAAACAGCTAGAGGCAGGGTGCATAATCATCCACTTCTCCCTGAAATACTCCTATCAGGTAAATGGAGGCTGCTGCAAGATCTTAGAGCAGTAAATGATCATGGACATTCTACAGGGAAATCCAGACCCAACCTCCTTTCAAGAGTTGACACATCAGGCAAGACAATGTATTACTTTAATTAAAGAAAAGCTTGCCTCTGCTTATATTCATTATATTGACTTTAGTCAGCCGCTGCTGTTGATAATTTTTCCCTCTCAGCATAGTCCTACTGGAGTTTTTTGGCAGCAAGGACCCATCCTATGGGTACATGAAATTGTTATCTCGTACCCATCAGTTGTGCTACATGTTACAGAATGTGTTTACTGATGGGTCTTCCACCAGGAGAGCTGTGGTAGCCTCCCCTCCTGATTTTGATATTCAGCCTGTTAATACTAAATCTGCTCAGGTGGCTGAATTGCTATACAAGTGGCCTTAGAGACAGAACTTTTAGCTGTTCCCCATTTGGGAGTTAAATTACGGGATGTTTTTCTTTTCTTTTTTCTTTTTCTTTTTTTTTTTTTTTTTTTTTGGTTTTTCGAGACAGGGTTTCCCTGTAGTTTCTAGAGCCTGTCCTGGAACTAGCTCTTGTAGACCAGGTTGGCCTCAAACTCAGAGATCTGCCTGCCTCTGCCTCCCGAGTGCTGGGATTAAAGGCGTGCGCCACCACCGCCGGGCCTTAAATTACGGGATGTTAAAAGTCACTGTCTCCAGGCTTTTGCCTACATGGGAGTTCCAAAAACTGTAAAAACTGATAATGGGCCAGCCTACACCAGCACTGGCTTTGCTAAATTTTGCTCTGAGTTCTCTATTTCTCATAAAATGGGAATACCCTATACTCTAATCCTCAAGGACAAGCTAATGGAGCGAGCACATCGTATGCTCAAAGCCTATTTGCATAAAACAAAAAAAGGGGGAATATGGTTCCATCCCCAGGGACCATTTGTCTTTTATTTTATATATTTAAAATTTTTTGACTGTTGATGCTCAATCTCATACTGCTGCTGACCGGCATTGGCGTCCAGATTCTTCCGGGATACCTCATGTCAAATGAAAAAATCTAGCAAGTGATACCTGGTATGGTCCAGATCCTGTACTGGTGTGGGGAAGAGGAGCTGTTTGTGTTTTCCCACAGTCCAATATGGGTACCTGAGTGTCTGGTGCGGGCTGTGGATTTTCCTGTCCAAAAGCATAAAGATAGGACAGAGCCAAGAGATCTAGTAGACACTGGCTTGTCAACTGAAGAGTTGCTGGGATCCTGAGGAGCTGGCTGTGGTGGTCCGAGTGCCAAGGATTGTTCCCCTACCTATCAACCCATCCCATGATAATGGCAGCCATTGCTGCTGGATTTTTCATTAGTCAGTTGCTTCTGCTAGCACAATGGATACTTTCTCAAGGCAGGTAACAAATGCCTTGGCCACTCAAATTGAGCTAAATTTACAAATGAATATTGCAGTTAATTTTGCTATTGGTTTTGGTTATAGACCACTGCTAGGTTTTACAGTAAAAGTTTATTGCTGTTGTTCACGGACCCTGGAGTGCACAATTTATAAATTGGCTCTTGAGATTATTCTAGTATACTATACCAGGGTTCCTCCCACCAGCACTGAGACCTTACTTAAAGGGCTCCAATACGGGCAGACTTATTAGAATTGAGCAGGCACAGCCTCCTTAAGGACTGCTTATATGTGCTGGAGCATCATCTTCATGTTTTCATGGTGCCAGAGCCAAAGGCAAGCTCAGGTCAATGTCGCCACATGGCGAGTCCTCATAGCTATTGTCCCGGAGGATCTTTCAGCACAAATCTGGCTGAATTCGGTGATGGGTGACTAGTGAGTCAATGACGGGAAAGGTTTTTGGGGGGCTGCCCCAACCTAAGATGGGAAATGTGTTTTGACCTGGATGCTTTCCCATGATGGGTAAGGGGTATTGCCTGACATCCAATGCCACCCAAGACAGGCCTAGTCTTATAATTTATATAAAAGGGGGACCTGTAGGGCCCGGGTCTACCCCTGCCCCTGGGGTTCATCTTGAGGACAGTTTCTGGTCAGCCAGCTAAAACATTGTGTTTGTTTCTGTGCTCCCTCTGCCCTGCCTGGTGATTAGCTGTAGGGCATTGTTTACTCCATCTTTGGTGTGGTAATTTCCACCTGCCTGGGTGGAAATCCTTGTGCAGCAGCGAGGTATATAAGGATTTCCCCAAAGTTAAATAAATGGCATTTGGCTGATCTCCTTTCGAATGACCCAGGTCTCTTTGTGTGTTCTTCCAGTCTCCAGGCCCTTGTCTGACTCGTGTTGGTACAGTGACGTGAGAACTGTACTGAGGGGGTAACACAGAATCGGGTGTTACACATATATACAGATATATACCCAAAAGTGGGATTACTGGGTCTTGAGGAAGGTTGTTTCCTAATTTTCTGAGAAATCACCACGCTGACATCCAAAAGGGTGGTACCAGCTTGCAGTCCCACCAGCAATGTAGAAGTGTTCCCTTTCCCCACAACCTCTCCAGCATAAGTTGTCATCAGTGTTTTTGATCTTGGCCATTCTTACAGGTGTAAGATGGAATCTCAGAGTTGTTTTGATTTGCATTTCTCTGATGACTAAGGATGTTGAACATTTCCTTAAGTGTCTTCCAGCCATTTTAGATTCCTTTGTTGAGAGTTCTCTGTTTAGGTCTGTACTCCATTTTTTTTTATTGGATTATGTGATCTTTTGGTATCCAATTTCTTGAGTTCTTTGTATATTTTGGAGATCAGACCTCTGTCTGATGTGGGGTTAGTGAAGAGCTTTTCCCATTTTGTAGGCTGTCGTTTTGTCTTGTTGATCGTGTCCTTTGCTTTACAGAAGCTTTTCAGTTTCAGGAGGTCCCATTTATTAATTGTTTCTCTCATTGTCTGTGCTGCTGGGGTTCTATTTAGGAAGTGGTTCCCTGTGCCAATGTGTTCAAGTGTATTTCCCACTTTCTCTTCCATAAGGTTCAGTGTGGCTGGCTTTATGTTGAGGTCTTTGATCCATTTGGACTTGAGTTTTGTGCATGGTGATAGATATGGGTCTATTTTCATTCTTGTACATGTTGATATGCAGTTATGCCAGCACCACTTGTTAAATATGCTTTCTTTTTCCCATTTGATATTATTTGCTTCTTTGTCACCAATCAGGATTTTCTTAATCTTAAAAGTTGGGTTTCATAATGAAGGGAAGTCAGGGCAGAAACTCAAGGCAGGAGCCAAGAGGCCAGAGCGGAAGCAGAGACTGTGAGTGATCGCCTAGTGCTTTCTCCTTGGCTCGCATTCAGCCTGCCCAAGGGTAGCACAACCCACAGTGGGCTGGGCCTCTCCACATCAATTATTAGCCATAAAATGCCAACCTACTTGCTTACAGGCTGGTCCACTAAAAGCAATTACTTCAATTTCCATTCCCTCTTTCCAGATGAATCTAGCCGGTTTCGGGTTGACAAAACAAACAAAACACTACCCAGCATCGACTGAAAATATAGAAGAAATTTTAAAAACCTGCATTTGGGTAAAACCGACCCAGAGCTGGAATCCGTTCCCTGTCTCAACAACCTGAGTTTCTATACCAGTGCCTGCTGCACTTTAATCTCTATTGTTTGGGCTTCAATAATGAGAAAAGGTACAGAAAGATTAAAGATTAGATTCCCCTCCTCTCTCTACTGAAAATCAATTTCTAAAACGTGACTCATTTTAACTGTATTGTCAGGAACAGCCCTGGGAACTAGGTGTGGAGGCGAAAGTCTGTAATCGAAGCCCTTGAAGAGCCTGAGGGAGGGGATTCATAAATTAGGAGGCCAGCCAGGCTTTAATAACAAGACCTGTCCCAGGAAGAAAATAAAATAAAAACGAGAAGAAAAAGTAATAATAAAGAAAAAAATAAGAGAGAAAGAAAGGAACGAAGAAAAAGTAAGAGAAAGGGAGGGAGAAAGGAAGCAAGAGAGGGAGTGAGGACCAGCTACTTCTGCTTTACTTTTCTAGTCAGCCAATTGCGAAGATTCCTAGCGGGACACGCACGGGTGACAGGCTTGAGGGCATAAGAAGCTAAAGAAGGCGTGGCTACTTCCCTAATCTAAGATGGCCGAAGAGGCGCGCTCCTGAGGGAGGCTCAATGGCTGAGAATTGCCATTGGTGGGATTACATCAACTTCACAGTGGGCGGGAATGACAGCATCCCAGTTTCCGCTTCCGGCAGTACAAGGATCCCTGTCGAGATGGAGGAAGATGCGAACCGAGTTTGTCTGTCGCTGGGAATGGAGGGTCGTGCGGGGCCCGCTGTCTAGGAGTCCAGGACTGGAGTTCTCAGACGCGGCCGAACCGCCGGGGTCTGAGAAGTTAAGCGACAACGGTGCTTGGGTGCTTTGAGGGATCAGAGACACCTAAGGACCGACTTGTCGAGGAGGCAGCGGATGTCTTATCTGCGGGGCTTCATCGCCATGGGAGGCCGCCCTGCAATTTTGGCTGCGAAAGGCAAGTCCGGCGAGGCATCTCTTTCTGGCATAGGAGCATGAGAATCTGACAACTAGCGAAGCATGACGAGGAGCATACCCAGGGACCCTGAATTGGCTGTGCAAGAGCCTGACCGAAGGTGCATAACGGAGGGTGTCACGTGGAGTACGTGTAGGGCATTGTCATGTTGTGTCTGGGATGAGGGATCACGTGGAAACTTAAACTGAAGACTAAGGAAGACTGGGTGGGAACCTCACCGTGCCCGAGGGAGGAGGATGTCTTGAAGTGGGAGGAATCACCGCCAGGACCTAGGGAAGGGCAATGAATAGGCAGCGCGACAGGTATTCCAGCACAACACGTTGACGTTCAAGTGGGTGACAGCTCCCAGAATGCAGAGCCTGATGGGGCAGAGAGGGCAGGAAGAAGAGAGGGTGCTGGTTAGTGTTGTTCTGTCTGAAGATTGTAGCCCTTGGGTGTCTGTCTGGTCAGGACCAGTAGAAGGCACTCTGATGTGGTCGACAGAAAAAAATGGAATGAACCAATTGGTCATTATTGTGTCCAGATCCAAGATGGAGTCAGAGGGCTCCTAACCTACCTAAAGATCTTGGACTCTGAGAACAGTTATAAAAACTGACACTCTAATAATTAAAACAATGCTTCCCACACCTTGACAATCCATATAAACCATCTAGAGATGTCAGTGTTATTCTTAATCAGCAGGTGTAGGGAAGCCTGAAATTCCGTTTCCCCAGCAAGACAGGGTCTTGCTGTGCAACCCAGGCTGACTGTGAACTCCTGTTTTTCTTGCCTTGGCCTCCTTGTGCTGGCGTGACAAACGTGCTACCATGCCTGGCTCTGCACTTGTATGAGCAACTCCAGGTAATACCCATACTACTGATCTGTATGTGGTGAGGGCTTAGAGCATCACTGCTCAGTAGAACCTTGTGCAGTAAGAGAAACACTTGGCGGTTAACAAAATACTGTCCCAGTTACTAACTCCAAGGGCCGACGCTCTAGCTCAGTTGGTGCCAACTCTGAATCAACTGGACAAGGGATGGTGGCTCACATTTGTAATCCCAGCATTTAGGAAGTGGTGAAGACAGGAGGACGGGCCACATGGACCCATACGAAACAAACACAAAAACAGCAGACACAACAAAACCAAGATAGCAGCCGGGCAGTGGTGGCGCACGCCTTTAATCCCAGCACTCGGGAGGCAGAGGCAGGCGGATCTCTGTGAGTTCGAGACCAGCCTGGTCTATAAGAGCTAGTTCTAGGACAGGCTCCAAAAAAGCTACAGAGAAACCCTGTCTCGGGAAAAAAAAAAAAAAAAAAAAAAAAAAAACCAAGATAACAGTCTGGCTGTGAATTTTGTTTATGTGAGGAGCGTCAAGTGACAGGAGATACACATGCTTGCCCTAATCTGTCTTCCATTTCATTTGATAGCTTCGAGCATAAATGCTGCCAATCTGGGTAATCCACTGGGATGCACAGAAAGGACTTAACAATTCACAAACAACGTTTTGTTTTTGAGGCAGGGTTTCTTGTAACCGTGGCTGGCGCTTGTCTTGGTATATAGTCAAAGATGACTAAAGACTTGTGACTTCTGCCTCTGCCTGTCAAATGCTAGGAATATGGGCCTGGGCCACCACAGCTCTTTTTTGTTGTTGTTTTGGTTTGTTTTTTTCCAGAGGGTTTTCGAGACAGGGTTTCTTTGTAGCTTTGGAGCCTGTCCTGGAACTAGCTCTTGTAGACCAGGCTGGCCTCGAACTCACAAAGATCCACCTGCCTCTGCCTCACAAGTGCTGGGATTGAAGGTGTGCACCACTGCTGCTCGGCTGCACAATGATGGGGATTGGATTTAGGGCTTGGTACATGCTAGGCAGGCACTCTGTCAACTGAGCTGTGTCCCAGCCCCATGAGCCGTTTTAAAGGTTCCAGAAATTCCAGAACTGGAGTTGTGTACACAGGAAGGGTCTGACAAGGGTCCTGAAGAAGTTGGACTGGATGAACCAGGAGAAAGGAAGGCTGAAGAGTGTTTGTACTCAGATTTCTGCAAAGAGGATTTCCAGCAAATGAAACAGCAGAAACGGGTATTTCAGCAGACTGTCTGGAGGTTATAGACAGTGAGCAAGCTGAGATCCCACTGTTTGGGGAGAAACTGCTTTTTCCTCTTAGCCTTCTAATATGGTGCCTTATTGATTGAGTCCTGAGCGT
This sequence comes from Arvicola amphibius, assembly GCF_903992535.2. Classification (NCBI taxonomy): domain Eukaryota; kingdom Metazoa; phylum Chordata; class Mammalia; order Rodentia; family Cricetidae; genus Arvicola; species Arvicola amphibius. The sequence continues at coordinate 1,445,058 of NC_052060.1, read as the reverse complement.
CAGTGGCTTCTCCTGATACCATGCCATAGGAATTTCCTGCCTCGGGGAACCCTGGCTTCCTTCAGAGGATTTATAGTCACTGATGCAAGTGAGAGAGGCAAGAGGGGAAACGGAGCAGTGGGTCCCGCCTTAGGAGTGCTCATTAGAAATGGCCTGTACAGGCTGATTCAGCCTGATAGGTTAAGAAGGTGCCCAGGAAACCAGGTCTTGGAACAGAATACTTGGTTGCTCTGCCCTTCTGACCTGCACTGCATGCAGTCTGTGCATGCCCAGCAGGAGGCCCCTGATTGAGCCCTGCTGTGTTTGTCTTGTGATGAGCGCATGCCTGCTCGGCAGCCCTAGCCGACTCTGGACTCCTGAGAGAACTGAACCGGCCTGAGAGCATTTACACTGCCTCCCGTGGAGGACTTAGTGAATTGAACAGAGATAACTGTGGCCCAGGAGGCACCATGGAGTAAAGACCGCTGAGCTGCTGTGTGGCTCCAGGCTGGTTACATTTGAACTGTTATACAGTCGTCAATTTGCTCACTGACCAGAAATTTTTGTTGTTGTTTTATGGTTTGTACGACTAGGGTTAGCAGCCCAGATTCAAGCAGGTCCTGCAGCTTTCTGGGTTCTCTGGGAAACCGTTCAGGCGGCTGTCTTCCTGGGTTAGCTAATGGCCAAAGAGGACTCTGATCTTTGCCCTGTTCCCGACTTTTAGACTCCTTTCCCTGGAGAGTGGGGAGGTAGTTGGGAATGCCCTGTAGTGTGAGGTCCCTGCCTGCACTCTTCTCCACACTTTCTTCCAATGTAGACTAGGAAAAATAGAAATTATGGTGGGGGGGCAGGCGGGAGGTAACAGGCAGCGAAGTTGTAAGGCGACTCACAGTGGGGATGAAAGGACAAAGGTGGTTGCTTCTTCAGAGGGACCAGGAGCATTCCAGTCTCCGTGTGACATCCTATTAGCCATGTAGGCCTTCAGCTGTGCCAGGTGGATGGGCTGTCTGCAGCATCCTAAGCGTACCCAGGCAAGTAAAACAGAATGATCCGTGTTCAGGGCTCTGAGGCCAAGACCTATGCAGAGACAAAATTCAGAATGGACAGTCGTACAAGCTGAGTAGGGGCTGAGTGATCTAGCTTTGTCATGTGGTGAGGAATGACTTCGGAAGAAGAACTCTGAGTTGGAAAGACTGGTCAAAGACAGAAGTGCAGAGGGGCTGCTCTGGGTTGCGGGTGGACAGAGCCAGGCAATCTAGGCTTTGCTGAGGTGAGTATCCCAAGAGATACAGCCTGAGGGGGGTGACATTGAAGCCTAGGCAGGAGGGAAACGCATTCCTCGCATCCCCCTATCTGCCCCAATCCTAGGTCTTCAGGCACAATGGAGGACAAGCGAAACATCCAGATCATCGAGTGGGAACACCTGGACAAGAAGAAGTTCTACGTGTTTGGTGTGGCAATGACGATGATGATCCGCGTTAGTGTGTACCCGTTCACCCTCATTCGCACCCGGCTGCAGGTTCAGAAGGGCAAGAGCCTCTACCATGGGACCTTTGATGCCTTTGTCAAGATCTTGCGAGCAGATGGAGTGGCTGGCCTCTACCGGGGCTTCATGGTCAACACCTTCACACTCATCTCTGGCCAATGCTATGTCACCACTTACGAGCTTACCCGGAAATTTGTCGCTGACTACAGCCAGAGTAACACAGTCAAATCACTGGTAGCTGGCGGCTCGGCCTCCCTCGTGGCCCAGAGCATTACAGTGCCCATAGATGTTGTCTCTCAGCACCTCATGATGCAACGCAAGGGCGAGAAAATGGGTCGCTTCCAAGTTCCTGGGAACCTAGAGGGACAAGGGCTCATTGCCTTTGGCCAAACTAAGGACATCATCAGACAGATCCTGCGGGCTGACGGGCTTCGAGGCTTCTACCGAGGCTATGTGGCCTCACTGCTAACATACATCCCCAACAGTGCTGTGTGGTGGCCTTTTTATCACTTCTATGCAGGTAAGCAGGGCCTGGGAAGGGCAACACTTACTGACGTTGTTCCTGTGTCCTTCTAGAGTGGGGATGAGTATAGAGAGGATCACACTGCATTCTGCCAAACCCAGCTGAACCCTAGCCTTACTAGCTCTGTTTCTCCTACTTAATCATAGCATTCCATCTAGACTTTGTGGTAAAATTGAGCCCTGCACTGTCACTGTGGCCCTTTGGGAGTACATTCTGCCAATCATTGTTTGTCCTTGTGTTTTTGTGAGCCAGGGTCTCCCCGTTTAACCTAGACTGTCTTTGAACTCACTCTAGTCCAACACTGTAGGGCTAACAGCAATGCTTTTGCTTGCAAGTGCTGGGATTACATCAGCAGACAGTGAAGAAAGCTGGGCATGTCACTCAGTTGAGGAGAACTTGGCTAGCATGTGTGAGACCTGAGGCTCAATCCCTAGCACTGCAGAAAAGCCAGACTAACTAGAACTAGAGCAAGTTCCCAGGAGGGTGTTTTCTCTGGAGTCTGCTGTTGGCCTTGGCCCTCACTTGATTTCATGAATACTTGGAGTTATGTTTCCCTATGTGCCCACATTCTGTAGCATTGTCAGCCAAACCTGTGCAGAGGTCTCAGCTGACACTCTGACAGCGGGGCTCTGCACACTGCAGGCTCTGTCTGTAGTGTGAGGAGGGTTGGAGCATTAGGCTTTGTGCACCCTACACATAGATAGAAGCTTGGCTATTGGACTCCATCACTGACTCTTTAAAATTAAATACTGGTTTTGTTTTTAAAATAGGTCTTATTCTACAGCCCAAGCTAACCTGAAACTCAGTCTGTACCTCAGGCTGACCTTGAACTCCCAGCAATTTTCTTGCTTCAGTCTCTAAAGTACTGGGGTACAAGAAGAAGATGCCCAGCTTAAATTTTATTTTTCTATAAGGTCCTGCCTTTGTCTCTTATGTTGTTGGAATTACACCACCACAGTTAGCTAATTTTGTGTTTGCTCTTGAAGTTTGTGTGTGGTTTTTTATTTGTTTTTGTCTCGTTTTCTTTTTTGAGTGGGGCTTATGTACCCTGTCCTGGCCTTAAACTACTGATCCTGCTGCCTCTCCCTACCTGGTGCTGGGATTACAGGCATGTGCCCACCACCTAGTGCTTTTTTTTATATGAGTCAAGGTCTCGTATTGTCCAAACTGGCCTTCAACTTGCTCTGCATCCAAGAGGCCAAGAATGACTTCAAGCTTATGATCCTTTTGCCTCTACGTCCATCCCATGCTGGAATGGCAGGCACGTGTCCTATGCCCAGCTTGGTTTTGACACAGGGTCTTCACTTTGTATCCCACGCTGGCCTCCAACTCACTATGCTCTTGAAGATGACCTTACTTTTCTTTTCTTTCTGAAATAAGGCCTCCCTATATAGCCCTAGCTGATAGGGTATGTGGGCCAGGCTGCTTGACCTTGAATTTCTAATTCCCCCTTCCTCTACCTCCTGGACGCCAGGATTAAAGGCTTGCATCGCATCTGGTTTATGCTGTGCTAGGGATCAGATTCAGATTCCATGTTTCAGCTATGCTAGGTAAGCTCTACCAAAGTATAACCTTTTTTATACTTTTGATTTGAGACAGCATCTCACTGAGTTGCTAGGTTAGACTTGAACTTGTTCTTTAGTCCATGCAGGCCTTGGCTTTGTGATCCTCCTGCCTCTGCTGCCCAAAGTTGGGCATATGGCTCAGTGGTAGAGCCTTCTGCCTGGAGTATCTTCTCTTCTGCTCTTCATGTGGCTGGCTTCTCATGCATCAGGCTTCAATTTATATGTCACCTTTGTTAAATAACAAAGCAAAACTTTTTTTTAGCTATACGTTGTTCATAGTCCTGGCTGTCCAGAAACTCACTCTGTAGACCAGGCTGGCCTCGATCTCACAGAGATTTGCCTGCCTCTGTCTCCCGAGTGCTGGGATTAAAGGTGCATGCCACTGCCCAGCAAGAACTTCTTTACCCTGTTGGAAAGAGGGCTGTTTCTGTTTTAGCTCCTTTATTCCTTCTGGACACTTCAATTTGCAGTTATTTTAGCCCCAACTTCTAGATTCTTAATTAGAATCTTAAGATCAATGAAAATATTTCTTTGTTTTATTTTTGAGACTGGGTCTCTCTGTGTAGACCCCCTGGCCTGGCCTTCCTATGTAGAGTTTCCCAAGTATTGGATTAAAGGGATGCACCACATGTGTGGCTCTTCTTTCTCTGCATGGATCTTGTGTTTATCATAATGCCTGGCATTTAGCAAACATTAAATAAATATTCATTTATTACTGGTGTCTAAAGTCTCTTAGCCAGAAGATAGTCAAACTGAGTCAGCCTGGGTTTATTCTGCCTGTAGAATTAGGTGCTCAGTAAACATTTGTTGAACGAAGAATAAAGAGGCAAGACAACCTGGGCTCTGCTACCCTCTTAGCTCTCTCCAGTGTCTCTGAGCTCCAGGAGAGTGGCAGGTGTACAGAGGGAGAGTTGGAACCTGAGTCCTGCGCAGCTTGCAGGCCTGGGGCCAGTGCCTACGGGCCCAGGAGGCAGACAGTGTGGATCCTAATGCTGCAGTCTAATGACTGCAAAATGCCCTCTTCGGGAGAAAAGGGCACTCCTGAGGCAGACTTGAGATCACCCTGTTTCTGTTGGCATGCTTGACTTTAAGACACAACACAGGTAGGAACTGGGCAAGAGGTGGCTCTGCCAGGCTGAAAGACTGAAGTGGCTTCTGCCTGCCAACCCTGTCTTCCCACATCTCCTCAAATCTTCACCAACCTAGCCACAAACTACCAGAACTAAGCATCTGAAAAAGAAATCTTGAGGGCTGTAGAGGAGAAGCTCTGAGTGGACATCTGGGATATGAGTCTATGACCTCCTGTTTAGCATAGAAGACTAAGTTCTTGCAGTGTCCTTGGGACCCTTGGTTACTCACCTCGAGTCTCACTCACCGCTCCAGCTGTCCTGTCCTACGTCACTGCCGCTGCCTCGGAATTCCACAGGCATACCGCTGCCTCGGAACTCCGCAGGCATGCCGCCACATTGGCGTTTTTGATAGTCCAGGCATACATGGATTATATTCCCACCACCAGGTAGTTTCTCAAGAAACGCCGGACTGCTGCGTTTAAAATCCCAGCCTGTTCCACACACACCCTTGGCATTCCCGTCTTCTTCACCACTTTATTTTAGCTATAGTATGCACCTTAAACATAGTTATATGCTTTACTTTTTGATTAATATCCCTTTTCTCCTACTAGATTGTGTGCTTCCTGAGGGCAAGAATTTGAGACGCTCTTATTCACCGTCCTGCTTTCAGGACCCAGGCTGGTCAACCCTTGGTACTCATTGAATCTTTGTTGACTAAATAAATGAGCACATGTCTTTTACCTCAGAAGAGAGTAAAACAGAGAATTTATTTGCAGGCACTCTTCCCAGTGGCACTGTGAGAAAATAGGCCTTGGCGTTATTGTTCTTGTTCTGTGAGACATGGCTGACATTATAAAAATTACAAGCATGCATTACTATGCCTGGCTTTTTTTTTCTTCTTTTTTTTTAAATAGAATCTCATGTAGCCTAGAACTTCTGATCCTCCTGTGTATACTTCCAGGGTGCTGGAGTTAGATGTGTGCCACCATGCCTGTGTTTATGTGCTGGGGATCAACCCAGAGCTCCATGTATGCTACGCACTCTACATTCTAGGCTCCGTGTATGCTAGGCACTCTACATTCTAGGCTCCGTGTATGCCAGGCACTCTACATTCTAGGCTCCGTGTATGCCAGGCACTCTACATTCTAGGCTCCGTGTATGCCAGGCACTCTACATTCTAGGCTCCGTGTATGCCAGTCACTCTACATTCTAGGCTCCGTGTATGCCAGGTGAGCACTCTGCTAACTAAACCCTTTTTGTTTTCTTGAAATAGAGCCTCATGTAGTCTAAGTTGGCCTGGAGCTCACCTGTAGTTGAAGAGGACCTTAGACTCCCGGCCCTGTTGGCCTGGAGCTCACCTGTAGCTAAAGAGGACCTTAGACTCCCGGCCATCATACCTTTGTCTTTCAAGTGATTACCATGCCTGGCTGCAGCTTTTGTTTGTTTGTTTTGTTTCTTTGAGGCAATTTTTCTGTGTAGCTCTGGATGTCTGAAACTGGCCTTGAATCCAGGGATCCACAGCTCTCTGCCTCCCAAGTGTTGGGATTAAAGACATGCTCCATCACACCAGGCTATTTTCCTTTCTTGGAATAAGCTGGTCCTCACTGTAGGGTAAGACTTCCATTCTGATATTGTTTATATTTGTAAAAATATTACATAGCCAAAAATTCCAAATGAATCTGAAGGGCTAGAAGTGTGGATGAATTGGCAGAGTGCTTGCCTGGCATGTATGAAGTCCTCGGAAGCTGCTCTGGCACCGTGGAGACCAGCTGTAGTGCCGCATGTCTGTAATCCCAGTGCTTAGAGGAGCAGAGTTCATCCTTACCCCATCCTGAGTTCCAGGCCAGCCTGAGCTCCAACCCCTAAAGGTAAAAACCTTTGACAGGAAATGGTTTGCAGTATGTAGCGAACAGCCTTCTTATCCATGGCAGTCACCCAGTCCCTTCTGTAGAGACCACTGTGTATCAGTGTCATGGTTTTTAGTAATTTGAGACAGGGCCTCACACTGAAGCTCTAGCTGGCATGGGCTAGCAAACTCAGCAGTCCTGCCTCAGCCTCTGGGTGCCGAGATTACAAGCTGGAGCTACCATGCCCTGCCTGGCTAATCATGTGGTCTAAGTGTTTCCTACTAGAATGCCACCTAAGGCAACGAGCAGTATGTGCTCTTGTTTTCACAGCAGAAAGCAGAATTTTTAAAGCCCTCTCTGAGTCTTGTCCTTTTTAATTGGATGATGTGTCCACAGTGACTCCTGAGAAGCCTCAGAGATGGATAATAGGAATTTTTGGCAGATGCAGGTAGAAACAGAGAAGCAAAGGATGTAGTGGAGAGGTCCAAGATGACAGAGGGCTGAGGGCTTGTCTTGGTTTCTACTGTGAGGGTAGGTGGATGGTACCTTGTATCTTGAGGCGTTGTCTTTCCCTGGATTCCAGAGCAGCTGTCGCGCCTGTGTCCTCAGGAGTGCCCTCACATTGTCTTCCAAGCCGTCTCTGGGCCCCTGGCTGCAGCCACTGCCTCCGTCCTCACCAACCCTATGGATGTCATCCGAACCCGTGTGCAGGTAACACTGCCTCCTTCCCACCCTTGACTCAGAGATTAGAAGCAAGAACTGTAGGCCTCCAATGGCCAGTGACCTCAGTGTGCCATAACCCTGATGTCTAGTCAGCTTTGTGACCATCCAAGTCCCTTCCTGTGCTTATCTGTGCAGATACCAGCTGAGCGCTTGAAAGCGTCTGTTTTCCTACTGTCTGCACCTTGTACTTCTCTACCCATTACATCTCCAACCTCTGGGAATTCTTCCTGCTTTCTTCTAGGCTTCATTTGAAATCTGTTCCATACTCTGCTAGCCTAGGCCCTAAACCACCCTGCTTCCTTGCCTTGCAGGCTTGTGGTGATTAGAATTACTGCTTCATGTTGACTTCAGAAGTCTCTGATTTTTCCACTTGGCCATGAATCCATGGAGAATGAGAGACTGAAGTCAAAGAGGTGGTCTTTAAAGTTGTGATCTGGGAGGAGGGAGGAGGAAGCAAGACTGGGAAAAAAAAATCAGAAGAGAAATGAAAATGTCCCTTTTCCTTTCAAAAGTATTATTTTTTTATTGTGTATGCACGCGTGTGTAAATGAGATTGACATGATATGAGCAGACTCGAGAAGAAAACTTGGGTCCTGGGAATCAAACTCAGGTTGTCAGGCCTGGCAGCAGAAGCCTTTACTGACTGGGTCATCTTGCTGGTCCTTTTTTCTCCCCACCCTTAAACACAGGTCATCCTGTGGATTGGGCTCTATAACTAGCCCCTTGGCTCCTGACCCTCCTCTACCTCTGAGTACCGGGGTTCACACCTGCTTTTAGAAGTGCTGGACTTTGTAAGCAAGTACTGAGCCATCTGAGCTCCACAGCTTTTTGGCTCTGTTTTTGAGACAGAGTTCCTATAGTTCAGTCTGGCCTCATGGCTGTTGCTGTAATGAGGCCAGTCTTGAATTCCTAACACCAAGTACTGACATTACAGGAAGTTGCCCCAGTATTTGGTCTTTTCTTGTTTTTGAGTCAGTCTCAGAGTTCAGCAAGACTGGCTTTAAACCCACTTTGTAGCTAGGGAAGACCTTGAACTCTTGATTTTTCCTGCCTCTACCCTCCAAGTACTGGGATTAAAGGTACATGTTACTATGCCAGCTGAGAAATTTGTGGGATTTTTTTGTTTCTGTTTTGTTTTTTGGTGTGTGTGTGTGTGTGTACACTATAATGTGTATGTAGAGGTCAGAGGTTAACTTAAGTAGTTGGTTTCTCTTTCCACCGTGTGGGTTCCAGGAGATGGAACTCATGTCTTCAGGCTTGATGGTAAGCAATGAGCCATGCCGCTGGCCTGAGACTGGTTTTAAATAGCTTTCACAGGTTGTACTTGTGTAGACTCATCCAAAATACTGACAACTCGGTGCTGCCCAGAAATTGTAATCGTTGTCTAAAGTCAGCTCTGAAGATAATTAGTTAGCACCAAGAACTAGGGTCTGAATATGGTACATCTATGCAAAGGGTCGATTTTACTGGATCAAATCCTAGGGGGACTTTTAATGTGAAACTAAGGGAATGTAGGAGGAAAGGTGGAGAATCAGGAAAAGATACATGGGAGGAAGGTCACTGGGATATGGTGAGGATAGGAAGGGAGAAAAGGAACCCTAACAGTTTGGGGTAAAGTCGATTTGTGTGCTACTATCATGTCCAAAGGAGCGGGGCAACAGATAGAGGGAATTTTTGTCCCTAGGAAAGAGTGCTTCCAACATTTGAAAATAAATGCACTGGGGGCTGGAGAGATGGCTCAGTGGTTAAGAGCATTGCCTGCTCTTCCAAAGGTCCTGAGTTCAATTCCCGGCAACCACATGGTGGCTCACAACCATCTGTAATGAGGTCTGGTGCCCTCTTCTGGCCTGCAGACATACACACAGACAGAATATTGAATACATAATAAATAAATAAATAAATATTTAAAAAAAAAAAAAGAAAATAAATGCACTGGCATCTGACTGGGATGGAGTTGCATCCTCCAGCACCTTTATCCTGGAGAACCAAGGTTGGCCCCATTCTTTCCTTAACCTTGCCCAGGTGTTTTAGGAGGCAGTCCTAGGGAAAAGACAGGTCTCTGCTTTGTGGGGCTAGGCCAGGGGCTAGGGCCAAGTTGAAATGCCCGTGATATGGCTAAAGGAGGTTGTGGAAGCCAAGTGGTGAGATGAGATCTAGAGGAGAAAAAGAGGTGTGGAGGGGGCGTTGAAGAAGGCAGGCACAGCAGGGGGCTGTGGATGCCTTGTGAAGGTGCTCTGGACAGGGAGCGTGTGACTAGGAGTCTGTGTCCTACTCACAGACTTGGAGAAGCGCTCTGACGTGGGCTTTATAGTTGTAATTTGGCAGAAGGGGAAAGAGATAGGACCTGTTGGGAAGAAAGGGCAAACAGATCCTTGACCTAGCTACTGGCTGTGTGACCAACACTGACCAGAGTGGGGCTTCTAGCCCTGAACCGAGAGGGATTGAGATGGCCAGAGACAGCCATGGATAGGTAGGGCTGTTTGAGGGCCTTCCTGGGGATTGAACACAGCCTCCTGAGAGGGAGAGGAGCACCTAGTCCAAAGATACAGAGCTGGATAGTTTGCCTGAGGGCAGTGAGCACTCTCCTGCCAGGCCGGCTATTGGTAGTCTGTTGTTTCACCATGTAGCTCTGACGGGCCTGGAACTCACTGTAGACCAGGCTGGCCTCAAATTTACAGAGATCCGCCTGCCTCTGCCTCTGCCTCCTCAGTGCTGGGATTAAAGGCATGCGCCACCACGCCTGGCTTTGTGGTTGGCATTTATAAGTATTACTTTCTTCTTGCTTGTGACACAGGGTCTATTATCACCGTTTTCTATTTGAGGAAAATGGGGTAGGAAGGGTTAAATAAACTCAGGTAGTCTGTCACCAGAGCTTGGAAGAAGTCACTGCTGTCGCTAGAAGCAGAGTTCCCATTTGAGTCTTGATGCACAGTGTGGGTGAGCAGAGCGGTTGTGACTGAGAACAGCTGGTAGCCCTTCACTGTGGTGACTTTTCCAGGTTGAAGGCAAGAGCTCCATCATCCTGACCTTCAGACAGCTGATGGCAGAAGAGGGGCCTTGGGGCCTCATGAAAGGCCTCTCTGCCCGAATCATCTCAGCTACACCCTCCACTATTGTCATTGTGGTGGGCTACGAGAGCCTCAAGAAACTCAGCCTCCGACCTGAGCTGGTGGACTCAAGACACTGGTAGCCAATGGCGGACAGAAAGGCTGTGGTTTCACACATTCTTATGGGCCAGGGTAGAGCAGGGAGGATAGTACCCCTGTGAATGCCACCACGACACACCCATCCTGCTTCTGGCCCACTGACCTCTCTGGGACAAGACAAGAAACTTTGGACTGCTCTTGCTGAGGAGGTTCTGTGCTGGCTTCCCTGTTCCCAGATCTGGGCCCCTCACTAGGTCCTCGTACTCAGTCACGGCCTGAAGATCGACCTCCACAGGACCCTGCTGGCCCCTCACTGATGCCCCTTTCTCTGTGTCCTCCCCTCAGGCCTGGAGGAGAGCTGCTATAGAGTTTGCTTGTCACCCTGCTTTTCCATTGGGAGACTTTAAGTCCTGACAGCATCAAGCCTACTGTCAGAAGCCACTCCTCAGAGAAGTGGGAAACTGTGACGTCGATCCCAATTCTTTATCCCTTTATTTCTTATGCTTGCTTAAATTTGGTACCGAGTTGTCCACTGGACTACTCTGCTTTGCCCTGCCTTTTGGGGACAAATGGGAGCAGGGCGTTTGTCTTCTCTGGGAGCTACTAAGAGGGAGAAACGCCAAGGCTTCATTTGGGTTGCATAGTTGAACATCTGTGAAGCAGGCAACTAGTCCTGACAGCACCAGGCCTACTGTCAGAAGCCACTCCTCGGAAAAGTGGGAAACTGTGATGTCGATCCCAATTCTTTATCCCTTCCCTTTCCTTTTAGGCCTGGGACCCCGAAGACAAGAATGGGCTGTTGGTCTCCACTGGCCCAGGGGACTACAGTGGAGGGCCCAGTCCTAAGTGGATCAAACTTACACTGGAACATTTCCCTGAAGCCAGGTTGAGAAAGCCACTGGCTTGGAAAGTAATGAGAGGTGTGTGTTCCTCACTGTTCTCTCCTCAGGCCAGCTGAGCTGAGCCCTGGAGGCAGCAGTGGCGGCTCTGAGCCCCAGGTAGCAATGCCACTTACAGACCTGTCCCCAGATGAACAACAGGTGTCTCCCAGTGGGACTCTGGAATATGAACTGCCCTAGTTTTTCTTGTCCTTGGTTGTGAAGTGTCATCCTAGTCATGGTACCCTGTGCTGGCAGCAGAAGAAAGAACAGTCAGGAAGACACCCAAGGCCAGGCCCACTTCAGTGACCAGCCTCATACTGCCAAAATTGTTGATGCTCCCGCAGGGGCTTCTTCCCAGCCTCCACCAAGCCTATCCAGAGAGACATGGCACGTGGAGTGGGAAGAAGGCAGTCAAACTGCCTACTTAAAGATGATGGCCTGGGTGATGCTTTCAACCTTTTTTAGTGGTCCCATTCCTTGGGAAATGCCATGGTGCCAATCTGGAAGGTGCTAGCTAACTGAAGCCTTCTTGTTTCTCACAGCTGCTCCACATACGTCCATCCTGAGTAGGACCCATTCTCTGTACTGACCTCTGTAGTCTATTCTTGTTTCCTTTTGAACTTTACTTTCATTGGTCTCAGCATATCAGTTGTTTTGAGAAGGAGCCTCAAACACATCCTAGGCTGGGTTTGATTCACAATGTAGCAGAGGATGACCTTGAACTCTTGATCCCCCCCCACTTCCTGAGTGCTGCTAGGCCTCACTTCCTGCACTTTATTGCTAAAGCCCCCCCAATTTTGTCCATAGTCATCTGAAGGGCGGAGCCCACAGATCATTTTAAATCTTTTTACTTCTCACATCCACCCAAGTACTGTCAATACAATGGAAGCAAGGACCCCCACACCACAAGCTTTTCTCTTCCTAGCGTGACTTCACTCGAGTTAGTCTCTCTCATCTTTGAGCCTTCCTTACTGGGGCAGAGTGCGGACACCACGAGAGGGTCCTGCTTCTCACGCCTTAGGTTATTTCTTCCTCCTGACTTCATTATTTTTCTTTTTCTTCTTTTTTTTTTTTTTTTTGACAGGGTTTCTCTGACTTCATTTTCTTGTGCAGTGTGTAGTCTTTCCCACTCCTGTCGGTTCTCCTCCCTTTCCCTTAGGCACCCTGTCCTGACTCCCACTTTCTTACCCGAAGTCAGAGACTAGAATAGGCCAGTGGGCGCCCTTTTTTCCAAAACTGGAGAGCAAGACAGCTAGAAATTTCAACCTGTTGGTCCATAACCTATTTTAGAAACTCGAAAAGACTGGAAAACATGGGGAAGAAAATGCACTTAAGCATTTGATAAAAATGGACTATTGAGGATATTAGCTGAGAATATTTACTGTGGCACTGTATGAAATTTTTGAAATGTAATTAAAAGTTTTTATTGAGCCCCTAAACTTCAGCTTGAGAACGTTTTTCCAGTTCTGGAACTAAATTATTCAAGGTACGACGTGTCCCTGACCCACTTCCTCTGGCAATTGCCCCGCCCTATCCGGTTCGGTGACGGGCATTTGTTTCCTCCAATCAGAGGTCCTGGTGGGAGGGGCTGCGGGGCCATTTCATTTTGGCGGTTCAGTTTCAACATGGCTGACGTGAGCCATAGTAATGAGGCTGTGGAAAAGGGGCCTGAGGGCTTATCTCCCGTATCTGTGCCAGTTGACACGACCATCTCCAGGGTGGAACTCCTTGACACTATACTGGACACTTTTCTCCAGAAACTAGTCGCCGCCAGGAGGTAGGTGGAGACCAATGGTGGCGGGAGGGTTTGTCCTCGGGTCGTAAATCCCGCGAGATCTGGCTGGCACGATCACGTGGGGCGTTCTAGTGTGGTTGAATCTGGCGTCTCTGCAAAAGCCTAGGACTTGGATTCTCCCTTGGCTTAACCTGCAGAGGATGAGAAGGAACTCGCCGACTTGCAGTTAGATCCAGTTCTCCACCCTCCCGCAAGGCGACCGCCACAGGGCTGCTGGAGTGCGCTTCCTAGAGGGTTGCCGGGGCGCCCGTGTGCACAGGGCGCTGCTGGCCCGAGTGGAAGGCACGGGAGGATGCGAGGACTAAACGGATGGTCCTAAGGAGGAACTTGGGGCTGTCGACCTTAACTTCAAGATTCTTCAAATGAAATGAAATGGCTCAGTGGTTAAGAGTGCTTGCTCTTCCAAAGAACCTACCTACTTGTAATTTATTGCCTGTAACCCTAGCTCCAGGGGATCTGACACCAACTTCAGACCTCCAGCGTCAGCACAGCAGTGGCAGATAAGCACACATACGCATAAAAAAGCAAGTCTAAAAAAAAGACAATTTGAGGCAGTGTCTCAAACTGTCCCAGATTGTCTTGGACTCTGATGGCCCTCTCTCAGTCCCTGAGGTGAAAGGCCCGCCTCACACCTGCTTGCAGAGCTTTCTTCTGCATGGACCTTGTGGTCTGCCTCTTACCGCCTAACAAATACCTTTGTGCTTCCTCTGTGTTTGGTGCCACGGGTATGATAAAGCAGTCAAGTTACTATTGATGGCTAGTCTGTAACAAGATAATCACAGGGCTTGGCAACATAATGAGCAGATGAGTTAGTGAGTGGCTGATGCCATACAGCGTACTGGGCAAGATAAGAGGGATCTGCTCTGAGGAAGTGATATGGAGCTGGAATTGGAAAGATGGGAAAGAAGTAGATTTTTGAAAAAAAAGTTAATCAGATCTTTATGGTAGAGATGTCCTTGCCTGCAGGTCAGAGGGGGAGGGAAATCAGGCCGACATTCTCAACCAGAGCCCGGTTTTGCATTACGATTTTTTAAAAAAAGATTTATTTTTCATAGGAATGAGTGGTTTGCTTGTATGTTTGTATGCACATGTGTTCCTGGTGCCCTTGGATGCCAAAGAGGACCTCAGGTCTCCTGGTACTGGAGTTATTGATGATTGTAAGCCTCCATATTGGTTCTGGGAAGCAAACCTGGGTTCTCTGTGAGAGCAACCAGTGTTCTTAGTGACTGGGCTGTCTTTCCAGCCGCCATGGCAGTTTGATAAAACAATTTGTAAATATTTTATGTGCATTACACACTCACCATGTTCCCAGCCAATGTCCCTTCCTTGTTTAGTTTTCCAAACTCTGATCTCCTCAAAAACCTTCTGTTTGGCTATAGATCCTTAAGTTATTTATAGTACAAATAATCATTGACTAGTGATGGTACCCAAACTATTAGAGTTGCTGGCTATACAACAGTGACAGAGGTCCCTGCTTTGTGGAGTAGACATGAGCTGGGCATGGTGGTTACACTTGTAGCCCCGGCACTTCTAGACTGGAGGCAGGAGTGAAGAGTGGAAGGGTTATGTGATCCCAGTGGTGTCGGGATGACATAAAAGGTTTTTCCATGAAGCAAGATGTCTTTGACCCCACAGCAGGGTGCACCTGTTGTTGAATCGGGGACATTTTTGTTATAGACCAAGGAGAGCTGGAGAGGGAAGTACAAGTCTGTGTGCAGATGTATTGTGGATGCTAATTTGAGTGTTCTCAATCTTGGCTACTGTAAAAATAGAAGATTCCTGGACTCACAGATACTACTGTGTCTCAGAAGTTGAGTTTTAAGGAGCTGGCAGAGTCCAAAAACTTTTCAGTCTCTAAAGAAGATGATGTTTGGGGGCTGGAGAGATGGCTCAGAGGTTAAGAACACTGGTTACTCTTCTAGGGGTCCTGAGTTCAATTCTCAGCAACCACATGGTGGCTCACAACCATCTGTAATAAGATCTGGTGGCCTCTTCTGGCCTGCAGGATACATGCAGACAGAATACTGTACACATAATAAATAAATCTGAAAAAACAAAAGAAGATGATGTTTAACAATGTGTTGTCAGAAAGCCCCTCAACAAAGATCAGAAACCCAAGACTGAGTGTCCCATTACTTCACATATCCTGTGGTTGTGTTAGCTTCTGTCTCTGTAATGAAAGTTAGAGATCCCTGAGAAAGAAGGGTTTGTTCTCACTCACACTTTAGGGGTTTTAGTCCACAATTGCTTTGGCTTATATCAAACTGGAGCCATAGTCCCAATATCCTTTTCAGCCATTCAGCCCCGGTGAGCTAACTTCCCTCTACTGGGCTCACCCCATAGAGGTTCCACCACCTTCAAGTAGCAAAGCCTGGAGGCCAGGCTTTGAATACACGGCTCTTAGGGGTCACTTGCTATTCAAACTATGATAGTCCACCTTCCTCACAGTGTCAGACTCTCAGAGGTATGGCCTGGCTCACAGTGTTTATTCTGCCTGATGCTCATGACTAGCGCGTGCTGATATTCAAGAAATGGTTCTGGGATAAATGAGCCCCAGTTTATCTCCTAAATGCCAGACCTCTGTCTCCAGCAAGTTACTACTAGAAATCTCCATTTGGTGTCCCATACAGCAGCCCAGCTCTGTGTGGATTACCCTCTTCTTTTCCTAAATCCGTTACATGGTTCAGGGTTCTGCTGTCTAACCTCCTTCCAGGCCCGCTCGGGAGTTCACGCTGGCCACTCCTGCATTTCTAATCTCATTTCCAGCCTTGCCACCACTGTCAGTTATGGGGTGAGCATCAGACTCCACACCGTCTTCTGGCCTCCAGTACACATGGTTTCATCTTTAACCTCAGGCCTGTACCAGGAGTGCCATGCAAGTGCCTCAGACCTGACACTTTTCCCCCTGATGTTTTCTCACTTAGAACATTCTCCTTGGTTAAATAGACACTCCAGTTGGTCTCACTATAGAAAGGGCTCAATAAATGTTACTTACTTTTTCAAAGAATAGTTTATTAATTGAACTTCTCAGGAGAGTGGGTTGGAGAGTGACTAGAGAATTCCGGTAGTCATTTACAAATTCAGATTTATTTCTTTTTGAGACAGTCTTGCTATGTAACCCAAGCTGGCTCAAACTTAGAATCCTCCTGCGGCTTCAGCCTTCTGAGTCTTGGGCTCCAGACTTAAAGGATGGGTGCAGCTATCTGGGTTCCTGGCTCCCCTCCTCCCAACTCTTCCAAGCTATTAAAAGTCTTCAATTTCAAGGGCAAAGTGGTTTTATCTATGACAGAAGATGTCACACACTGTTATTCATGCCAGTCATCTAACGGGTCTGGGTGGTTTGTGTGGGGTCCTTAGATGGCCCAGATGACCAGAAGACACCCCATATGCAGTTACAGAAAGCAACAGAAAAGTCAGCATGCTGGGGTCCACCCAAAATGGCATTGACCCCAGGGGAGGGTGAGGCATCCACTTTTAAGCCTGCTTAGGAGAATTGTAATTGTGGTTAAGAGTACTTTGAAGTGATTGGGTATAGACCCTTACTGGTACAGGAATCGTTTTATGATTGGCTCATGACATCTGGTCGGCAACTGTGGTTGCAGTGTCAGGGGTCTGTTTGACTGAAAATAGCAAGAACAGCTCCTGCTTGTGACTGGGTAGGACCCTGATTGTCTATCAGACTGGACGTATCTCCTGAGGGTCTGGTTGAAGCCAGACTGAGTCAACAGAGGATGGTGGGGTAATGTGATGCAGAGGTCTTAGCAAACTGGCCCTGGAAAAAACATCTGGCCCTGGTCTCTTCATTCACCCCTTGAGTTGAAACATAAGTCAAATCTTTGAACATAATAGGCTGTATATCATTTGTAGGCAGGGGCGTATATTGGCTGTGAAGGACCATTGGCTTAATTGCTCCACACATTCTTTTATAATACAGAGAAGTGTATTAACTATACAAGGCCCAGAAATTAGAGTGAACAATAGGTTTAATTGGGATCCTGCCAATGTGGTTATTAAGGTGGTGGCCCATCGGGACTGCAAGAACTAGGTTCCATAACAGAACTGTTCCTCCATTGTTTTTTTTTTTTTTTTTTTCTTTCCTGTAACCTTTTGTGCACCAGGGACAGAGGAGGAGATTCTTTTATCACCCCTGAGTGATTAGCATAAAAGCAACATTGTTCTCCTAGAGCCAGGGATAGTCCTCCCTGTTGTAAGAGGAGGAGGTCTAATCTCCAGCGGTTCTGTAACACTGTTTCTGCTAAAGAACTGAGAAGTGATCTAAATGAGAAATAGATTTTTCCAGCTCAGCCAGCTCTTGATCAGTCAGGGCACCTAAAGGTCTGTGAATTTCATGCTGTAACACAAGGACAGTAGTAACTATTCTGGCCGCCCCAGCTGTCCCCAGAGCCACCAAAGTAGGAGTCGGGGTGCTGTGGAGCGCCGCTGTTGAGTAGGGAAAGGTGACTAGGTGGGTTGTCATGCTCTCAGCCAAATAATAAAGAACTTGGGGAAATTTGAACAAGGGCGAAAATCCTTGTTTTGTTGTGGTATCTGGGTTTGAGAACATGGGGTAGGTCCTGTGGAGCATGCCTACCAGGTGCCGTCAGGTGGTAACAGGTGGTGGGCATGCTGGTAATAAAGCAGTGGGGTTGCAGAGGGCCAGATAAGCCACCTGGATGGACATGTTAGATGGCCGGATACAAAGGCCAGTCCTGCGGACTGATCCTAATATAAGCTTGGGGTGGGTTCCCCATGGGCAGGTCATGTGGGAAGAAGTTCCACGTATGAAGAGATGACTGCTGTGCCCTTGTAGTAAGGAGGAGAGGGGTGTAGACATAACCAACAGGTCTGGGTCCACTTTGACTGAAAATTATCTAGGTAATTGTATGTAGCCGATAGGAGAGCAAAAGCTTGATTAATTGGTCCTTGGGGCTGAGAGAAAGCCTTAGTATGACATTATTAAGGGGGCTGACTGTTGATGTGGGAGTCCCCTATGTGTGTTGCTTGTATTGGTTGTTATCCCAAGAAGCACTAGTTTCACATCCCCAAGCAGTGCAATAGAATTGTCCTGGTCTCCCGCAGATGCAGGTGGCTGGCTGGTCCAGAACACACAGAATTTGATAGCCTTTAGGCAGACCTTTAGGTAATTTCTATGACACCCATAACCTGCAGAGCAGTCATAAGACAGGGTCTTTCCATGCAGACCAGGCCATCTGGGCAAGATCACAGAGATCTATTGACAACATGGGGAAATAAGTACCCAGGATGCATGGCATGTAAGGTTGGAGATGATATGTCCATCCCCAGTATCAGAAAGAACCCAGCTAGCTAAGTTCTGTGGTTGGGGAGTTAGGGGTTAATTTTGCCAATGGAAAAGAGAACCAGAAGCAAATCAGAGTAAGGGCAGGGTCCTTTTTAGTCTTAGCTTTAAGGGGTCCTTTGGGTGTAGGAGACTTTCTATTTGCTGGCAGAGTCGTCTGCTCAACAGGCTTAAGATGAGAGTGATGAATCCATATCTTGATCATTTGACTTTTTCAAGATGTCGTTATTTTTTCTGCTGTGTAGTACTCCATTGTGTAAATGTACCACATTTTCCTCATCCAGTCTTCGGTCGAGGGGCATTTAGGTTGTTTCCAGGTTCTGGCTATGACAAACAAAGCTGCTATGAACATAGTTGAGCACATGTCCTTGTGGCAGGATTGAGCATCCTTTGGATATATACCCAAAAGTGGTATTACTGGGTCTTGAGGAAGGTTGTTTCCTAATTTTCTGAGAAATCACCACGCTGACATCCAAAGGGCTTGTACCAGCTTGCATTCCCACCAGCAATGCAGAAGTGTTCCCTTTTCCCCACAACCTCTCCAGCATAAGTTGTCATCAGTGTTTTTGATCTTGACCATTCTTACAGGTGTAAGATGGAATCTCAGAGTTGTTTTGATTTGCATTTCTCTGATGACTAAGGATGTTGAACATTTCCTTAAGTGTCTTTCAGCCATTTTAGATTCCTTTGTTGAGAGTTCTCTGTTTAGGTCTGTACTCCATTTTTTTTTTATTGGATTATGTGATCTTTTAGTGTCCAATTTCTTGAGTTCTTTGTATATTTTGGAGATCAGACCTCTGTCTGATGTGGGGTTAGTGAAGATCTTTTCCCATTCTGTAGGCTGTCGTTTTGTCTTGTTGACCGTGTCCTTTGCTTTACAGAAGAAGCTTTTCAGTTTCAGGAGGTCCCATTTATTAATTGTTTCAGTGTCTGTGTTGCTGGGTTTCTATTTAGGAAGTGGTTTCCTGTGCCAATGTGTTCAAGTGTATTTCCCACTTTCTCTTCTATAAGGTTCAGTGTGGCTGGCTTTATGTTGAGGTTTTTGATCCATTTGGACTTGAGTTTTGTGCATGGTGATAGATATGGGTCTATTTTCATTCTTGTACATGTTGATATGCAGTTACGCCAGCACCACTTGTTAAATATGCTTTCTTTTTCCCATTTGATATTATTTGCTTCTTTGTCACCAATCAGGATTTTCTTAATCTTAAAAGTTGGGTTTCATAATGAAGGGAAGTCAGGGCAGAAACTCAAGGCAGGAGCCAAGAGGCCAGAGCGGAAGCAGAGACTGTGAGTGATCGCCTAGTGCTTTCTCCTTGGCTCGCATTCAGCCTGCCCAAGGGTAGCACAACCCACAGTGGGCTGGGCCTCTCCACATCAATTATTAGCCATAAAATGCCAACCTACTTGCTTACAGGCTGGTCCACTAAAAGCAATTACTTCAATTTCCATTCCCTCTTTCCAGATGAATCTAGCCGGTTTCGGGTTGACAAAACAAACAAAACACTACCCAGCATCGACTGAAAATATAGAAGAAATTTTAAAAACCTGCATTTGGGTAAAACCGACCCAGAGCTGGAATCCGTTCCCTGTCTCAACAACCTGAGTTTCTATACCAGTGCCTGCTGCACTTTAATCTCTATTGTTTGGGCTTCAATAATGAGAAAAGGTACAGAAAGATTAAAGATTAGATTCCCCTCCTCTCTCTACTGAAAATCAATTTCTAAAACGTGACTCATTTTAACTGTATTGTCAGGAACAGCCCTGGGAACTAGGTGTGGAGGCGAAAGTCTGTAATCGAAGCCCTTGAAGAGCCTGAGGGAGGGGATTCATAAATTAATGATGTTAATTTGTGCATTTTTTTTCCTTCGGGATTTGCTGTAATGAGATCATCAATTGTGTGTGTTTTTTTTGGTGTAGCCATCTTCCTTGGGTTGGAGTTTTCCTTCTAGTATTTTGTGTAGAGCTGGTTTTTGCTAGGTATTGGTGAAATCTAGATTTATCATGGAATATCTTGTTTTGTCCTTCTGTACTGATTGACAGTTTTGCCAGATAGTAGTCTGGGCTGGCATCCGTGATTTCTTAATGTCTGCATAATGCTTGACCATGACCTTCTGGCTTTCATCCTTTCCAATGAGAAATCAGGTGTTATTCTGATAGGTCTACCTTTATATGTTACTTGGCCTTTTTCAGCTCTTAATATTCTTTCTTTACTCTGTATATTTAATGTTTTGATTATTATGTGGCAAGAGGACTTTTTTTTGGATCCATTCTATTTGGTGTTCTGTAAGCTTCTTGTATCTTCATAGGCATATCTTTCTTTAGGTAGGGAAAGTTTTTTTTGTTTGTTTGTTTGTTTGTTTTTTCGAGACAGGGTTTCCCTGTAGTTTCTAGAGCCTGTCCTGGAACTAGCTCTTGTAGACCAGGCTGGCCTCGAACTCAGAGATCCGCCTGCCTCTGCCTCCCGAGTGCTGGGATTAAAGGCTTGCGCCACCACCTCCCGGCAAGGGAAAGTTTTCTTATGATTTTGTTAAATAAATTTCCTGTGCCTTTGAGTTGAACTTCTCCTCCTCCTATACCTGTTGTTCTAAGATTTGGCCTTTTAATGGTGTCCCATATTTCCTGGATATTTTGGTTTAAGTTTTTGTTAGATTTAATGTTTTCTTTACCTGATGAGTCTATTTCCTGTATTGTATCTTCAGCACTTGAGATTTTCTCTTCCATCTCTTGTATTCTGCTGTTCATGCTTGTGTTTGTAGTTCCTGATCATTTTCTCATGATTTCTGTTTCTATAATTCCCTCGGTTTGTGTTTTCTTTATTGCCTCTATTTCAGTTTTCAAAACCTGAATAGTTTCTTTCATATGTTTTCTTTTCCTTGGTTTTCTGTGATTTGCTGATATCTTCCAATTTTTTGTTGGTCTTTTCCTCAATTTCTTTAAGGGAATTTCTCATTTCATCTTTAAGAATTTCAAACATTCTCTTGAGGTTTTTTTTTTTTAGGTCATTTTCTTCTGCTTCATCCATTTTTGGTTGTTCAGGTCTTGCTATTGTAGGGTCTTTAGTTTTTACTGGTGTTGTGTTGCTCTTTGTGGTGTAGCATGTGGTCTTACCTTTTCTACTCATCTTTTCCTCTAATAGGTGTGGCTGGTGCTGTCTGAGATTCTGTTGGATAATCTTATGGTGCCAGTGAATCCACAGCTCAGATGGTTGTTCCTCGTGTTACAGTCAGTGTCACAGTTCTAGTTACCCCATTGGTTACTCTGTGTTCCTGGAGGTAGCTCAGTGCTCCTGGGCCTTGCTCTGCTCCCTTGGAGTTTGCTGTCTCAGGCCTACTTTGGTCTAGGTTGCCAGCTTTGCCCTGTTTTTATAAATCCTGGTCTGGATCCCCTCCTGCAGAAGTCCCTGGGATGGAGTGGGACCTAGAAAGGTTTCTGGCTCTGGTCTACTGCCTCGTAGGTCCCAGGCTTGGGTGTGCCTGGACCCGCAGAGGACCTGCTTACTCCCTCAGAGGTACTAGACTCAGAGGAACCTCTTCCTCACAGGTCTCTGCTCAAACCCGCAGGAGTTCCAGGTTCCTGCCTATTCCCTTTGATGTTACAGACCAATGCCGGCCCCGGCTCAGGCCTATTCACTCTGAGGACCCAGACTCACATCTCACACCTGGCCCCGCTGAGATGTCTGGTTCCTGCCTATTCCCTCGGAGGTCCCAGGTTCATTCACACCCAGACTGGCAGAGGTCCTGGCTCAGTCCTAGTTCCTGGGAGGTCCTAGACTCACATCCGGACCCTCAGCAGTCTCCGGCTCTGGCCTAGCAGAGCTTCTTTTAGGGCTCTAAAGGCCCCTTCTTTTGTCTCAGTCCAGAGGAAGGACGTTTCAGTTACAAGAGTGGTCTCATGTAGGAGTTTGGACATTTCAGCGAATCCTGGGATCCAAAGTTGACAGAATCCAGCTGAGTAGAAATTCTCGGACCTGCCTTCAGGTCTCAGGGGTTGGGATACCCAGGATAGTATGTTTCTGGACATGTGATAGCAATCTCTTACCATCTGTTTGAATGTATCCCAGGCATGTGACTTTTGAGACGCAGATCTGAGCCTTTTTAGCTGACACCTTATATCCCATCTGTTCTAAGTAAGGCCAAATGTAGGGTAAAAAGGCCAGCCAAAGAAACATACCCTGTTCCTGAAACAAGAGCCAGTCAAAGAAATACATGTTGACTCTGAAGCCAGAGCCAAAGAAACACACTCTGCCCCTGACCAAACCAACCAATCCCTAAACATGAAATCCAGGCAGTCTCTGAGCTTGTCCAGTTTCTACTCTGAAAATCTCCACCTTGAAAAAACTCCGCCCCTAAGAACCTTATATAAGCCCTGTGCTTGTTCAGTCCACTGCTGCTTTTTCCTCCCTGGCAGAGGCTGCTGCTCCCCTGTAACTTCCTTCTCAATAAGTCTCTTGGGTGGGGTGTGGGTGAGACCTTTCTCCAGAATGGAGTGGAGCAGAGAAGTAACAGCTTTTTGCTGGAGCAGGTTTAGAGAAGAGAAGAGCAGAGCAGAGCAGAATTATAACACTTTCGCTGGGGAAAGGAGCAAAATTGTTAGACTTCGGGAGACCTGAGCAGAACTTTTAACAACTTTGCTGGGGAGACCTTTCCCAGAAGCAGGGCTGTAGGCTGCTACGCTTACAGTGACTTTGTGGTTTTCCTTGGCTCCCAACTGCAAGAATTCCTTTCCATCCCAGTTGCGCTGCTTACATGTAAGTCCCTGGCTGCCTGGCAACAAGAGTCCTGATCCTAGCTGGGCGGTAGTGGCGCACACCTTTAAATCCCTGAACTCGGGAGGCAGAGGCAGGCGGATCTTTGTGAGTTCGAAGCCAACCTGGTCAGGACAGCCAGGGCTACCCTGAGAAACCCTGTCTCAAAAAGCAAACAAAAACAACAACAACAAAAAAAAGAGTCCTGATTCTTAGAAGCAGTCAAGAGGTCATCCACATATTGAAGGAGGCTTACCTCAGGGTGTGAGGTCCTGTAATTCCTTAAGTCTCGATGGAGGGCTTCATCAAAGGTGGTTGGGGGGAGTTCTTGAATTCTTGGGGTAGGCAGGCCCAGGTGAGCTGCCCACTGAAGCCTTGGTCTGGGTCATGCCATTCAAAGCAAAGATGGCCTGGCTCTTGGCCTCCAGGGTTAGGCTGAAGAAGGCACCTGTAAGGTCTAGAACTAAGTAAACTTGGAGCTCTCGGGAGAGGGAGCTTCAGAGGCTGTAGGGATTGGGAACAGTTAAGTGAATATCTTCAATCAACTTGTTAACTTCACTGAGGTTCTGCACTGGCCAGTAATCACTGGTCCCCAGATTTTTGATTGGCAAGGCACTAGAATTCCGTGCTCGGGTAGTCAGTTTGTATGTTTGGTGATGCCCAGTTTGACTTCTGGAGTCATGGGATATTGCCTTTAAGGTAACTACAACTGGGGGCGGCTGGATGGCTGGTCTCTGCCATATTCCAGGAATAGAATGTTGGAGTTTGAGCATTAAGGAGAAAGTGTGAAAGTGTCTGTGGACAAAACCTATATTCTTCCTCTAGGTCCAGACATAAGGCGAAGAGGAGATTGTCACCCCCTTCCTAGTGAATTGATTTGGGCTTTCATTTTGGCTAGTAGGTCCTGCCACACAACAGGGGTAGGGGCACTCAGGAGTAACCATTAAGGAATAGGATGCTTTTTTTCTTCCTCAAATCTACAGTTTGCTTGCTGGCCGGTGTGAAGCTGTTATGTGGCCCTTGCACCCAAGCTTGTTTGCCAGATAAAGGAGTTTTCAGCATAGAATGATGCACCCCAGCGTCCGCCAGACAATCAGCTGGCTGCCTTCCACTTGCAGGAGGGGATCCAAGCCCTGTCCTTCTTAGTCGTCTAGGCCTGCCAGCTCACGGGCTTTGTGTCCTCCCCTCCGCTTCCTCCCTCTCCTTCCCATGTTTGCAGGGCACCCTCTTTCCTGCCTTCGCGGTCTCTGCCACCTTCAGGTGCGTAGTCTCAGTCGCGCCTCCCTTTGATGAAGGCAAGCATTGCAAAGTGGAGATGTGGGCCTGTCTTGGTCCATGCTTCAAACCCACTGGCCTTTTACAGTTCAGAGGCTGTGTTTCAGGCCCTCCCCCTTCCTTGAGTGTTGGCGTGTACATTCTAGCTGGCTGGACCTTGTCCCAGATGAGCGACTTCGGACAAGCTTCTGTTTGCTAGTTCTTGCTCATCTGAGCACTGGAGAGGATGGCAGTGGAACCTGCCTCACAAGGTTCTTGTCAGATTTTGGTAAGTTACTTCATACAGAATGCTTGGAACAGGGTCAGGTACCAGTAGTCCTCTGAATGTTTCCATGGTTACTGCATCTTTGTACAAATGTGTACACGATGTACTGACTACCTGAGCCTCAGCACCTCTGTTCTTGTGTTCATGGAGCCTCTTCAGTCTGCCACCCACCTCCATAATGCACAATATCCCAAGCTTATTTCCCGAAGGCTGGTCTTATACGTGTGTGTGTGTGTGTGTGTGTGTGTGTGTGTGTGTGTGTAGGTCAGAGGGTAACTTTCAGGAGCCAGGCCTCTCTTTCTACCATGTGAATCCCAGGGATCAAAGTCAGGTCATTGGTCTTGGCAGCAGTTACCTTTACCCATTCCGCTATTTTATTGAAACATGGTTGCTCACTAGCCTGGCGCTTGACCATTAGTCTAGTCTGGCAGGCCATCAGTCCCCAAGAATCTACCCATTTCTACCTCCTGATCTCTGGGATTTTACGTGGGTGCTGGATACCACGCTCCTGTCCTCTTGTGTGCATGGCAAGTACTGTACTGACTGAGCCTCTCCCCACAGCCAGATCTGCGTCAGCGAGGTTGGCCTGCTATGGTGGTATGCTGTTGGAGTTCAGTTCTGTGTAGTTCAGGCTGGCCTTGAACTTCTGATCTTCCACCTATCCGATCCTGGGGTTATTACAATCTACAAGATGTATGTCACCATGCCTGGTTTTATTCAGTTCTGAAGGTTGAATTCATGGCTTGGCACACTCTAGGCAACTGCTCTACATCCCCACCTGGAAAATCCCTTCTGAAGGATGAGAGGGTAGCTGTGACTGCAGGCGGCTTTGGACAGACTGTTTTGTAACCTAGCTTCGTCGCTACTGCCATCTGGTGAACAAACTGTGGAACTGTTAAATTGGGAAGCCTGCTGTGCTTTTTTTTTTTTTTTTGGAGACAACATCTCATTTGGCCCATGCTGACCTAGAACTCACTCTGGCTCCTTCTGCATCCTGATAGAAGGCTGCAAGTGTGTGCCACCACACAGCTTCTGACCCTCTTGGCTCCCTTGGCACTGTGTACACTTGTGATAATGCCCAAGAATGTTATGTATTTCTTGTCTGGGCCTCTTTACATTTCAGTGTGTATACAAAACATATTTGGGCATCTATATAGAGAATTTGAGAACAGCGAAGGTTGTATAAAGAGACCTTGTCTCAAAACAGAAAAGCAGGTTGACAAATGACTAGCTTTCTCCAATCTCTACAATGAGCATCCGCTAACAAGTCCAGATTCCCCCCCCCCCTTTTTTTTTTCTATTACGTGGTTATCACTCAGGACAGCCTGGAACTCAGACTGGCCTTGAATTATAAAGAGTTCCTCTGCCTCTGCCTCTGCCTCTGCCTCGATTGCAGGCATCAGCCACCACACTGAGCTCAGGAGCCCTGGCTTTTTACATGGGTGCTGGATATCAAACATATTCTTATGTGTACATGGCAGACATGTTGCTGGCTGAGCCATCTTCCCAGCCTCTGCAATTAAACTTTGTAAAGTAGACCCGAGCTCCTTCACAGTGAGCCAGTTGTTTCCATTTCCTGTACTGGACATTGACCTGGTACCTCATGCTCCACCACTGTTACATCCCAGTCCCTATGGGTGTCCAGTGCCGGAAATGAGATGCTGCTTCAGTGAATTCACATAATGCAGAGAGAAAATGCTGGGTTCAAGTAGGTCACTCTAATCCCCTCAGGGGTTTCCATGTATTTGTGTTTTGTGTTTTTGAGCTAGAGTCTCACTATATAGCCCTGACTGAACTGGAGTTTATAGATCTCCTGCCTGTGCTGGGTTGTTAAAGACATACACACTTCAGCCAGCCTTTTTACTCACTTATTCATTCATTATTTATTTGTGTGCATTGGTGGTTTGCCTGCATATGTGTATGTGTGTGTGAGAGTGTCAGAACCCTTGGAACTGGAGTTACAGATAATTGTGAGCTGTCATGTTGGTGCTGGGAATTGAACCCAGGTCCTCTGGAAGAACAGCCAGTGTTCTTAACCACTGAGCCATATCTCTAGCCTCTACTTGTTTTTTTTTTCTGTTTTTTTTTTAATTTATTTATTTATTACGTGTATAGTGTTGTGCCTGCACATATGCCTGCACACCAGAAGAGAATACCGGATCTCATTATAGATGGTTGTGAGCCACCATGTGTGTGTGCTTGGAATTGAACCCAGGACCTCTAGAAGAGCAGCCAGTGCTTTTAACCTCTGAGCTATCTCTCTAGCCCTGGCCTTTGTTTTGATTTTTAAAAACAGCATATTACTGTATACTGTGGGCTGACTTCAAACTCGCTATGTAACTGAAACTGTTTTTTTTTCTTTATTTATCTTTTCTTCCTTAGGTTTTCCGAGACAGGGTTTCTCTGTATAGTCCTTGCTGTCTTAACTTGCTCTGTAGATCAGACTGGCCTCAAACACAGCCTGCCTCTGCCTCCTAAGGGCTGGGATCAAAGGCGTACTCCACTATACCCAACATCAAAATTCTCTCTCTCTCTCTCTCTCTCTCTCTCTCTCTCTCTCTCTCTCTCTCTCTCTCTCTCTCTCTCTCTCTGTTTTTGTTTTGTTTTGTTTCATTGTTTGTTTTTCAAGACCCTATTTCTTTCTGTAGCCTTGACTGTTCTAGAACCAGCTCTGTAGATCAGGCTGGCCTCAAACTGAGAAATCCTCCTGCCTCTGCCTCTTGAGTGCTAGGATTAAAGGTGTATGCCACCACCTGGCTTCAACTTTGAGTGCTGGGACACAAGTATGTATTAAAGATGCTTTCTCTTAAGTTAGAGACAAGGTTTCAGGGGCTGGAGATCTAGCCTGAGGGAAGAACACTTGCTTAGCATTCACAAGGACCCGAGTCTAACTCCCAGCACTGCCAAAAGCAAAAAGAAGGAAAGGTTTTGGTTGTGTTGCTGAGACTGCTGGGCTCGGTGGATCCTCCTGCCTCAACCGTGCATAGCTACTTTTATCTAGAAATTTTAAAAGAAAAAGAAAAAAAGGAACTGGTGACACTGGATTTTAGAAAGCTATTGTATATTAAGGGACTCTGTTTAACAGCTTTGGAAGCCCTAGGCTCGGCCTCACCTCCAGCTTCCTGGTAACGCTAGAAAGCTCAACTCAGTTTTAAAGCTCAGTTTATGGGTTTCTTTGTTGGTGTGTTGAAACCAGAGACTTTGAAATTTTGTATTCCTGGCTGGCCTTGAACTCATGATCCTCCTACTTCTGCCTATTATATGATGAGGTTATAGGTATGTACCACCATACCAAACTAGTAATTGGGTTATCATACAGCCGAGGCTGGTTTGAATGATCCCCTGCCTTTGCTCCTGAGTAGGGTTGCAGACCTGTGCCATCAGGCTTTCTTTCTGTAGCACAGGAGAGTAAGCACAGGGCTTTGTGTGTGCTAGGCAGGTACCTTACCAACAGCCCTAGAAATGAGGGTTTTAATTTTGTTGCTTATAGTGACGAGCTGCAGGCCTGCTTTTCGTCCCGCCTGGCTCCGGGCCACCAGCTAGCTTATGCCCCGAAATAACAACACACAAACTGTATTCATTTAAACACTGCCTGGCCCATTAGTTCCAGCCTCTTATTGTCTAATTCTCACATCTAGATTAACCCATTTCTAATAATCTGTGTAGCACCACGAAGTGGTATCTTACCGGGAAAGATTCAGCATGTCTGACCTGGTGGTTGGCTTTATGGCGTCTGGCTCAGAGAGGAGAGGCGGGGCAATTGTCTGAGCCATCTACCTCACTTCCTTCTTCCTGTTCTGTCTACTCCACCCACCTAAGGGCTGGCCTATTAAATGGGCCAAGGCAGTTTCTTTATTAACGAATGAAATCAGCACAAACAGAAGACTCTCCCACATCATTTCTCCTTTTTCTGTTTAAATAAAAAAAAGAAGTCTTTAACTTTAACACAGCAAAATTACATATAACAAAACAGTTATCAAGTAAGAATTACAGTTACAGTATTTATATCTACTTTATCTTTTATCATAACTAAGGAAAACTATAACTATCTATCTATTCTTCAACTCCATCAAAGACTCCAGAAGGATACAATATTACCTAGGTGAACAAGAAGTAAGCTACTTCCAAAACTCTAGAAATGACAGAGACATCTCACTGCCTGGATAGTCACCCAAAGTTTCTCTGCACTGTTGGGGCATCCATCTTCGGCCTACAGGCCCATAGTATCCAGCAGACATTTCCATGAAGCAGGAAATTTCAAAGACAGTTCAGTCACTATCTGCTGTGTCCTGCAGAATCTCCCACACACTCTTTCATGAATCAGGAACTCCGAAAGACCATCTCACCTTTAGGCAAGTTCAGCAGTCCTCTCTCTGCGGGTTCTCTGTGTCCAGTTTATGCAACAGTCCAGGCAAGAGCAGTTTCTTGCCCAAATGGCTAGCCAAATCCATAAGGAGCCTCTTTGATGCCCATCAATCGAAGTAGATTGATGCTGCCAGGAGCGGACGTGTCTCATTGTCATGAAAAACCCTAAGTTATTAAAACATTAAATGCCATATTCTGCAGTCTTTGAAAGATATGAAGAATGCCTGTCTAACTGAAATATATCTCTATATATCTACAAAATCTAACTAATATGACTACAAGCTTGACTATTATCGATGATTATTCATTAACAACCTATATTTCCTAATTATACATTATATTTTTAAATGAACTACACAATCACAATACCTTAATCAAGAGCAAAAATACATATACATATAACAAAATTGACCTTAATTTAAATCACTAAAGCAAAATCCATATCAATGCAAATTATTCATATCTATATCAGTTGCTGCTTTTCTTTGTTTTGTTTTAAGACAGGGTCTCTCTATACAGTCCTGGACTGTCCTGGAACTCATTAAGACCAGGCTGGCATCAAGTTTGCATAGATCCCAGTGCTTCTGCCTTCTGATTGCTGGGATCAAAAGTGTGCACTACCAGTAACTTTTTTATATGTATATACAATCATGCCTTGTTTTCTGCCACACACACCCCCAAAGGTGACCTTTATCTCAGATTGGCCTAAAACTCTTTATGTAGCTGAGAATAAACTTGAACTCCTGATCCTCTGGCTTCTAGTTCTGGTGGCTGGATTACATGCTGGTCCCAACACCTGGTATGCACCCAGGACTGTGCGCATGCCAGGCAATCACTCTCCCAGCTGAAGTGGCAGTCATGTTGGGATGTGTCCTGCAGTGTCACCTATAGGTCCAACTCTTCAGGATGAGCCAGAGGATCACTAGAGCCCAGAAGTTTGAGACCAGAGTAGACTACATAGTGAGACTCTATAAAAACAAACTAACGGGCTGGAGAGATGACTTGTTGCTCTTCCAAAGAACCAAGTCTGGTTCCCAGCACTGATGTGGCAGTTCACAGCCATTTGTAAAATAATTCCAGTTCCAGGGGATCCATTGCTTCTTCTGATCTCTTTATGCAACAGGCACATACGTGGTGCACAGACATATGTGCAAGCAAAACACCCATACATATAAAATGAAAATAATACACTCTCAAAAGAAGGCGAAAAAAGGACAGTGATAGAAGACACTCTACATCATACATGCACATGCATGTGTACATATGCACATACATACATGCTCACTCAAAGGGTACTCAGTGTATTTCCACGGCTTCTTGGCTTAGAAGGATAACTCCTGCCTTCCTTCCCTATTGTACTCTGTGACTGAGTTTTCTGTCCTGCCTGGTTCCCACAGTCATTAAGTCCCAAAGAAATCACACAGAGGTCTACATTAACTATAAACTGATTGGCCCATTAGCTCATTCTTATTAACTCTTATAACTTATATTAGACCATTATTCTTGTCTATGCTAGCCACATGGCTCAGTACATTTTTCAGCAAGGCAGTCACATCTTGCTTTTTCTGTGGTGGAGTCACAACTGCCCAAAGAGCTTCCTTCTTCCCAGAATTCTCCTGTTCTTATTTACCCACCTCTACTTCCTGTCTGGTTGTCCCGCCTATACTTCCTGCCTGGCTACTGGCCAGTCAGCATTTATTTAAAATATAATTGGCAGAATACAATTGACCCACACCAGCACTCCCCCAGTGCAGGGCTTTGAAGCCAAAGCCTCAAGCATGTTAAGCACACTGTACTTCTTAACTATATCCACAGTCTCCCCTTTGTTTTTGTGTCTCTTTCTCAGACCAATTTCCTTCAAGATGCCTTTATTCTCTGGGTGTTTGCTGTAAACTGGTAGCCCACTAGGCAATGGATATAACCCTCCTACAGCTATCAATAGGGAGGGAGAAATGGTGGCAAACATAGATGTTCACTTGAACCTGGCAATGAGCAATGTGACAGACTCCCCCACCATCTAAGGGTAAGCATTTTGTCTTAGTATACCTGGGTGACTGTGCTCAGATATCAAAAGGACAATTCAAAGGACAGATGCTGGGAACCCTTCCAACCCACAGCCCACAGCAGAATTCCAGGCATCTTGTTTTGCTCCTAGTCTCACCAGTCACTCAGTCTGTGGCTATGAAGCGGAGTGTGGAGGGACACATGATGCTGCCCGAGTGGGCTGGAATTGACATGGGATAATTATGGCTTACACATCAGAGATCCTGTTCCTTTCCACTGCCCACTCAGGCATCCGAGTCAAGTTGGGCACATCTCTCCTCAGCTCCAGTAGTGGACAGAACCCAAGAAGGGGTGAAGCAGACTGCCCACAAGGGTCACTTGAGAGCTCTTCTGGAATTCCTGGTATTGAGAATCCTAAAATGTGAAGGACCCCAGAAACATGCACATTTCCTAAGGGACGGTTTTCTATAGGGCCCAAGTAGCAGCCCTGACAGCACGGGAAGATACAGGAATGGGGGGGGTGGTGCGTGTTTGTGTGTGCTCTGCCACAGGTTGATGTTGGGTGATTTCATCAGCCAGTGCCAGTGTGGGAATGGCTTAAATGCCTTGTAGATTTCTTGAAAATTACACTCAGGGAAGGAAAGTGATGTTTTAGGAAACGCCCAAGGCCATCTGGTGGCCAAATATAAAGTTATACTGTCTATAAACACTGTAATATCCCGTGGAAGGGGTGCTGGAACCTGGATGCCCCACAACAGTGTTGGCGATAAAGCAGTATGGAGTCTACACAAACCAAACAACCAGGATGGAGTTATGGCCCCGGCTGCCTGGCTGCAGACCTGCTCCACTCCCGGCTGCCTCTCCCACTGTGGGCCTCTGTTCCGCTTGGGTGGCAGAGCCCTTATGCTCGAGCCTCCATGGCTCTTCTGTCTGTGTTTCCTTTCTCCTCATAACAGAGCAGGTTCTTGGCCTTGACCAAGTGAGCACAGGAGGCCAACCATTCTTCACTGGAAAAGCATGCTGGCTCTTACGGACATACTGCCTGGGTTCAAGTCCTGTCTGCACAGATCATTGGCTCTTCCCTTCATAAGCCTTGGTTTCCTCCTTTGTTGAGTAGGACAGCAGCATCTGTGCTGCCCAAATCACTCTAAGGATGAAATGCCGCTACACCTCACACGCAACCCTCCCTGCTGCAGGAACCTGAGACCATTAGCCAGCTAGGGTTATAGGCTACCATTGCCCACACCAGCTCCCATGTCTTTCATTCTTTCTGCTGTCTGCTTCCCACCATCATACGAGGTCATGAACTCTACTACTCTCTGGAACCATGAATCCCAAATTAAATTCTTTGTTTTATAAGACTTGTGTTAGTCGTGGTGTCTTTTCACAGAAATAGAACACTAAGACACCAAACAACCACAATAACCTGCTTTTATTTATTTATTTATTTTTAAGTATTTTTATGGTTTATTTAACTTTACTTTATGTGCATTGGTGTGAAGGTGTCAGATCCCCTGCAACTGAATCTTCAGACAGTTGTGAGCTGCCATGTGGATGCTGGGAATTGAACCCGGGTCCTCTGGAAGAGCAGTCAGTGCTCTTAACCACTGAGCCATCTCTCCACTGTTTTATTTTTACTGTGTTTTTTATTTCAGCAGGGTCTCATGTAACTTAGACTGGTCGTGGTTTTACTATGTAGCTGAAGTTGACCTTGAACTCCTGACCTTCTGAACTCCACCTCCCAAGTGCTGGGATTACAAGTGTGTTTCTGGTTTTATGCAGTACTGGGAGATGGCTTCATGCATGTTAGACAAGCACTCTACCAACTGAACTGCATCTTATAAGTGCTGCTAGAGTCCTAGTTTGGAGTAGAAGCAGCGTACCTGTTACTTGAGGACAGATCTGCACCCACAGCCACTACCCAGGTCTCAATGACAAAACTGAAGTCTTTTAATAAACATAAAGGTGACTGGCTGGAGGCTGATCACCCCAAGTTTTCTTGTCTCCTTTCTGACAGCTACGAGAGATTCACCAGCTGTTACAAGCCCTTCCAGCAATTAGACCCCAAGGTGATGCAGTGGGTCTATGACAAGTTTGTGACTCAGTTACAGACGTCCATCCGGGTGAGTGGCACAGTGGCCAGAAGGGCATTTTCGCTTAGCTTTTACCCTACATTCAGCTCCCTAAAGATGGCAGTCTGTTTGCTGTTCCTGTCTGCTCAGCTCCAGTGCAGTAGTAAATGCCACCTTCTCACCTTGTCCTGTAATATGACTGTGTTTATACGTTGTCTGCCAGCCAAGACCCGGGAGAGCATGGCAAGGGGAAGAGAGCAGGGGAGACTACCCGGGAGCACTGCATTAGATGTGGGCATCTTTTGTTTGGTCTAATTGGGTCTGATTGGAATTATTTGCGTCAGCAGAGAGGCTCGTCTTACGAAATATACCTAACAAGAACCTTCTCAAAAAAGAAAAAAAAAAGTTTTCATAATGTTTCTAGAAAGCCATCCAGTCTGTGCTGTTGCTCCAGGATGGTCTTAACAACAGGTATCTGTGGTGGAGACAAGAGAATGGCTGTCTCTAGAGTTCGCTCTGTGTAGCCTTGGCTGGCCTGCCTCTGCCTCTGCCTCTGGAGTGCTGGGACCAAAGGCATCTGCTACTATTCCTCATGTAGGCTCTTTTTCAGTGTTTGCTATTTTATATTTTCTTGTGTTAATTCTAAAAGCCACACATTGCAGAGAAATTGGACTATTGAGGGGAGTGATAAACATTAGCCAGGATCTTCCTAAGTGCTGTTAGCAGCTCAGCATATTTCCACTGAGAGCATGTATGAAGTCATCACAGCTCTGTCCTCCCTTCTGTTCAGGAGGAAATTGCAGAGATAAAAGAGGAAGGGAACCTAGAAGCTGTCCTGAACTCCTTGGATAAGATTGTTGAAGAAGGCAAAGCCAATGGAGAGCCGGCCTGGTGAGAAGGGGTAGAGGGTACTTCAGCAGGGTGCCTCAGTGTCTGGAAGAAGACAATTCTCACCCATATCTGACTTCCTAGACTCCTGGCCTCTGAAACAGAACCATTTGAGGCCTTCCTGGGACCCCTGGGATCTTATAGGAGTAAGTAGAATTGGCTCAGGGAGGACGCCAGGTAGTGAAATTTGGCTCCATAGACATTTTAAGTGGGCAGGTGCATGGCATTGATGAATTTGTTTGTGCATCACTTAGGAAGCGTGCTCAGTGTGATTGCAGAGGCCAGAGATTCGGGAATGAGCACGCCGCCCTCTGCAGCTGGCATTGCGTTGGACAGCATGGCTGTCTGTCAGCCGTGTGCTGGAGAAGGAAGTGGTGACTGGGGTGAGGAGTGGCCTGGCTCCAGGAACCTTTCACTTCCTGCCCTTACAACCCCAGGCTGCAGTTGGCATGTACCTTTTATTATTCTATAGTATTAGCATTGAATGTAGGGCCGTGGGCAAGCTAGGCAGAGTTCTACTGCTGAGTTATATAGCCTTAGCCCTCTCTCTACATTTTATTTTGATCCAGGGTCTCACTGAGTTCCCACAGCCAGGGCTGTAGATGGCTCAGTGATCAAGAATAGCATACACACAGACAGAATATTGTATACATAATAAATAAATATTAAAAGAAAATTTAAAAAACCTCAAAAGATAAGGTAAAAATATTTTCATATTTATTAAAAAAAAAAAAGAATATGCTGCTATTTGAAAGGACCAGGGTTTGGGTCCCAGCACCCACGTAGCTGCTCATAACCATCCTTAACTCCAATTCCAGGAGATCCGGTGCCCTCCTCTGGCTCCACCAGCACTCATGTGGAACACATACATATGTGCAGGCAAAACACCATACATGTAAAACAAGTTATTTTTACAGTTCCTTCAGCTGGCCTTGAACTTCCCAGTTGAGGTTGGCTGTGGTCTTGTTGCTGTTGTTCAGACTGATCTGTCTTCTGTGTGTGATGTTTGCCTGCGCTTGTCTCTGCATTGCTCTCATGGCCGGGCTGTCAGAAGAGGGTGGCAGATCTGGAACCTCCGTGTGGGTGCTGAAGCTCCGGGTCCTCTGAGTGCTCTTGACCTCTGACCTTTTCTCCAGCCAGAGCCTGTAAAATGTTTGTTGGTTTCTTTGTTTTGAGACATGACCTATATAGCCCTGGCTAGCCTAGAATTTATTGTGTAGACTATAAATCATAAAGATCTGCCTGGGATCAAAGTGTGCACCACCATGACTGACCTGCAGGCTGTGAACCTTGGCCCTCCTGCCTTAGCCTCTGAGGTACTCTAGATTACTATGGACCACCAGGTGCAGTCTGGATATCTTTTTTTGTACTTGTTCTTTAAAAAATTAATGATTCTGCCAGGCAGTGGTGGCACACGCCTTTAATCCCAGCACTCAGAAGGCAAAGACAAGCAGATCTCTGTGAGTTTGAGGCCAGCCTGGTCTACAAGAGCTAGTTCCAGGACAGGAACCAAGCTACAGAAAAACCCTGTCTTGAAAAACAAAACAACAAACAAACAAACAAAAAATTAATGATTCTGACATGGCTCAGGATGGACAAGCAAGTGGGGAAGGGAGGCTGGGATCAGCCTGTGACCTGGCCTGGGACTACAGTGTCTGTGCCCTTCTTCCTGTGATGGCTATCAGAGGAGCGGCCACCATCCAGCTTGGTGGCTTCTGGCTCCCTCAGCCCAGAGAGCCCCCAAGGAGCCAGCACAGCTGCTCCAGGCTCAGGGTTCCCTCTGCTGGGAATACCTCTCACATTTTAAATTTACATTTATGTATTCTTTGTGGGGTGTATGCACAGGCCATGTGTAGGGTCAGAAGACAGCTGAAGTCTTATGACTGAAAAGGAATTTATAGGAGAACCTACAGTAGTGTTTGCTCATAGAGTGATCCTGCTCCCTAAAACATCTCCCTTACTCATCTGTATGTGGTCGCTCTCACAGGGCCTCCAAGAGGCTGGGCCCTCTTTGAGAAGCTACCCAGTCTAGGAAAGGTCACCCTGCCTTCATCCCGATCTCCCCAACTCATAGTCTGTTGGGGTAATGTACTGGCCAGGACACATGGTCATAAGGACAGAGGCAAGGTCTGGGGAGCCACTGAGTTCTAGGGTGCTGGAGACGGGTGAGTGTGGAGGAGCAGCTGTGTGTGAGTGGGGAGGCTGGAGGTGTGCCTCTGGACAGGGAGGCTGAGGGGCAAAATGCCAGAGCTTCCGTCAGGATTGGGTTTGGGAGGTAAAAGGGATCCCAGAAGAATCTTAGCCTAGCCAGGACTTGAAGTTACAGGCCAGGTTTAAAGATAGAAACCTCTCTCCCTGTCCCCTGGGAACCATGTACCCCTCTCCCCCAGGCGACCCAGTGGAACCCCAGAGAAAGACCTGTGCAGTGTTATGGCACCCTACTTCCTGCAGCAGCGGGATGCCCTGTGCCGCCGAGTGCAGAAGCAGAAGGCCAAGAACCAGGACCTTGCTGATGCTGTCCTGGCCGGGCGCAGCCAGCTGGAGGGGCTGCAGCAGCAGATCCAGGCCCTCCAGCAGACGTGGCAGGCAAGTGTTTGGCTCGGCCTGTTTTCTCGTCTCAGGCCCCCTGGCTTGGCTTCCTCTCTGCCAGCCTAAGGGATCCCATGGGAGCAGAGTGGTCATGCAGCACCCTTGCTGGGACACGCAAGGCTGACTCCTCTGTTCCTGTGCTGAGGTCCAGTCCAGCACATGTTCCTCTACAGCTGCTACGTGAATGTAAGCAGAGAGGTCTCGCAAGAGCCTGGGCGCAGCTACTGCTGCTGTAGGCACGGCCAGTGTCCTTAAAGAGCTTGTGTCAGAAGGACCCCAGAGGCTAATGATATGGGTGTGAGTTCTGGCACTCACATGTTGGCTCACACCTCCACTTCCAAGGATCTGTCATCCTCTTCTGGACTCTGTGCACATTGAAAAAATAAATTTAAAAAGACTCCAGAGCCTCTGGTGCTTGGGAACATGTGCCAGCAAGTGTGCATCCCCGAGAGAAAAGCCAGCTTCTGAATTGGTCCCAAAGAACTTGGAGCCCGTGGAGCCGGGTGGTGCAGGTGGCAAGTGTGACTGGAGCAGTAAGTATTAGGACAGCCACTTTCTAAGGCAGATCGTCCAGCTTCCGAAGCTCATGGCTCCCAGGTTTCTTCTGGTTCTCTCTTTTGCAGCCTGCCCTAGCCTCAGACAGGGAGCAGCAGGTGGAAGGCTGTTATGAGGAGGGCCCCTTCTTCGTCCTAGCCATCCAGCTAGCCTAGCTCCAAAGTAACCACACAGAAACTGTGTTAATTAATTCACTGCTTGGCCCATTAGCTCTAGTTTCTTATTGGTTAATTCTTACATATTAGGTTAACCCATTTCTATTAATCTGTGTATCACCACGAGTTTGTGGCCTTTCAGCAAAGTCTACCTCTGGCATCTCTCCTACTCTGCCCTTCTTTCTCCCAGCATTCAGTTCTGTCTTCCCTGCCTACCTAAGTTCAACAGGTCCAAAGCAGTTTCTTTATTAACCAATGAAAGCAACAAAAAGACAGGACCTCCTACACCAGTGCTCGGTCCTTAGGTACTTAGAGCCACCTTGGTGGATTGTCAGCCTCTCCATCCCCAGGAGACTCCCTAGTGCTCCATAGCCACAGCGCCAGCCCAGCTCCCATCCTGGCCTTGTCGGAAGTGCAGCAGCTGGGTCAGATGTTCAGTGCTGACCCTGTGTGGGGCTTCAGAGCCTCTTTCTCTGCCTCACTGCTCAGTGACTGCGCATTGTCCAGCAGGCCATGGGGTCTGCTTTTAGCACTAGAGGGAAGGCAAAGGAACTGGAGCTACTTGGGAGTCCTTTATTTATTTACTATGTATACAGTGTTCTGTTTGTGTGTATGCCTGCAGGCCAGAAGAGGGCACCAGATCTCATTACAGATGGTTGTGAGCCACCATGTGGTTGCTGGAAATTGAACTCAGGATCTCTGGAGGAGCAATCAGTGCTCTTAACCTCTTGAGCCATCTCTCCAGCCCCGGGAGTCCTTGTTAAACATGGATTCTGCTCTTGAGAGGTCCTGCAGAGGTGGCTAGGGCATCCAGATGGCCTGAAATACTTAGTGGTAGGAACTTCCCACTTGTCTTAGTCCTGAGCCACAGACCATCCACGTTGTTCTAGGGGACCTGGGCTGGAAAGGGGCCTGGCACATTGGGTCTGTTTTTCTCATCTGTTCTCTTCTTTGGTTTCAGGCTCTTCACAGAGAGCAGAGGGAGCTGCTGTCAGTGCTAAGGGCACCTGAGTGAAGAGCCACTGGACCCCAGAGCAGAGGG
This sequence comes from Arvicola amphibius, assembly GCF_903992535.2. Classification (NCBI taxonomy): domain Eukaryota; kingdom Metazoa; phylum Chordata; class Mammalia; order Rodentia; family Cricetidae; genus Arvicola; species Arvicola amphibius. The sequence continues at coordinate 1,406,769 of NC_052060.1, read as the reverse complement.
CAGTCATGGTCCTGTGGAGTCCGTTCCTCACCCCCACTGCTTAGCTTCTAGTGGGGTTACCCACACACTACCTTCAGATTCCCGCCACCATCTTCTGCCTGGAAAACTGGCACTCCCACACTGGGCATCAAGACACCAGGCTTTTCTCCTGGAGTCGTAGCAGCCTTGGCCCCACGCCCTCCTTCTGGTTTTCCAGCCCTCCCTGGACTGGACTCGGGTTAGTATTTTCAGTCTGCACTGATTGCTGCCTTGCTGAACAGCCTAAGGGCCCTTGCCATGTTCTCCCCACATCTGTAAATAAACTTCCTCTATCACACTGTAATCTGTGAGGATGTGTCTTTGCCAGGCGCCTGGGGTCAGGACCACTTCTGGACTCCTAAGCTCTGTCTGCAGTCAAGAATTCAGTCTGAGGGCTCTGGAAGCCTACAGGCTAAGGAGTGGGTTGTTTTGTAGCAGGACCCGGGACCATGCGGTTCCCCGAGGTCAGGGTGAGCTGCCCTGTGCTGTTCTCAGGGGCACAGAGTGGGGTGAGGCCCAGCATAACTAAACACTTCCCTTTCCCCACCCCACTGTTGTCACAGCCAGGCCACCAGTGGGAGGGCCAGGCTTCCCTAGGGTGGGGCAGGTATTCTTTCTCCTAACCTGCTTGTGCAGAGCTGTCTCAGGAGCCCTGCCCCTGCCTGTCACCCTGTGCTGTCACCTGTCACCATTGTGAATTCAGGTTGATGCCAGGTGACTGCAGACAGTGAAGACAGGTCAGAGGTGAGAGTAGCAGGGCTGTAATCCCAGCCTCTGGAAGCAGAGGCAGGAAGGCCTGAGTTTGAGGCCAGCCTGTGCTACGTCCTGAGACCATCTCAAAAGAACAAAAAGGCCAGACAGGTCACAATACCAGGTCACCTTCTCATTCCCCACCTCACCCGGCTGGGAGACAGGGTTAGGGTAGGATGCTCTGTCCCTGTGAGGTTGACACTGGGAGGCGACCCTGACAGGATGGAAACCGTGCGTCCCCTGCATGTGCAGCTTGCAAGTCTTCCCACCAGGGTCCACCTTCCTGGTCTGTGTTCGTCCGTCACTGTGCCAGAATTGAAGAGGCCATCCTCACCTTTGTCGGCCGAGGTCTATGAACTTTTCTCCTGGTCCCATTAGACCTGTCTTAGGGTTACTAATCCCTGTGATAAAACACAATGACCAAAGCAGCTTGAGAAAGAAAGGGTTTATTTGGCTTACGCTTCAGTATCAATGTCCATCGAAGGAAGTCAGGGCAGGAGCCTGGAAGGCAGGAGCTGAAGCAGAGGTCATAGAGGGCGCTGCAAACTGCCTTGCTCCCCATGGCTTGCTCAGCCTGCTTTCTTATAGAACCCAGCACCACCAGCCCAAGATGGTATGTCTACCATGGGCTGGGCCCTCTCCCTTCAATCACTAAGAAAATGCCCTACAGCCAGATTTATGGAGGCATTGTGTCAACTGAAGCTTCCTTTCAAGTCGACAGAAAGCTAACGACACACCACCACCCTTTCCCCACTTGAACTGAGCTTTCTGCGCTGGGCAAATGAGGACATTGCTGGCCGCTCCTTTCCTGGGGTTTGGCTCCTGCCCTTGTGGCAGGCACTGAAAATCACAGGCTATGGGACCTGGAGCCCAGTTCATCCCAAAGTTCATCCCAACCTATTTTAGACCTTTGCACCGTCTCTAGGGTACTCGTAGGGCCCAGCCAGTGCTCTAGCTAAGGCTGAGGGAGATGCAGAGACTAGGAGAGGAGGGGCAGCCCCAGGCAGAAGAAGTTGGGGCAAAGTCAGTCTGGCAGCCTCTGATTGTGGCCCACACTCTACTCCCAGGGCCTCACCCAGGCAGCTGCAATCACCAACCACACCATCCCTTGGGTTTGACATGTTGAGCCAGGGCACATGACCCCCCAATTAGTCCTGGCAGCAGCCCCTGCCCCGCCTGCTCACATTGGGGGCACAGGCAGCGGATATAAATGGTACTGGAGGCTGAAGGGCACAGAGCAGACAAGTTTCACGCAGCATCCTGGTGCAGAACTGGCAGACACCATGAGGACCCTCTCTCTGCTCACTCTCCTGGCCCTGGCTGCATTCTGCCTCTCCGGTCCAGCAGGTACGTTTCCTTCTTGTTCATTTCTGGGGGTAATCGTACTCCTGAAGGGGTGTCAGAAAGCAGAGCTAACTGCATACTCTTTTCTCTACAGATGCAAAGCCCAGGGGCTCAGAGTCTGACAAAGGTACTGGTAGGAAGCCTGGAGCCTCAGCCCTGCCCCTCACCCTGTCTCCAGCTCCCCCTTCTCCCTGCCTGGCTGTCCCCACCTTTCCTGACCCCTCTCCCTCTGCTGCACAGCCTTCGTGTCCAAGCAGGAGGGCAGTAAGGTAGTGAACAGACTCCGGCGCTACCTGGGCCATGGACTTGGGTGAGTGGGAAGGAGGTGCTGGGCCAGGGCTGTTTGCCTTCCACATTGGTAAGGAGAGGTCGTGGGGGGGGGTCCCCCATGAGCTGCAAAGGGCTGTACAGTGCAAGTCGATTTCCCCAGAGCCCGGAGCCCCAGCCTCTTGAGCAGCGGGAAGAGGGTGTGTGCACCACATGTCGGCTGATGCTGCCATTTGGTGTTTCTCAGAGCCCCAGCCCCCTACCCAGATCCCCTGGAGCCCAAGAGGGAGGTGTGTGAGCTCAACCCCAATTGTGATGAACTAGCAGACCACATCGGCTTCCAGGATGCCTACAGCCGCTTCTACGGTACCACTGCTTAGGGCAGTCTCAACTTCGGCTACTCCAGGATTCGACCATCCCTGTTTCCTTCTCTCTGCCCTGCAAGTATGGGTGGCACAGCTGCTCCAATAAAGTCCAGATGAGGAGCTGGGCTCCGGTCTGTCTGTCGTGGGGGTTCAGGGGTGGTGATGGGGGTGGCGGAAGCGCTCACACTCAATCCCAGAAAGCTACAGTCCAGTTTATTATACTGCTTTGCTGTGGACAGCACTGGAGGTGGCTCTCTAAAGTCCAACAGCCCCCTCCCCACAGTGACCCCCACCACATCTGATAACACATCCAAACATACGAATCAGCAAAGGCCTGGTCACAGTGACAAGCAGAACAGGCAGCTCCTGTGTGGACACACCGTTGCTGACAAGTGGCCCAGTCTGGCCCTGGGGTAGGGCAGGTATGTGGTGCAGACGGCTCACAAGCGCTTAGGATGACCTGAACTGAGCAGATTCCAGGCGCCCCACACACCAGCTCTGCCCCAACCTAGGTACTTGTCCCCACTTGCTGCCCTTCACTGCCTGCCTCTTGGGTCCTCTGTCCCTAGACTTTCTCTTCTCCCTGGCCGCTCCTTTCAGGCTCAGAAAAGCCTCTGCTTCTCAGGCCCCATCAGGGCTCCTCCACAGCAATAAGGCAGGCCTCTGCCCCCCTTCCATGCTCTACCAAAGATGCGCCTCACTGGTGTTTAGCCTGGAGCTCCTCTTCCGGTGGGCCACCCTGCAGCAGGGGGCAGCTTCCAGGGATGCGCAGCAGAGAGGCAGTGAAAGCAGCAATGATAAGCAGGTTCCCGGTCACTGCCAGGCTCAATGTGGCCATGGTGGCCTCCAGGCTAAGGGTGGGTTCTTGCATGGTCAGCCAGGCTCTACGGGATCCCATATCAACCAGCACTGCCTCCAGCTGGAAGTGGGTGCCCAGCACTGCACAGATATGGAACAGCTGGTGGCTATGGCCTGAAGGGAGGGGTGAACTGGTTAGGCACAGAACCATCACAGTTTTGAACAGATTGACATATAACCTGGGGCTGTCACCTGCCCACTGGGCCTGTGAGGGAGAAAACCAGATCCCTAAAGGTTCTGTAAGAGCAATTGGACTGAGTTGCATAAAGCCCTAAATTCTGTGATTACTGAGAGCTGGGTGGGGCACAGTGGAGGGGGGACTGGGACATCCTCTTGGCTTTATCATTCACCCTCAGGCTAGGATACCCCATGTTCCTGGCTCACTCTACACTTGGAGAAGCCAGGCTGTGCTCACCAATATAGTCGAAGCGCCCAGGTGCCAGGCGCTCGGGCAGACGGGCTGCAAAAAGGAAGCCTGTGAGTAGAGCGCAGAGGAGGTGGTAGGTGTGGCTGGAGCTCAGTGCCTCCTGCCCACAGCTGTGGGTCCTGCCCCAGCACAGCTTCAGCTGGTAAGAGAAAGGAGAGCAGCTGGGTGCTGGGCACCAGGGTTGTGTTGGGCACCAGGGTCCTGTGCCTGCGGAAAGCTGAGGAGAGAGACTGAGGGACAGCCTGGTCCTTACCCTGTAGAACAGCGGGAGGTTGTCAAACAAGAAGGGGTAGGCAAAGGCGGTGGTGCGCAGAACCTTGCTGAGCCTCGGGCTTTCTAGCTCTGGGAACCTGACAGGCAAGAAAAGCAGGTTGGTCTCCGTCCCTGGGGTGACTGCAGATGAAGAAGTTATTTTGGGTCAGAAGGGGTGAAGGACCTCAGTGGCTAAAAGAACATCAGGAAGCATGTGTTGAGGCATGCCTGTAACCCCAGCATTGGGAGGTAGAGGCGGGAGGTCAGGCATATAGTTCAAGACCCTGTCTCAGGGTGGTGGTGATGCCCGCCTTTAGTCCCAGCACTTGGGAAGCAGAGACGGGGATATCACTGTTTTTGAGGCCAGCCTGGTCTACTGAGTGAGTTCCGGGTGGGTGAGTGGGGGACCCTGTCTCAAACAAAAGGAAGCGAGGAAAAAGAATAAATAAAAGGAAAGAAGGGAGAGAGGGGAAGGAAATAGGGGCTGGTGAGATAACTCAGCGGGTATGATAAACACACAAATATATGTAGTAAAAAATAAAAGAGAACGCCTTCAGGACACAGGATCCTCGCCCTCCTCGCCCCGCATAAACGCCACGTCTGTTAAGTGGCCTCAAAGAATAAAGACAAGTGCCTTTCCAGGACAGCACACTGGCCAACAGTAAGGCCTCCTACTGGGTTGGGTACTGGGGTGGCTCAAAAGCAGTGCAGCAACCCACCGCGAGTAGCAGGAGAGGCCGGTGCACAGGAAGGAGTTGAGCGCAGCGGTAGGCACGAAGAACTGGTGCAGGCGACCGTGCAGCCAGGAGGCCGGCATGGAGTAGGCGGCATAGGGGAAGGCACAGCCTGTGGCGAGGTGCAAGTTGAGGCCTGCGGGCTCATCCTCTGCGCCCCACCATCACCCACTGCCCTCAGCTTACCCAGGCTGTAGAGGCTGAGCGCCCCGTAGTCCAGGAAGTAGCAGATGTGGCGCGCACGGGGCGACATGGAGCTAAAGGTGTGCGCGCAGCAGGATGCGAAGGGGTAGAGGCAGGCGGGCAGTAGGAAGACCAGCAACGGCAGGTGGTACGGCTCCGCGGGGAAGCCCGAGCTACCCAACGCCAGGAGGCGCCACAGGAAGTACCTGTGCCGGGCACCTGCTCAGGTGCTGGGACCAGAGTGCCTGACCAGTCCCTGCCCGCCTGGCACCCCGTCTGAATCTAAGGCAGAGCCTTTGCTCACCAGGTGGGCAGGAAGTGAGTCCAGATGTTGACCGTCTCATTGGTCATCTGGAAGGAGCTGAGGACACAGTCTAAGGCCGAGCTTGTGGGGCGTCGGTAGCCAGACATGATGTTGTCTTCCCAAAACACCTGGAGGTGGTGGGGGAGAGAGCAGAGGGGTCATGGTATGCAAGCCTATCCCCTGCATGAAAAGTGTCTGGTAGCCTGGCCTTTAATCCCAGCACTACAGAGGCAGAGGCAGGCGTTCCATGAGTTCGAGGCCAGCCTGGTCTACAGAGTGAGTTCCAGGACAGTCGGGCTTCACAGAGAAACCCTGTCTTGAAAAATAAAGTGTCTGGAAACAGGATCTCAGTGGTCCCAAGCCAAATTCAGTCCAACCCCTTTCTTACCAGTCTTCCAAACTCACAGACCCATACTGAGATCAGGTAGGATTGGGGAATACACACACAGGGTGTTCTGCAGAAAGGGACTCTGGATTGAGGGATATTTGGGGCTTTGGGGAGAGGTCGCAGGTTCTATACTGCAATAGAGAGATAAGAAAGTTAGCTTGCAGGAGGAGCTTCCCTACTAGCTAACAAGAGGGAAATCTTTGCCCCAGCGAGCCCTCTGAGGAGAGGCAAAGTTGGTGATGGGTTGGGGGCCCCTCACCCGGGGGACCTGGTGGACTCGAAGAAGTTGAGGCAGCTTGAGACTGAGCATGGTGGCCAGGTATCTCCACGTTGTCCTGGAGATAGAACAGGGGTGGGTTAGGGATTTCTACAACCAGAATCAGGGTAGAGTCAACCACTGAGTCCAGGATGGGCTCCTACACAGGTAGCAGCCGGTACTGGCCACAGCTATTTCCCTTTTCCCTCCTGGACCTAGCCTAGGGCATTCAGTCCTGCCGTGAAGGTCCTCAGCCTCTGCCGGCCGGCGTGCAGTAAAGGGCCCCCAGCAGCGGGGCTGCCTCCTGTTAGAACCCCGTTTGGTTCTCAACCAGATCCGAGACTTCAAGAAGTCTCTCTCCTACCCCACGCCCCGAAGACGGAGATAAGAAAGACAAGGAATTAGGGGGCGCGCTCCTCTTCTCGAAGGAGCCCACCTGTGCCCCTGAGAGTACTTGGGACCCCTGCCTCTCCTGGGTCCCGTGCCCCTCAGCCCAGACCTGTGCGCCGCGTCTGGGTGGCCTCGGCTCCGCTTGCCCCGCCCTCCCTTCAGCCGTCTCGCCTAGCACATTCCTTGGCACCGGCGGGGGCAGGGCTAACGGAGTAGGCTGGGCCGCTGATTTAGACCCCTCCTCCTGCCCCAGGCTAAAACTTCCCAGCAAATCCACGCTCTTTTCCTGCAGCCAGCTCCGCCCGTCCCGGAGTACTGCCGGGCTCTGGAGGACTTACAGCGTCAGTCAATCTGTCTGTCTGTCCTGTGAGCTCGGTGCTAAGGACCTTGCCTAGTTTGACAGCACAAACCTGGTCCCCAGACCCTTCATACCAAGTGAAGAGGCGGTGTAGGAGAGGTGCCTATCCTGACTGCTGCCCCCCTCCCTGGGAAAGGCTGAAACGATTCTGGGAGGGGTCCATCTGCCGTCGCAATAGGGTCTGGAGATCTCGGCAGCAGAGAGGAATGCGAGGCTGGGCGGATATTTCCTCTCCCAGAGACTGACCTCGCTACCAGCTAGGCTGACTGGACTCCACAAGCAGAGTCTCTGGATCCTGGAGTGGCTGGGGAAGTGGGCCATGCCTGGCAGAATGAGAGAGACAGGGGGAAGCTGGGGAACAATCTTAGCCTTGTCTATTAGTCTTGGAGTAGCACGGGGGTGGCCCAGTCCATTAGCAGGCAGCTGGCTTGGGCTCCTACACACCACCAGCCCTCAGCGTGAGTGTGGGCCCACTTGACTGTGCTGTCTTGACCAGCCTAGGGGCCCAAACTGGGATCTACTCTTTGACCAGGACACTTGGTCCAAGTTCCCCAGGATCTGAGGTTGCTAGGCAGGAGGCTCCAATGCCAATTTCAGCTGCATCTCAGAAGCCATCCTTGCTTTGCCCTTGGCGAATGTTGGGCCACCTGTGAAGGGCATTGCTAATCTCTCTGATTTACCCTGACTCACAATGAGTTGCCAATTCAGTAGGGTAGGTATAAAGAACCTTAGCTTCAACCTCCTGCAGGACAGCACCCAGCTGGGAACACCCAACTAGGTCCAGGCTGCAGATGGCACCAGTGTTCTGTAAACCAGCGCTGTGACGCTTCCTGTGCTCCCACCAGAGGTCCAGGGCCGGGTTGGTTACACAGCAATTTGGAACTCTCTAAATCCCACGTGCTAAGGACAGTTGGTAGTGAGGTGGAAGAGACACAAAGTGATAGAATTGATGTTATGACTCAGCAAGATTCACTTAGGAGACATAAGTAACAAGCACTGCCTCCAAAACAACCCCAAAGGGAAGTAGGCGAGTGGGTGCTGGGTGTAAATGTTTGCTCTGATTCTCATGACAAAGGACAGTGACCAATGATGGTCAACCAAAGGCAAACCTCTTACAAGGAAGCATCATTAAGTCCAGGTCGGCCACTAAGTCTTCTCTGCTGTTATGGGGTGAGGGGGGATGATACAACACTCTGCCAAACAGGTAGGACCCTGGGTGATAACTTCAAACAGAACACTGGCTGGACAGTGGCGCCTGCCTTTATAATCTCAGTATTTGGGAGGCAGAAGGAGGCAGGGATCTCTGAGTTGGAAGCCAGCCTGGTGGCCTATAGAGAATTCCAGAACAGCCAGGGATACACAGAGAAACCCTGTCTTGAAAAACCAAACCGCTTGTGTACTTAAAAACTTGTAATACACACTGCTTTTGCTGTGTGATCCATCTGCTTAAACCGTTAGACCTGCAGTCTTCTAAGTCAACCTGGGGTCGGGAACTGAAAGAAACTTAAGAATGGCAGTATTTATAGCATGTGTAAAAAGTGCAAAGTATACCTGTTAGTAAAATCTGTTCAAGGTCAATTTTGTGTGTGTTTTGCCTGGTGCCTTTGTAAGTCTGAAGTGGAAGATTCCCAGATCCCCTGGAACTGGGGTTGTGGATGGCTGTGAGCCACCACGTGGGCGCTAGGACTTGAACTCGGGTCCTCTACAAGAAACAAGGGCTCCTAGCCACTGAGTCATCTCTCTGGCCCCATCAAGGTAGACTCAGTTGCCCAGGCACTTAAGGGCTCGCCTCAGAGTGTGACGTGACTTCCCACTGAAAAGGTGTGTCATTCTCTGAGAGTAGAGCACTTCCGAAATCATCAGGCTCCTCTTACCCCCACCCCAAGACTCCTGGAAAGAAGGCACAGCAGACAGAGTGGGCTTGGGGGAGGGGTCTTTATTAATTGATGCTTGAGTCTCAAGTCTCTGCCAGAACTGTAAATGGGATAATCCCACTGTCCCCTGGTTTTCCCAAACCCTCTGTCTTAGCGGAAGGCAAGAAGCCAGCTCCTCTAAGCACAGCCGAAGCAGCTAGGCCAGCTGGGGTAAGGGGGGAAGCAGAGAAGAACCCAGCCCAAGCTCTGCTCTGCTTTCAGGCTGAGGGGTGAACTGGGGTAGCCATGGCCAGAGCTCTTTGCTCGCAGGGTACCATTCTGACCCTGAGCAATTCATGATCTCTGCTTCTGTGTCACTTGGCGTTCCAGAAGCCAGCCCGTGCTTAGCCCACCAGGGCTGTCATCCTGGGGATGGGCAAAAGGAGGGTAGTTCAGGGCAGAGGGCCCCGAGTAAACCGCTTTCAGGGATCTTGCTTCTCTGCCACCCTTCCTCCAGCCCTCCCTGGATGGTGAGAGGGGTGGCCTTGGCCCTCACTCCCTCATTGGCACCCCTTATCCAGCACAGCAGCCAAGAGCACAAAGCACAGTGACGGTGGAACTGGTGGGGAAGGGATGACTGCTGGCAGAAAGCCAGTCACCCCACACCCTAAGGGCCTGGAAGCTGGAGGTGGCAGAAAGGAAGTGGGGCCTCAGAGTGTGCAGCCCCTGCTCTATGGTGTAGGCCATTTCAGGCCCTGCTTCCTTAAGAGCCACCACAGCTGGCTCCAGAGCTGCCCTGTCCCCATGGAAGACGAGGGGGAAGGTCCTTGAGGGTAGGCAGGGTCTGCAGAGAACCATGCAGACACTCAGTATCTCCCAACTCTTCCCTGAGAGCCAGGGGCCCAAACTCCGAGCCCCACCCACCCTGTATCTTGGGCGAGGACTGGGCCCTTCTGGTGTCCTTTCCTCTCACAAGTCCAGGAACTGCTCCAATGAAATGCAGACACCCATGCCTGCCCCTGCCCCGCTCCCGCCCCGGACAGCAGGGGGGTGAGGTGGAAGGCTGGAGAGGGGCCCATAAGCCACTCCTACTCCAAGCACTTCCTCACTTTCCTGATTTCGCCTTAGCAACGGGAGGGCCCCCATCCTCCCAGCTGGCTCCTGGCCCTCCCTGCAGCCTCAGTGCAGCTGGGCTTCCTGTTTGCGTGTGGTGGGTGACTGCAGGCGGTGGTCCTGGCTGCCAGAGAGCACAGGAGAAATCTGGAGTCAGCCCCACTGCAGGGCTTGGGGCCGATCTCAACCAATCTCCTTCCACTGCCTGTAGAAGTCCACAACATTCTTGACATCCACACTGGCATGGGCGGCAGCTTGCAGGGCGGCCTGCGGAATGAAGGAGGAGGGAAGATGAGGGAAAGGCAGCTTGTCTGGGGCATCTCAAGATGACTCTTCCCTAACACCTCTCCCCAACTCACCCGGGACTCACCTGCATGGGCCCAGAGAGCACACTGGGGTTGTCCAAATGAAGGCCTGTGATGATGGTCACCATGCCACTCGGGTCCTCCTCCCCTGCCCCTTGGGCCAAAGTTAGCTGTCTGCAGCTGTCCAGGATCTTATAGAGAGTCCTGAGAATGTGGAGTAAAGGGAACAAGACCATGCATGACCATAATCTGAACATAAAAATCTCCTGGGGACAAGAGAAAACAGGCAGCTGGTGGCAATGGACCCTAGAAGCTGGCCCTGGAGTATGTGCCAGGAGATACAGACAAGATGTTGAGCCCAGGCATCTCTGGGTAGGGGAGTTCACAGAGGGGCTAGCAGAGTCAGCTCTGACAGGTTCTGGGGAGCGGGCTGACACTTTACCAGGCATCTGCATCCTGCCGCTTCAGTTTATGCCGTTCAAAGCTCTTTCCCATCTCCTTCTGGCAGCGAATGTATCTGCAAAGGAGACCACAAAGGTGGGGACATGGGATAGGGAGGGCGGTTTACACAAAGCAGGCCATTGTGGCTGGGGAGGGCGTGTCAGTTCAGGGAGACAGGATAGCTATGTCCCTCCCATCAGGCTGTGTGGAGCCATTTTCAGGTAGCTTCTTGGATGCCAGGCTGGCTTTCTCTACTGATAACATCGGGTTTCTGTTTTTTCCCAGGGGAGGAGCTGGGAAGGCAATAGAAGCTGATGCTTTCAAGCCAGAGCTTCTGGGGGTGACCTCCAAACAAGCAAGCCTTGTGCAGCTTCCTGGCCAGGCAGGCCAGAGAGGCAGGGCAGGAGGAGCTCTCTCTCTCTCTCCTTTCCTCAGTCCCAAAGGCTAGAAGGGTGGGGCCTGTCTGGGCTCCAGCTTCTCCCTGGGTGGCTTCCACAGCCCCTTTAGTGGGCAAATAGGAGGCCTGTTCCCTAAGTCTCCAACTGAAGCTTGACAGCTCCTTCAAAGGAGCCACAGCCTGGAGCTGGGATTGACTGCTCCTGTCTCCAGCAGGTGCTGTCCAGAGTCTGCCTCAGAGACACAGGGCAGTGTTTCTGACTCCCCAGGGCTCTCAGCTCTTCGAATTTCCTTGTCTTGAGAGTTGAGACTCTCCCAAAGAGGCACATGAATGGTGAACAAGGTCCCTGTCACTCCCAAGCAGTCTAGATAACACACCCAGGCTGCTCAGGCCCCACCCGACCTGCACTCTCACCTGTTTCCTTTTTTAAACTCTGCCTCCAGGTACCGGATCCCATCCCGGGCCCCTGGCTGTTCCTTTTTCAGCAAATCCAGGCCATCGATCACTAGCAGGCGGAGTGGGCGAAGGTAAGAACAAGACAGTAAGTTCTGGCTGCAGACTACACTGCAGGAGATGTATGTAGGATTGTGATGCCCACAAGATTTTGGAAGCTCTTTGGAAACGTGACCAGCCAGCAGGGAGCTAACAGCTCACCCAGCGCTCCTGCTCGTTTCTCATTACTTGCCCGTATCTTTTGCAGCAATGTTTAGCACAGATGCCCATGCTGAGGCTGCAGTTCACAGTAGTAGGACTTGACCAAGACCACGTATACACTGGTCCCAAAGAACACACCATCTACACCCAGCCTCCCAGATAAACTTACCTGTCCTTGGAATGATGATGATAAAGCGGCCACTAGTGGCCAGCTGGCGGATGAGAGGGAGGTGGTAGCAGAGGGCCTGGGTGTCAGGGATGAGGTAGGGAGACATGGCTGACTGGGCCTTGGGCTGCTGCAGGCTCCCTTCCAGCTGGGAGACCTCGAGCTGGTAAGAAAAGGCTGAGTGGTTGAGGCTGCAGAGAGCTTAGTGGGTGACCAAAGCTTGGAGTAAAGGGACAAAGCAGAAGGAAAGCTGAGCATCATGGAGAATATTCTGGAGGCCAACAAGGAGCTCTCAGAGTAGCTGTCCCGAGCCACAGCAGGGACATCTGAAAGGACTTAAGCGAAGCTCGACCAAGAACAGAAGGACGGGCCCTGCCCACCTGTAACCGTAGCTGAGCCATGTCTCTCATGAGCCTGTTCCGCCGAGCCTCCTCCTCCGCCTACAAGGAAAGCACAGCTGTGAGAAGAGCTATGTCCTCCTTTGGAGCCAGAGGACTAGGTCTACGGCTCGTGTGAAGTCCTGTTATGGGAGAAAGGAATTCTTTTCTGATTCAGTCTACAACCCCCATGACTGACCCATGGCAGGTTCATGCCCGAGGAGCTCGGGAGAGGAGAAAGCAGAGTATTTTTGGCGTGTAGGACACTACTTGTTGTGCCTTAGGCTCTAACCTCTGTACCTCTGCTCCTTCTAGCCAGGTCCTCCTCAGGGTACCAGCCACACACACCTTTGCCTGCTCTGGACCTGTCAGTGTTTGCCCAGACCCGCCCATCCTGTTCCGGCCACACATGCCCCGGCTGTCCAGCACAGCAGCCCCAACCACTCCTTGTTTTGCCCAGCTTTGCCCAGCCTTCTTCAGGTTAGTAAGTGAACCACCAACTGCCCAAATCAGAATGCTCAAAGTGGCTTAGGTCTTTCCTCGCTCAGCACATAAATCATCACCTGGCCAGTATTGTCAAGTGAACCCTCTGACTTGCACACCTTCCCTTACCTCAAGAACACAGGCTCAGCCTAAGAACAACCCTTTCAGGATGCTCTAATCCACGCCTCTCTAGTCTCTCTGATTCATCCCTGTTCTCTCACAAGAGCCACAACCGTTTTCCAACCCTGCTCAATACCCATCATCACCTTATCTGGAATTCTTTCCGTTTTCAAAAGGAAGTTCCAAGCCCTTCACATATGAATGTGGACAAGAGTGAGCCCTCTGTCCTGGGAGGTAGCGGAGCACCACTGAAGGCTCTTAGGTGAGCCAAGTGTCCTCAGATGTCATGCTAACGAGACCAAACCAGACAACTCTACAAATGAGTCAAGGAGGTAAAGACAAAAAGGGAAAAGCTGAGGCTGTTAGAGACTTAACCAAATGTCATGTAGGTTGTCACACAGAATTAGTGGAAATGGACAGTCCACACTAATAGTATACACCAAGGATAATTGTCCCAGGGTTATCCTGCAGACTCCTGCACAATTAAGAAGTGCCCTGCCCCAAATGCCAACCATGCCCTTTAAGAGGCACTGGTAGAGGAGGAAAGAACAGAACAAAGTTGACAAAGGTCACATCCTTCCAGGTTAGCCAGAAGACAGAAATGGAGAACACAAAGTGGACAAAGTTCCCTCTTTTCTCACTGCAGAACTGAGCCTAAACCTGACTTTCTATGCTAAATCATCACTCGGAAACTACAAGATTCCGAAAGGGACTCAGGCCCCCTGTGTGGAACCGCCTGAATGCAGGAAGGGGAGAGGCACACCAACTGAAGGCTAGGGCTTTACCAGTCCAGCAGCTCGGACAGATGTGGGTCTGTTGCTCTCAGAGGGCCAGTGAGAGAGTTGCTAAGGCTGGCAGTCACTTAGCAGTGGGACAACAGCTCCTAGCACAGAAATTAAACCCCCAGAGCAGCACACAACAGTCAGTTTGAGTGCTCACAGTTGGCACCAGATATAATGACATATGCCTGTAATCCTAGCATGGCTAAGAAAACTAAAATTGAAACAAATCAAAGAACTTGGGTTTTCCCTGAGACGTCAGAGCCCTGGTCCCCACCCTGACTTGGTGTCTTAGAACTGTCCTTAGTCTCTCAGACACAAAAGGAAGACACAGGCAGACTGGGGGTGAAATGACAGGGCACCTGCAAAACAGACTGAGCACACCGAGTGCTCAGTGTATGACAAGAGACGGCAGGCTTGCAGTGAGTCAGGGACCTAGGCAGAGCAGGAAACAGGGTGGCCTGCAGCACCCAGAACCACATGAGAGGGTACTCACTGGTACTTACTGCTTTGGAGCTGTGAGTTCGAGAAAAAGCCTGCATAAATTTTAACAGTTTTGTTTTAAAGCTGTGTAACTTCCCTACTTTGTAACCCTGCCCTCATGTCTTCCTGTACAGAACAAAAGCCTTAACACAAAAGCTTGTTTAACAAAATGTGCTTGTTCGTAAGGCAGCAGGGAGTTTCTGGGGGAACATGCTCCCCTTTTCAGCCTGTCAAATGTCCACAGCAATGGGGCTCAGAGGACTGGGAGAAAGGAAGAGCATCAGAGGTCAGGGCTTGGGATGAAGGCCCCAAGGCTCCCATGCCTGACACACAATGGCCCATTCCAGCAGTTCAAAGGTCAGGAAGGACACTAATGCTCAGAGCGGATGACCCAGAAGTGAAGAGACTGCATGTTTGCTGCTGTGTCTAAAATGCTGACAAGTGTGTCGTACAGCAAATTCTCAGTGCTTGTGCCAGCACACAGGCCACTGCTTGCTCCCCTCCTCTAGGACAATAGGCACCATCATTCCATCTTCTCACCTACCCATAGCTAATTCTATGGATTCCTCTAAGTGACAGGAAGCTAGCCAAGCAAGGTTCGGTGACTTGTCTATTTCAGATTCAGTGGTGACAGAGATGGTCTCAAAACTAATTCAGTCTGAGGAGAGGTCCAAAGCCACACTGCCTCTACTCACAGTGTCTCTCACGCCCTGCCTAGCAATTCCACCCCTCAGGCCTTGCAGGGCCTCTGATCTGGCTTCCTAGCTCTTCAGATAAGAACTATTCATGCAGCTGATCCCCTCCTCTGGTTCTTCAGGAAGCCCAAGGGAAAGAGTTTCCAGGGAAGGGAAGGCTGACTCACCATGCGAAACTGGGCCTGAGCCTGCTGCAGCAGGCTCTCTTGCTCAGACTGAGCAATGCTGACGAAGATGCCGACCTCAGGATTGAACTGTAGGATGCTGCCTTGTAATCTAGCCACAAAGTGCCCAAAGCTGCGAATGTAGCAGATGCGCACCACCGACTGCGGGAGAACAGAGACCCAATTAATCTGACAGGCACCCTCACTCTCCTGCCACCCAGCTACACCAGCCACCTCTCAGCGCAAGTCTCCTTGGAAAGGCAGGGCACCAAGATGCAGACCCACTAAGTGCTAACTAGCAGGGAAAAGAGCCTTGTAGGCGATCAGAGGGCCAGGTCTTAGGATAAAGAGAAAGTAGGAGAGAGTGGTGCTCAGTGTAGCTCAGCGGTACAATGACTGCCCAGCAGGTGTACGGCCATGGGTTTGATCCCCAGTACTGCAAAAAAAGGACAAAAAAAGAAAGAAAAGGCAGCAGTCCAGGAGTGAGGAAACATGTTCTAAAGCCATCTCTCTTCAGACTCTCAGCATCTCACGTGTAAAGAGAGACGCTAGGTTCACACTTCTCAATTTTTCTTTTTTTAGTAAAACCCTTCCTCGTGCCCTTCAGATAAAAATCTGGCCTACCCTAAAATATGAAAACAGGTCGCACTCCTCTGGTTGTGGAGGAAACTTGGCAGTCTGTTGGCTTGTTTCTCCTTGCTGCCCCAGGTGGCCTATGTGGTGATAAGACTCAAGGGAGAAAAGCTGCTGACCAAAATGGTCCGGATGTGCTTTCTGGCTCTGCCAGTTCAGTTCTGGGCTGGCCCACAGAAGCAGAAAAATTCCAAGTCCTGATTAACTTTCTCTGTCTTCAGCACAAGGAGGAGAAATGAAAAGGAAACACTAGTAGTAGCACATGTTTAGAAAGACACCTGTCAAGGTAAATCTGTAGCCAGAAGGATGCTCCCTGTCTGCATGTGGGTCCTGCCCCAGCCAAGAAACCCTGATTTGCTGCCACATATGACGAACACTTGGCACTCGTGGTAGGAAGCAAGTTCCTTACCTCCTCTAAAGCACTGAGCAGGGGCCGAACTGTATCGAAGTTAAAGCGTCTATGAGCAGTCCGGAGAGGAGGTAGGTTTCGCAGTGCCATATCCTCTGGGAGCAGCAGGCCAGCAGGGAGGTCAGGCAGCTCACAGCCTTCAAGGAGACTCTGGACTTCAGGACTTAGGGCCAGGCCTAGGCAGAAGGAGACTATCAGACCACTGCTCTGGAGAATAACCTCACAGGAAATACAAACCTCCTATAGAGAATTACCAAGCTGATGAGACAGACAAACAGTGGATGGAAACAGAAGGCAGAGACACACCCGGGGCCAAGCAGGCAGGGTGAATGACGACAGTCAGCCCGAAAAGGCTCCTAAACAGAGGAAAACAGTACAGAGGAAAACAGTTCCGGGAAAATGCCCATCTCGGGGCTGGAGAGATGGCTCAGAGGTTAAGAGCACTGTCTGCTCTTCCAAAGGTCCTGAGTTCAATTCCCAGCAACCACACGGTGGCTCACAACCATCTATAATGGGGTCTGGTGCCCTCTTCTGGCCTACAGGCATACACAGACAGAATATTGTATACATAATAAATAAATATTTAAAGAAAGAAAGAAAAGAATATGGCCAGGTGGTAGAGGGGATGAACTGATCAGTCCTCAATGCCTGCAGGTAACATAGTGATAACAATGACAAGCCTAGCCTTTCAGACTCCTCTCTGCTCTTACCTCCTCACACACAAAATCACCAGACTGGTAGAAGCAGCGTTGGTGTGGAAACTGTACTGACTGCTCTGTGCTAGGGAGGCTCCTTCTCCAAAAATCTGTTACAGGTGGGGACCAACCAGGTCTGACGGGGCCAGTAAGAGAGGAGACTAGTCCTAGGGTCCACTCACCAGAATCCTGGAGTTCACCAGCTGCCGGCAACAGATTCAGCAACACAGACAGGCGGTTCCACAGACTTTGAGAGCTCTGGGGAGAAAAGGGATACCTCCAGCAGAAACAATGCAGAAAAGCAAAGCAGGTATCACACCCGGGTCCTTGTGTTATGAGACTCAGAGGGCCTTGTTAGGCAGATTAACAAGAAATTCGTGGAAGACTTGGGAATTGGACCTGAAGGGGCTTTCTGGACCAAGAAAGGGTGAAGTAAGAGCCATGAGCTGAGTGCTCCTATCTAGCGGAGACCCACAGGAAGGGAACAAGGCCTCTCACAGTAAACAAGACCACAACACTCGACACTAGCTTGCAAGGAGCTCCAGACTGAGGCTCTGACTCCAAGGCAGTGCAGGCACGGACCATGCAACCCCTATGCCAGCAAGCCTCTCCTAAGCCACAGTCCCTGCCTGGAAAGGCTCAACTCTGTCCCAGTTTCCCATCTCCATTGCAATCCCCTATTGTGTTTTTGTTTATTTGTTTGTTTTGTTTGGGGAGGGGGGATCGAGACAGGGTTTCTCTCTATATCAGTCCTGTCTGCCCTTGAACTCACTTTGTAGACCACGCTGGCCTTGAACTCAGATACCTGCCCGCTTCTGCCTCCCGAGTGCTGGAACTAAAAAGGCACGCACCACCACCACCACCCAGCCTTTGTTATCTTTCTTTCCATTGTATTCTTTCATGTTTACTGAGTCTGGTTCCCAACATTACCCAGAATGTCAGCTATTAAGCCAACTTTGGGGAAATAAAGCAGAATTAGCAGCTTCCTCTCTGTCCCCTGGACATAGGTTCTTTGCAGGAAAAGATCATGCCTACTTTGGCCAGGCCAATCAAGTTCTTGACAGACCACCAGGCCCCTTCTTATCTCATCACCCTTCCAACCTTGTAGAACCTGAAAATGTAGGATGTGGTGTAAACACCTGCGCACAGACGATGATGAGGTCAGGATTAGTCCGCAGCCAGTCTAGGAAGACCTTCACAGCAGGAAGGAGGCCCTCAGCCATCAGGGCCTGCAGCTTCTCCTGAAGGCTGCGCTCATTGCGACAGGAGCGGCTGCTAGACTCGCTCCCCTCTGACTCAGAGCCATCCTCAGAGGCTGGGGTGGGGCAAAGGAGAAAAAACTGGGGTAAGCAGTGAACAGCATTTAGCAATGGGCTTCTGTACTTTCAGGGAGTGTTACCCACCCATTCCACCCACCTAGAGTCTGAGTTCTGATTCGTTCTCACAGTCAGATCCCTGCCCCATTGTTCCGGGTCCACTAACTTTTAAACCAAGAGCTTTGTGCTGGGATTAAGGGAGTGTATCATGATACCTGCGTTCATTTAAAATCTCTTAAGTCTTAAAAATTGCACTCCATGCACAACAGCTCGACTGTGTTAGCCACTAGGAACACAAACAGAGAAGACATTACTTAGTTCTCCCAAAGCTCAGTCTATCTCAAGACAAGTACGCCAGTGAGGTCTCACCAGACAGGAGAGGGTAGAGGCTGCAGTAGAGCAGATGGTAGAAGTTACCCACAAGGAGAAGATGTCACTGGCCTCAAGCAAATCCCAGATACAATGACTATTTTAAAAAACAACCTTCTGGGCAGTGGTGGCACATGCCTTTAATCCCAGCACCCAGGAGGCAGGGGCAAGCAGATCTCTGAGTTTGAGGACAGCCTGGCCTACACAGAGAAACCGCCTCAAACAAACAAACAAACAAACCAAAAAAGGCCATGCTTGTGCATGCTTCAGACAAATGGGGCATTCTGTACAAAGTCTGGAGGTTAAAGACAGCATTTAGAACAGGGCTGGCAGCTCTTCCACTGCAGGTTGCTAAGCTAGGCAAGAGAGCACCCTAACCACTGGGGAGGTTGCTCTGTGGTTAACACATGGTCAGCATGCATGAGCTCCTAGGTTGCCTACACAGTAGTAGCAGAAGAAAGGATAATACTCTAAAATGGCCTAGCCTCGTGCTTGATATAGAATAGGCTCCAGGAATGCTGCTGAAGATCGCTCCCTCTACAATGATGACACTGGAGTGTCACTCAGTACTGCTCTGACAAGAACACTGTGTTCAGCTTTGGAGAACCTAGGCAGAACTGGATACCATGAGGGAAGGAAGTCCAACGACCAACAGGAGGAGAGAAGGGCCCAAAGCCACAGGGCAGTGGTGAAACTCAGCACCGTGCTGAGTTAGATGGCAGAGCACCCAAGCAGGAGGTACCTGGCTCTAAAGGCTTGTTCACATCTCCATTGACACAAGACCTGTGACTGTCCACACTGTTGGGTTCCGTGGTGGGCTGCAGGAGCAGGTTGCTGAAAGTGGGGGCCAGTCGGAAGCAGCGCTTGGTCTGGAACATCTGGGTGGACATGGCCTGGAGATTGCTAGCATCACTGGGGCCCAGAGGGCCGTTGAGGGCGTCAGGAACCTCTGACCTGGCCTGGGGAGGCTCCAGAGCTGGGGACCTTGTTCCCTCTTCATCCTCCATGTCTTCCAGGTCTGACCGGGACTCCTGGCTGTTCATTTCTGAGTCTGTCTCTGCATCAAAAGCGGTGCCCCTGCCTTCTAGACTCTTATCAGAGCCACTGTCGGAGCCATCACTGGCCTGGGCAGAGTCATGGCTTGAGTCTGATTCAAAACCTTCACTTAGGTCACTGTCATCACCAGCTTTAGGAGGATGGTGGCGGCGGCGGCGGCGGCGGAGACAAGAGAGTCGGGAGTGTTTCCGGCTCTTTCTACTCTCATCAGTTTGGGGCATCACAGTGGGAGGCTCAGGCTCTGGTTCTTCTTTTTCTAGTTCTTTTGATTCTGGTTCATCTGCATACAGGGGAAAGTAGGGAGAGGAACTGAAACACTGAGGCCTGTCAGCTGGACGCGCCCTCTCACACAGAGCTCTCCCTACACGCGCGATTCCCTCCTTATCCCGTCTCATGCAAACTTTCCAGAGCCCCCCCAGCCTCAAACCTGTGCCGTCACTCTGAAAAGCCGAGACAGGGCTCTCGCCCTCTTCCAGCTCCGCCTGCAGCCTTATGTTGACATGATTAATGAGGTGGGAGAAGAGGGCGAGGGTGAAGGCAATGGCTGCACTGTACTGCTTGGACCCTAAAACCAGAAGTAAGCACCGTCAGTTTCAACTTGTCTTACCTGCTCTCAACTCATCCAATGACCCAATTACTCCTCAAAGCTGGTTCTTGATTAAAAAAAAAAAAAAAAAAAAAAAAAGGTTTCTCGGGCTGGAGAGATGGCTCAGAGGTTAAGAGCACTGTCTGCTCTTCCAAAGGTCCTGAGTTCAATTCCCAGCAACCACATGGTGGCTCACAACCATCTGTAATGGGGTCTGGTGCCCTCTTCTGGCCTGCAGGCACACGCACAGACAGAATATTGTATACATAATAAATAAATAAATATTTTTAAAAAAAAAGGTTTCTCAAGTCTCTTGAATAGTATCCACCTTCTCACAAACTAAACTGTAGCAGCCCACCCCCCACCTTTTCATGTAGGTGTATCTTCTTGCCCTAGCTTACCTCTCTTGAGCTTTGACTGTTCCTGGTAACCCAAGAGTTTTGGCACCTAGCACTGCCTCTCCCACTGCCTCTCCAGAAAGGTTTTCAGGCTGTTTTAAGTGCTCTGATACCAAGGCCTGGACCCTGGAGAGTATGCAGCTGTCTATGGAGGGGGTTTAGGGGAGAAGTAAGAACCCAAAGCTGCCTCTGCTCATTTACAGGAGGTGCCATCAGTAGACTTCCTTGGCCTTCACTCTACACACCTGTCAGTGACATAGGCTGGAAGAGTCTCATTACACTGGCAACAGGATAGTGGGGAGGAGAGGGACATGGTGAAGAGTACCTGCTCTCTTTAAACTGTGCACACCCATGAGGCAGATAATGGCCATCTGAAAGATGAGGAGGTCAGGGAGGTAAGCATATCCACTTTCGCACTCTTCCTCTTCCTCGTTCGTTAGGCCAAGGTTGGGAGAGGAGGGTAGGTAGAAGAGGCAGAGGTTGAAATCCTCTAGGACAGACTGGCAAAGTGAGGTCAGTTCTGAGTCCATGGAGCTATGGGAAGGCAGGAAGAACAAGAATGTCACTGATGGGTGGGGGTGGCAAAGAACTGACGAGTCAAAGAGTTTAGGGATGCAGTTTTAGGGTAAAGTGTTTGCCTAAGGCCCTGGGCTCAATCCCTAGCACAGAAACAAACAAACAAACAGGTCAGCTACACTTGATGGCACACGCCTTTAATCCCAACACCTGGGAAGCAGAGGCAAGCAGATTTCTGTGAATTAAAGGCCAGCCTGATCCACATAGCTACACAGTGTCAGGCCAGCAACGGTTACACAGTAGACCTGTTTCAAAAGAAAAAAAAAAAAAAAGAAGAGGAAACACTAAAGGATCCTATAGAAACTTAGACTGTGGGGACTGGGGGTTGTGGGGGGAACGACACCACAAACACAGACCAATGTATATCAAGAAAATAAAACCAAAGTTGCCTAGTATGAACAGGTCCTGCTTCGATTGATAAAAACAACAAACAAAACAATGATTGAGGGTATTTCAGACTCAACGTGAAACGGGGTTAATTCAGTCACTTAGCCACTACTTCAGCATCTAGTAAGCACTCACTTTGTGTCCGTCAGGATGGGCCCAGACACAATAGTGAGGGAAGCCAAAGATGAGCCAACTGGTGAGCCTCTCCCACATAAACCATAGTACAGCAAACATAAGAAGCAGTCAAGGAAGAGCTTGCTTGACACCGTTCCTGCTCACACTCACTTCTACTCACCTACTTTTGGGCTGTAACAGGCTTTGTAGGTACATGAAGTTTACCAACAACCTCTTAATGTCTTTACATCTGGAACGAGAGGAACCCAGAGTACATGCTGAATGGCTCTACAGTCCCTGTGGTTCCACTGTAGTCACTGCAAAATGTCCTCCCCCCCACAGGCCCCACTTACCGCTTTTTGCTAGGGGAGAGCTTCCTGGTCTCAGACTT
This sequence comes from Arvicola amphibius, assembly GCF_903992535.2. Lineage (NCBI taxonomy): Eukaryota > Metazoa > Chordata > Mammalia > Rodentia > Cricetidae > Arvicola > Arvicola amphibius. The sequence goes on along the minus strand of NC_052060.1, from coordinate 1,384,915 downwards.
CTTCAGCTGATGGTACATTTTGGCTGCCTTGTCATATAGCCTCTTAAGGTTCCCATAGGCTCCCTCAAAGGACACCTCTGACTGGATGCTGAAGGAGAAACAGGGGTTAACTACTGCATCTCAATAGAGGAATAGGAGGAAATGGGAAAGGTCACCTACTGGGGCCTTAAGAACCATTACTAGTAAATAGAGGGTGTTTCAGCCTCAGTATCTGTATACATAGTTGGGGTAAAGACTCCTGAACCATCTTTCCTGGACACATGGACACAGATGGGGACACACACAAACACTCACACATGTTCTCACGCATGTGTGACAGTCATCCAAGTAAAGGTAGTATCTTCCTTACTTTCCTTTCTATATGAAAGAGGGGAATTAATCCTACCTTGTTACAAGTTTAACTTACCATCCCTAAAATACCATCTCAACTTACAATGCGGGTCAGCACTGTGTAAGCATTTACTACAACTAAATATATTTACCTGAATTATTTGTTAATGCTGCAACACTTAGTCCGGGTCTGGCACACAGCACACCCTAATACTATCTACATTCAAAGATAAGGAGAAAAACCCGCAAGAACAAACTACCAAGGTGGTAACACAGTTGGCACATGGTAGTGGTGAATCTTCACCACGAACTTATTTCATTATAAAACCAACAACTTTGGCACTATGTGACACTTTTGTCGTGGTGTTGTTTTTGCCCGTGTAATGAAGGCTGGCTTTGAACTCCTGATCCTTCTGCTTCCAATTCTCAGCACCCACAAGGTAGCTCACAACCATCTGTAACTCCAGATTCATGAATCTTTCGTCTAACAGCTTCATGCACCAGGTACAAATGAGAAAACATATATGTAAGCAAAACACTAAAACACGTAAAATAAAGAAAACCAGAAAAAATTTTCAAAATGAATTTAAACAAAACAGGCTGGATGGTAATCACAACACTCAGAAGGCAGAGGCAGGTAAGACAGCCAGAACTGTTATAGAGAGAAACCTTTTTTTTGTTGTTCGGTTTTTTTGTTTGTTTGTTTTTCGAGACAGAGTTTCTCTGTAGCTTTGGAGCCTGTCCTGGAACTAGCTCTTGTAGACCAGGCTGGCCTCAAACTCACAGAGATCCACCTGCCTCTGCCTTCCGAGTACTGGGATTAAAGGTGTGCGCCACCACCGCCTGGCTCCCTTTCTTAAAAAAGCAAAACAAATTTCCTTCTACAGAAAGCTCTCAGTCCTGGCTGATATGTATACCTTTAGTCCAGCGATCAGGAGATAGAGGAAGGAGGACCACTACAAGTTTGAGGTCAGCTTTGGCTACACAGTGAAATCTTGACCAGTCACAGGTACAGAGGAAGACCCTGTCTCTAAAACAAACCGACACGGAAGCAAAAGGAGAACAAACTGACGTTTACAATAAGCGTGTTATTATTTTAATTTCTCAAAGGCCTATAAACCCACATGGCTCTGTAAAAACAGCAGGGCTGAGTCAGTGTACCCTTGAGTGTAGAGTCCCTCAATCTAACATCCTCTATCTTAGTTAAAAGTTGGTGAAAGATGGGAAAAATAAGAGATGGGGGAAAGCAGGGATGGACTGCAAGGCTGGGAAGGAGCTGGCAAACACTTACCAGCGCAAGTAGCAATACATGGCTTCCACATTGTAATACTTGCTGCCTGCAAGGGTGCCCAGCTGGTTGAAGGGCATTCCTAGAGTCAAAGAGAATTCACGCAGTTGAGTCCACAATCTTAGTCAAGGTTGCCAGGCCCAATCAACACTAAGCATTAGAGAATACCAGGGAAAAGGCTAGGCTGGCAGGCAACAGTGGAACCTCGGGTGAACAGCACATCAGTCTTCCTCCTCCGAGGAATCTCTACCCTCTCTTCTCATCATTCCATTTTGGTTTTTCAGGGTTTACCTGAACCGGGGTGCATCTCTTTGGTGGCACTGTGGCTCTTTAACGGAGCCCTCTTCTTTCTTCTAGCTCAGTTTGTTTGTTCAACATCTGTGTTTGTTACTACTCTCTACATGTGAATCCCCATTTCTTTCTATAATGGCATCTTTTAAAAGTATATATAGTTAGGGGTTAGAGAGATGGCTCAGAGTTAAGAGCACTGGTTGCTCTTCTAGAGGTCCTGAGTTCAATTCCCAGCAATCACATGGTGGCTCGCAATCATCTATAACGAGATCTGGTGCCCTCTTCTGGCTTGCAGGCATACATGCATGCAGAACACTATATATGTAATAAATAAATGAATACATTTTTTTTCAGAGTATATACATTTTGAGACAGGATCTCATGTAGCTCAGGCTAGTCTCACACTTGGTATATAGCCAAGGATGATCTTGAACTTGTGAGCTTCCTAATTCTAGCCCTCAAGCACTGAGACTGTAAGTGTACACCACCAGGCCTGGCTTTTGCAGTGCATGGTAGATAAGCACTCTACCTACCAACTAAGCTACATTCCCAACCCCTGTAATAAAAGCTCTCAGTACACTGTGTGTGGCAAGCTGATGTATCTCTTCTTTCTATAGCGACCTCACACAGAGAGATGAACCATTTTCTCCCCTTCTCTGTTAATACTTGTCCATTTCTCTTTCCTTTCTTTCATCTTCTGTGTGTGTGTCACAAAGGGGAGAATATATACCCATGGTGACATATGAGAATGAGAAAATCAAGGACCTAGAGAAATGAGCACAAGGCCTATTTGTGGCCAACAGAACTGCCTCCCTCCCTGACATGACCTGATTTACATCCAAAGAGAACACTTACCAATCTGGGGAGCTACTGACAAGGCTTGGTAGTAAAACCTTTCAGCTAGCAGCTCAGTGTCCACACCAGCCAATTCATTCTGATAGCGTGCTACATGGGAGAGAAAGGGAAAAAGGGATGATTTTATATTTTAGGAAGCCCTCCCTGAGTCCGCCCTGAAAAGCTGTAAAAAGCCTAAGAGGCAGGGATATGAACTAACACATGGGCTGTAGGATCTCTGACACAATCCTAAGTCTGTGTGACTATACACAGCACTTGACTCTCTTCCTTGCTAACGATTCAAAATGTAAAGAATCAGCATCTATAAAGTGAGCAGGTTCATCTTGAGTGTCTCGTCCCAATGCAGGGACCTGCAGCAAATATAACTGCTTGCAAGAATCTCTGCTATTTGGTTCTGGAATGCAATGGTTGATTCTACAGGAAGACACTGGTCCTGTTAATGTAAAACAGTAGACTCTGAGTACACTAGGGACCAAAGTAGACCAGCAGTACGGTGGGGACAGAGCCAGGAGAGCTTCAGGCCAGTGAAATGTAAAGCACCCAGCAAGTCCATACCAGCAGCCCAATAAAGGATGGATGTCTACAAAGACTAGAGACTCAGGGCTACAAAGCACAAGAGCACCTTTCCAGCTTCAGCAAAACTCACCATGCGGTGAAGTGTTCTCTGAGCTTCTTGATGCTCAAGTTCCTATTCACCTAGGAGTCCACAGAGATACTAGAAAGCCTCTAAGGAGAAGGACCCAAGTTATAAATTTTCCTGACCTAAAGAAACAGTGACCGTCCTGACTACTGCAAATGTCAATGGCATTTCGCCATTCCCAGCTCTCCATAGTTGACTCACAGGCATAAAAGACACACTGCAACTGTGTTCAGCTGTCCAATATGTAAAAGATGGTATCAACAACCAAAGCAGCCTGCACTTTCCCCATAGCCCAAGGCAGAGAAAATGCAAAATGAAGATTCTTACACAAATCTCCCAGGTACACCAGACATCGGTGGCATGCCATCTGTGCCCAATCCATCTCCTTCCCTGAAGCAGATACTGGCTTCTTGCATCCTGAAGGGGGTTGGGGAGACCAACGGGATGAGAGACAGATGTTGTTTTTTGTTGTTGTTGTTGTTTTGTTTTTGTTTTTTGAGACAGGATTTCTCTGTGTGAAAGCCCTAGTTTTCCTGGAACTCACCAGGCTAGTCTTGAATTCAGGGATTAAAGGCGTTCACCACCACCTCTGGCTCAGATATTGATTTGTGAGTTCATTCCTCTACCCCCACCTCGGCAGAAACACCTCCTAAATGAAGAAGCTAGGCCAGCCTTGCAACTGTCTTACAGAGATGACAAGACACTTATCAGGAAGGAAGCAGACACACAGATGCACAAGGGGAACTGAAAGGTCAACACAGGATGCCTAACAGAAAGAGATGAGGTTCCAGTGTTAGGAAAGCAAAGGAGACAGGAGGAACTATATCAAAGCTACAAAATTTGGTTTAAGATTAAAACATCGCATGCTAGGTTGAGGAGGTGTGGTAGTGCACGCTTTTAATCCAGCACTCAGAAGGCAGAGGCTGGCTGATCTCTGTGAGTTCAAGGTCAGTCTGATCTACAGAATAAGTTCCAAAGCAGTCAGAGAGACAAAGTTGAGACCCTGTTCAAAATAAAACATTTTCTTTTTTTCAATATTTATTTATTATGTATACAATATTTTGTCTGTGTGTTTGCCTACAGGCCAGAAGAGGGCACCAGACCTCATTACAGATGGTTGTGAGCCACTATGTGGTTGCTGGGAATTGAACTCAGGACCTTTGGAAGAGCAGAAGCCATCTCTCCAGCCCCCAAATAAAACATTTTCAAAAAGCACCTGGCTCTGGAAACCAGGCAACCATGCCCTGTCATTTTGCAGATCCCCTGGATGGGGAGCCCTACTCTGAAAAGCTTTCTTGATGCTCCTGTAGACTTTCTACTTGGCTAAATGAAGAAAATACCAAAGTGAAAATGTTTGGGGACCTGATGGTCTGAAGCAAATTCTGAGGCTATGGACCCTCTCTCTTTCTAGCAAAGCCTACAGACACTGCCTCCACACTAACCTTGCAGCTGTTTTGTGGAATTGGGGTTTGAATCTAGGGCCTCACACAATCAGACAAGCACTCCACCACTAAGCTGTAATACCTCGGCCTTTTTTGTTTATGTGTATGCACACATGCATGTGTGTATGTGAGGACAATATGTATAAGGGCCAGATGTAGACAATGGGTGTCTTCTTCAATTGTTCTCTACCTTTCTTTACAATTTTCTATTACATTTATTATTTATTTTATGTATACATGTGTATGTAGGTGGGTGTGTGCATGCCACAGTATATATGTGGAAGCCAGAGGACAACTTCTAGGAGCTGATTTTTCTCCTTGTATAATGCGGATCCCAGGGACTGAACTCAGATCATCAGGCTTGGCAGCAAGTGCCTTAACCCACTAAGCCATCATACTAACCCTCTCTGCCTTATTTTGAGGCACAGAACTTGAAGCTCATCAAGTCAGCTCCACTACTGAACAGACCTGGGATTAGACCTGCAACTGTCCTACCTGTTTTTTTTTTTTTTTTTTTTTTTTTTTTTTTCATGGATGGGTGCTGGGGATTCAAACTCAGGTCCTTATGGTTCTATGGCAAGCACTTTACCCAGCTCCTCCTTTTGCTTTTCAATAATATTTTAAGAATACAAAGCTCTGCATCTGGTAAGACCATGTCAGGTGGTAGCAAGGACAAGGAAGGCTTCCAGAAAATCTACCTCCTAGTGAAAGCTGGTGCAAGACTCTAGGAGGGAAGAGTACCTATAGAGCAAGAAGAGACGGAGAAAGGACTTCTAAAGGGTAGCTGAGTTACAGGGAGATCTGTGAGCTACAAAAGTAAAGCCACTGCTGCTAGGACCTCAGTTGGCAGCCCTTCTAGGAAGACAGTCAACAATTTTCCCAACATTCCCATAGATTTTAAAACTTTAACCAAATACGAGAAAAAAACTCCCTAAAGCTAAAAGCAACAGACAGGCAGAACTCAACTGGAAGAAGAAAAGAAAGGTTAGCATCTTCCAGAGCCAGATCTACACTGGAGCCATGTCGCTCCCTCAGCCTCCACACGAGTTCACAATTTTGGGCCTTTCACTCCTAAACCCTTCACTGTGAGTAACTCATGCTTGTTTGGATAAATCTAGTTTTACAAAGCATCTGAAGGTTTTCCATTTGCCTGACTGGTCACTAGTTATTCAAACTTTGAAGACAATGAAGATCAAGAACCTAATCCTTAAGCCCTTTTAGGTTTCACTGACCTATGAGGGGGTCAGTGACATGAGTCCAGTCAATGCAGCACTGCAGTTCAAGCTGGTAGTGGGACTGGATATAGAGAAGGAGATGCTGGTAGAAGCCAATGCCTGCAACCAGATGAGTCCTGTAGGCACATTCCAAGGTGCTCCGGCTGTGGATGTGCTAGAGATCAGGAAAGGCAAAAAAGTAAGCTCAGAGAACCACTCTCTCTGCCACAACCTGTTCATCTAACTGAGGAAATAAGCTTCTGTTCTTGGCTTCAGAATCTCAGCCACATCTCTTCCCACACAAGTCACCCCTATAGTCTTAGAGCATCCCTGCTGGGCCTCTCCTTCTCCAACTTCAATTCTGTGTCACCGTCTCTTTCCTCTCCTCTGTCTGTGTCATCATCCTGTCCCTGCCACTCCTCCCCCAAAGCACGCTCTGGACCCACTTTTCCAGCTCTTCCTTCCTCCACTTCACCTCTTTAGACAGCGCGGTTTCAAGTCCTCGGCCTCCCTTACCTTTTTGTTAGTCTTGATGAGCTGGATAACTTCATAGTATACCTTTCTCCACAGCAGCTCCTCGGCCTTCCTCCCATAGTCTACTGGATGCAAGAACATAAGCTTCACACAGAGCTCACGCAACCTGGGGAGGGCAAGCGAGCATGAGGCACTGTCGTCCTTTTACAGAGAACACGCAAGGCATGGGCTACTGACACCAACAGATCTCTGCCTCCCAAGAGACCTCAGTGTCAGTGACCCATAACTACAGTCTAGGAAGTAAGAGAAGCCCCCAGGAAGTAATAAGAATTTTAACAGTCTTCACTCCTCATTCCTCCATATTCTTTTCTCCGCTTTATTTCCTTTTTTTGTCTGCCTTCTCATGACCAACCCCTTCAATTCAAATGCCATTCCTATGGTGCCAATCTTGTGGATGTACAAGCAGCAGATGGAATGAAGGGTTCCCATCTCTTCTCTCAGCAAAGTCAGAGACCTTATGGTTCAGTGGTGTACCATGAAATCAGGAGGTTAAAGGTAATGTACATGTATTTATGCCCAGCAGTTACTGGTAGAGACAGACAGGGACCAGCTTACTTGTTCCTCAGGCTAACGTTCTCTGGTTTGAATACTTCTTGATAAGCAGTTTTGTTGCAAAGGATGAGGTCTAATCGATGCACAGCCTCCACCACAGCCCTGCAAGGAAACAAAGAGCCCTTGAGCCATGTACACAGTTTACTTTGAGTGCTGGGAACTGATTCTAAAGAAAAAGCTGAAAGGGGGAGGTGAGGGAAGGGGAGATAACAGGAAGGAAAGACAGGGTTAGGGAAATGAAAAGGCAGGCTGTAGGCTGAGCTCTATAAAACATGAAGACAGACTTCATCCTAACACAGTAGCCCCCAATCAAGGGACACATGGCAACGATAACAAGACCATTGTCCAACATGAGGGAGGTGCTATTGGCATTTAGCGGATACTGCTAGAAATCTTTTGTTGCACAGATTAAAAATAAAATAAAAAATTATCCTCTAGAAGACATGGTGGTGTATACTTGTAATCCTAGGACTTAGAAGGCTTGGAAGACTGAAGTAGGAGGATTCCTTACATTGAGGACTTTGAAACCAAACCAGCCTGGGCAGTGTAGCAAAGTCCAGTTTAAGAAAATTACCCTAGCCACAATGTCAACAGTGTTAAGGTAGAGAAACCCTTCTAATACAAAGAGTACAGGCTGCCAGATACAGAAAACTTAGGATTCTAACCCTAGGAAATTACCTAGCATCTTCTATTAATAAAAACACAGATTTATTCTATTAATAAAAAGTTTCATAACACAGGTACTCAGAACAGTTTTATAAGATTTAATAATAGCTAGGCGATGGTGGTGCACACCTTTAATCCCAGCACTCAGGAGGCAGAGGCAGGTGGATGTCTGTGAATGCAAGGCCAGCCTGGTCTACAAAAGCTAGTTCCAGGACAGCGAGGGCCTTACACAGAGAAACCCTGTCTTGAAAAACAAATAAGAACAACAACAACAACAACAAAGATTCAAACGCAACAATCTATTTACAGCTTTAGCATCCAATAAAGAATGGTGAGCTGGGCAGTGGCGTCACACGCCTTTAATCCTAGGACTCGGGAGGCAGAGGCCAGTGAATCTCTGTGAGTTTGAGGCCATCCTGATCTACAGAGCTAGTTCCAGGACAGTTAGGGCTATTACACTGAGAAACCCTGCCTCAAAAAAAAAAAAAAAAAAAAGGAAGCGAAGTAGATTATTATTGTATAAGGGTTTATTATCTCAGGCTGGGAAGATGGCTCAGTGGGTAAGAACAATTACTGCGCAAGCATGAGGGTCTGAGTTTGAACTGCAGCACACACATGAAGTGGGCATGACTATGAACGCCTGTAACTCACACATGTACAAACCCAACAACAAAAAACAGGCACCTTGGGCTGGCAAGATGGAACACTTGCTATCTATCAAGCCTGACAACTTGAGTCTGACTCTGGAGACCCACACGGTAGAAGGAGAGAACAGACTCCCACAAGCTGTCCATGACTCCATATGAGTGTCATGACATTTAGTGGATGCTGTTAGATCTCTTTTGATACACAGATGAGTCCACCAAAATAAAATAACTATCCACACATGTCCACAAAAAACAAAACTACACACATAAACACACACACACACTTACAGATGCCCTTGGAGGTCAGTAGAGGGTGACAGATTTCCTGAGGTAGTATTGCAGGCAATTGGAAACTATGGGTTCCAAAGAATCAAATTCAGATCCTTTGAAAGAGTAATAAGTGCTCTTATCTTTCTCCATTCACAGATACACATGTACATACACGCACATGAATGTATGTGTATGTTTATTGATGCTTTATTCACTATAACAAAGAACTGGAACTAGCCTCACTGTCCACTAATAGATGAACAGGTAACTAAAATTCAGTATATACAAAAATGGAATCTTATTTAGCTATAAAGAAAAATAAAGTTAACAAATTTAAGAAAATTAATGGACTCAGACTGGTTATATAAAGTGAGGTACAATCTAGGAAAGAAAAAACCCACATATTCTCTCACATGTGAAATGAGCGTATGTGTTGTGTGTACACACATATGTAAATGAATATACCCGTGAGTACAATATAAAATGAAGAAAAGAGAACAAGAAAAGTTAAATATAAGGGAATGATGAAAGACAGTGTTGTGGAATATTTGTTTACATTGTAAAGATGTCTCTTTTCCAAGGTGCCTTCTGATTGATTTAGTACAGAACTGAATAGCCAGTAGCTAGGCAGGAGGTATGGGTAGGACTTCAGGACAGAGAGAGAGGATTCTAGGCATGCAGGAGACACCAGCAGATGCAAAACAAGTCAGAGGTACAGAATGAAAGAAAGGTAAAAAAAATAAAATAAAATAAACAAAAAAACGTGGTAGAACATAGATTTAAAAATATGGATTAATTGGCCAGGCGGTGGTGGCACACACCTTTAATCCCAGCACTCAGGAGGCAGAGGCAGGTGAATCCCTGTGAGTTCAAGGCCAGCCTGTTCTAAGAGAGCTAGTTCCAGAACAGCTAGGACTGTACAAAAGGGAAACCCTGTCCCAAAAAAGGGGTTATTTTTAGATAAAAGAGCTAGTTAGGAGCCGGGTGGTAGTGGCGGCAGCACACACCTTTAATCCCAGCACTCGGGAGACAGAGACAGGCAGATCTAGGAGTTCGAGGCCAGCCTGGTCTACAAGAGCTAGTTCTATCCAAAGCTATAGAGAAAAACTGCCTCGAAAAACCAAAATAATGGGGGGAAGGGCTATTTAGGAAGCTATAAGCTAAGCTTCAAGCCAAACTTTCCTAATTAATACAGAAAGGTAGGCTCTTCTCTAGATGACAGGTAGAAGCTATGGAGCAGGTACATTGGGCTCTGCTGTGGACGCAAAGGCAATCTGAAACAGAGACTGATGATTTCCAGAACAAACCAAGAAAAAGGACCACAGCAGGCTTAGATTCTGTATAACCCAGCAGCTCAGCACTAACAGCTGCCCTACACAGGGCCAAGTGACTGCCAGCACCCAGCTGAAGGAGTGAGTTGGAGAGCAAAGCCTTCTCACAGGCAAGCTTGACAATTCAATATTCTGGAATTCAGTTCAATCTGGACCTCGATATCACAGGCAGCATCTTAGTCCCTTGGACGGAGTTTTTTATTTGCTTTTGAGGGATGGGGGGTGGAGCAGAGGATCTTGCTGTCCCCAAACTCCTGAGTTCAAGTGATTATCCTGTCTAAGCTTCCTGAGTCCAAATGGTGGTAGGTGTAGTAGTAAGAGTATAGGTGTAGTAAGGTGTAGTAAGAGTATAGGTGTTTTATTTTTTGTTGCTGCTGCTCTAAGACCAAACCCAATGTCTCCACTAAACTACACCCCCAGTCCAAATGTTTGTACTTTATGAACAGGCTCCAGAGATTTCCTTCCGTTCTCAATTACAAAACAAAACAACAAAAAACCGGTAAGCTAATATCTGATACTTTAGAAAGCTCCAAGAACAAACGCTAAATCTGAGAGCACTTAGCACCTTCTCCCCGACTGCCTACCAGACTATCAGCTTCTTCAAGAAACTGTAATCTTCCTTTGACAAACCATGAAAATTAGTCTTGATTCAAATCACTGTAGCATAAAGAAAGTAATTTAAAACAAGTACAGAATATAACTGGCCTAATAAAGCAAGTGGTGTCTGTAGATTTTCCAGCAACTCTTTTCTGTTTCTTTTACTCCAGACAGCCTTGAAAGACATCAAAATGCCCTATTTGTAGACAGCTAGCTGTGGGAGTTTCTCAATTTATTTAAGCTCAATGACAGCTCCACAGTCTAACAAACATTTATCAAAAGTCAGACCATCGTTACCAGTGACACACACACACATACACAAACTGGTTGCCTCAAATGTTTACCCTATTTAATGGGGGGGAGGGCACACGCCTTCAATCCCAGCACTCGGGAGGCAGAGGCAGGTAGATCTCTGTGAGTTTGAGGCCAGCCTGGTCCGCTAGTTCCAGGACAGGCTCCAAAATTACAAAGAAACTGTCTCGAAAAAACAAACAAACAAAAAAATAGCACGTGGGAACCCAGCAGTGGTGGCACAGGCTTTTAATCCCAGCACTCAAGACGCAGAAACAGGCAGATCTCTGTGAGTTCAAGGCCAGCCTGTTCCAGGACAGGCTCCAAAGCTACCCTGTCTCGAAAAAGAAAAAAAAAAAAAAATCAAATGTTTACCCTACTCAAAGCCAACACAATCACAGATAACCCATATGCACACGCACATACATAAAAGCCATGTACTGCAAACACACCAGCTCAATCTGTCAGTCCTGTGAAACCACTGTTTGAGAAGACCAACTCAACCAACACAATCAGAAGACTGGCCAGAACAGTCCGCCAGGCTGGAGATAAGTAAGGAATAGCACAGACACTGCCCACGCTGTTCCTGACAAGCAGCTCAGCACTCAGCAGCATTGCTAGTCACACAACCCATCTCCAGGGAACTCCTCAGCCTGGGGACCACCCCTTGGGGACCCACAGCGAGTGGCCAGGGGCTGCTGATGGGGATCACCTTCCTATTTCTGGAAGAGCCTGGACTGCCTTTCACCTTCTGGCTTACAAGGCCACAACAGGCAGAATACACAAACACAGCCAGCTCTTAGTTCTTCCACTTCGGAGACTGGGCAGGGCCAGTATGCTTCTCAGGCAAACACCTCCATTCAGCAGGGCCTAAGGGAAATGGGAATCCACTTGCCACTAGAGGGCAGAAAATTCATCGTGGTCTCCACTTCACCCTCCTGTGAGTCTGCTCTGGGAGCTATGTTCTACTTGACCTACACAAGAGTGTGGACACAGACTGTAAGGAATGAGGAACTGAGTCAATGGCGACTTGAATACTAGGATCCAACATCCTTCATGGCTCTCCCTAGACGACAACTAGTCTTCTACCTTTTTTCTCTCATTCATAGTCCACAAAATTTGAGTCATAAAGGACTTCAGAGTGTATTCAAATCAAATCCTTTTTTTATAATTTGAAATTCCTTTTTTAAAAGATGACTTATTTTTATTTTTGTGTATTAGTATTTTGCCTGAATGCATGTCTGTGTGAGGGTGTCAGATCCCCTGGAAATAGAGTTACAGCTATGAGTGGGTGATGGGAATTGAACCCAGGCCTCCTAGAAGAGCTGAGCCACCTCTCCAGTCCGAGATCCTTCCTTTTAAGGAAGAAGAAACTGAGGCCCAAGGTCACACAGCGAGAGGGGCAAATCAAGGGCATGAACCTGTTTCTGTGAAATTCAGTCAAGAGCTGTTTCCAGTAAACCACGGGTGCTCAGCGGGGTTCTGAGCAACAGTCCCCTCCGGTTTTTTCCACCTGTGACCCCTATCCTCACCTACCCAACCCTTCTAGCCTCCAATTCCCTCCGGATCTCTCGCGTCCCGAAAAGCCCGCGGCACGCCAAGCTCACTGCACCAAGGGTTTCCGCACGCGCATCAAACCTCCCACCCACCCAATTGCTCTCGGCTTCCCCCGGCTGACTCGCCCGCCCGCCCGCCCGCTCCCAGGCTGCACCCCCGCCCTCGTCGGGCCCGCCCGCCACAGGCCCCGCCCCTCGCCGCCCCGCTTCCCCGCCGTGGCTGCACACACGCCCCGGCCCTCTCACCGGTAAAGCCGCTTGGTGTGGAGGACCTTTGCTTCGGGTTCACCGCTCTCCACTGGCGGGGGGCCTTGGCTCATGGTGCCTGGGCCCGGGGGCACCTCCTGGTCACAGGCCCCCGCCACCCACCGCTGGTTCCTCCACTGCTGTATCCAGCCGCAGCCGCCACCGCCGCCGGCCCTGCTCGGCCGCCATCGCTGTTAGGCGGCTGCCTGAGATGGCTCCTCCTCCGCCTGTCAAATCTCGCGATAGCTGCCGCAAAACTGCGGATCGGTGACCGCTCCACCAAATCTCGCGAAAAATTGTTTTCTCTCCGGGAAGTTAGTCAAACTTACTCTGGGCAGCATGGCTTCTGCTGGACTACTCTGAAGTCCTTAAGGGACACTTTATTGCCTAAGATGTCAGAGAAACCGGCGTACTAGAGCAGACTTATCGTCCTACCACTTAGGGAGCCTAAGCAGCCTGCGGCAAGTTCCCAGCCCGGCTACCTAGCGAGATCCTGTTCAAAAAAATAGATAAATTTAAAAAGAGCGCCTTGGCGAGGTGACTCAGCGGATAAAGGCGCTTGCGGCCAACCTGAGCTCGACCCCTGGAACCCACGTGGTGTAAGGTGAATCCACTCGGGCACACGCGCGCTCCATGGCGTGCCCCACCCCTAGATAAAATGAGATTTTTTTTAAAAAAAAATTAGTTTCGAGGGAAGAAAAGAGGATGTAGAGTGCTCAGCTCTAAATGGGACAACTGGAGGCTGGAGAAGTGGCTCGTAGGACCCAGCCATGACAAGCTGGGTAGGCCTGAGTCTCAAACCTAAGGCAATACCTGGTTCCGAGAAACACCACAAAATGAGACCACCCAGGGACCACCCAGGAACAGACCATCCAAAGGAAATTCCTAACGTTCCAACCCTTGTAGATAGGATCACCTGCCAGCACACACCCATAGCTTTTCACCAGGACACCCCTAGACAAATATCAGCCAATCAGGGGTCCTGAACCTTAGAGATCCCTCACCCTTACCTGTGCTACTATAAAAGCCCAACCCTAACTGAGCTGGGGGCTCTCCCGTCATTCCAAATACGTTGGACACACAGAAAGTCCGAGTTTGCAAATTTGTGTAAGATTAAAGGCTCTTAGCCGGGCGGTGGCTCTTTGCTTTTACATACAGGACTCGGTCTCCTATTTGGTTTTGGAGGATTCCGTGATCTGGGCCTAACAGGCTCAGTGGTTAAGAGCACTAGCTGCTCTTCCAGAGAACCCGCATCCAATTCTCAGCACCCACATGAGCTCACAACCTTTTGTAACTCCAGTTCCAGGAGATCCGACACCCTCATGCAGACAGACATACATGCAGGCAAAACACCAATGCCAATGCGTGTCAAATAAAAACTAATTGGTTAGGGCAGCTACCCCCAAGACACAGAAATCATGGAGGAAGAGGAGCAGTGAAAAGATTTTAAGAGCCTGAGGTAGCAGAGCTCTGCATCTATTCTACAGTATTTCCCAGACACGACAGAATGGTTGCACACAGGAACTTAGCATCCATGACTGCAGGAGTCAAGTCAGCCAAGATCCCAGCATGGGTGTAGGGAGGAGCACTGGAAGTTGATGGCTGCCGGGGGAGGAACAGTGGCTGTTTGTTTAAGTATTCCTACCAGAGACACTAGATCCATTTATTCCGTGTGTACATGTGTGATGGCATGTGTTCCACCACGGCACATCTGTGGTTGACAGAGAACTTGGGGAAGTGCTCCTGGCTCTGGCCTGCAAGTCTTCCTTCTGTCTCTGAAACAGCCTGAAGTCTTTTCCATCTGTCGGGCTTTGGCTTGCTGTTCCTCTACAGGGATCAGTCAGAAACCTGAACGCCCACTGGGTTGCAACTTTTGAAGATTTATTATGTATAGTGTTCTGGAATGCATGCATGCACGCTAGAAGAGGGCACCAGCACCAGATCTCATTACAGATGGTTGTGAGCCACCATGTGGTTGCTGGGAAATTAACTTGGGACTCTGGAAAAGCAGCCAGTGCTCCTAACCTCTGAGCCATCTCTCCAGCCCCTAACTGTCACTTTAAAGAAGCTTTCCCTTCTGAAATTCTCTTACTGATTCAGTGTGATTTTGTGTTGTGTTTCTCTGTAGCTTTGGAGCCTGTCCTGGAACTCTCTCTGTAGACCAGGCTGGCCTTGAACTCACAGAGATGCTCCTGTGTCTGCCTCCCCAGTGTTGGGATTAAAGGTGTGTGCAGCCTTCACCCAGCTGAATAGCACATTATTAATAACAGATACTCAATAAACATTTACAGAATGAACAAATTTGCAAATGTCATCTTTTTCCCGACTTCCTCTAAGTACCGTTTGGCATATAAACCCACGTTTTCCCTGATGCTTTCCTGACCTGGAAGCTCTTACACATCCAGAACACCTGAAGTCCACGCCTCAGTGTCCAGCTGCACCCTTACTTTGGAAAAGGATGCCGTCCTCCTGTAGAGCTCTGTCAGCTGGCAGGTTCTGTAGGGCAGGGCCTGCGCCTTTAATATGAGCCCCACCTGCTCTGGTCAGACAGGTTTGGAGACACAGGTAAGGGGAGGGAGACTGGGAAATACTTGCTGAGCCAGGTAGGAGCCAGGCAGTTCCTTTCTGGGGATCCTCGCCTCTCCCTCTCCGTGGATGGAAAGTAAGAGGGTATCTTAGGTCCAAAGGGCAGGGGTAGGAGGGGCCCTAGAGGTGAAAGAGGAAAAGAGCCCTAACCAGAAACAGTGAACTGGAAGGTGGCAGGGAGGAAGGAAAGACAAGGGAACAGCCACACTAGACCTGGAAGTCTGAGTGGGGCCCAGCCTGGTTGAATTGGGTGAGACTGGCAAGGGTGGGGGAGTTTAGAAAATGACTGGTTTCCAGAATGGGGACTAAGGCACTGAGTATCTGGCCACTGGTATCAGTTGCTAACAGAGTTCCAGGCCGAGATCTGCAGGGCAAAGAGCAAGTGGAAGGGTGAAGGGGCAGTTTCTCTATAGAATGATTCTCAGTTGTAAAGAAGTTCCTCCCGTTCCAAAGCTAGGGTGGCCATGAATCCGGGAGTTTTGGTGGAGAGCGTAGAAGGCAGGTGTAGGCGTAGGCTGAGGTCACAGCTGCCAGGGCTTGTGCCCCCTGACTCACCCTTGTCCTGCTGGATGACATTTGTTTTGAAAGCGTTCCTCCATTTCAGCCCTGCCGCTGCCACCGCCCTCTGTCTCAACACCTTCCTCTGCACTGTGTTCTCCCTAGAGTCCCGTGAGGCCGGCTGCCCTGGTGCGATCCAGTTTGAGGAACTGTCCTGGGGCCAGAAGACAAGGTATTTTCACAGAACTTACCCCACTCCCTTTAGGATGATATCACCTTGGGGTCGACCTCAGAACTGAAGCCTCACGATGACAGAACCGGAGACACTGGCCCTGCTGGAAATGAAGGCACCTGAGGCTCCAGAGAAGCGCTTACCACAGGCTTTAGCCCCCACTGACCGGCAGCTAGAGGGAGAAGATGGGACTGAGTCCCCTGGAGCTGAGTCTCTCAGACTGGGGTCTTCAGTTGGTTTCCCTACAGTCAGAGAGGGGCCTGAGGATGGTCCAGACAGTACTATCAGTGAAGCTGCGACTTTGCCTTGGGGAACTGACCCCCAGTACAGCGTCCCACTTCCGGATCCCCCAGGCTGGCGAGATATTGAACCAGAGCCCTTAGAGTTGGAACCACTCACTAAGTCGGAGGAACCACTCACTAAGTTGGAGGAGCCACTCAAGGATGATGCCAGCTTGCTCCCTGAGAAGTCAGTTAGGGCCTTCGTGCCCATTGATTTACAGTGCATTGAGCGGAGGCCGCAGGAGGAGTGCATTGTGCATCGTAAGGCTGGACAGGCTGAGCATAGGAATTTCCTGCCAACCCGACTCAGCCACCATGAGCTTCCAGAGCGCAAATGGGCTGAGGTAGTTGTGAGACCCCCTGGCCGGTCTTGTGGGGGCTGCGGGAGCTGTGGAGGCCGCGAAGCGCTGAGGGCTGTAGCCTCGGTGGCTGCTGCTCTCATCTTCTTCCCCTGCCTGCTGTATGGAGCATACGCCTTCCTGCCCTTCGATGCTCCGAGACTGCCCACCATGAGTTCCCGCTTGATCTACACCCTACGCTGTGGGGTCTTTGCCACCTTCCCTATCATTCTAGGTGAGTCTGGGCCGTGGAGAAGGGTTACCTAGGAAGAGAACAACAGAGACTTGGTTGGGGTACTTTCTCTTCATTCTGTTGGAACCATTCAGGGCATCCCAAACCGGCCACTCTCTGCTCCCTCTCTTCCAGAGAGCGTTTGTGATCTCTCTGCAGTCTTGACCCAGGAGCCATCCTGCCGTTTCTTACCCCTGTGCTTCCTCCCCTGCAGGGATCCTTGTGTACGGCCTGAGCCTGCTGTGCTTCTCCGCCCTCCGGCCCTTTGGAGAGCCGCGACGGGAAGTAGAGATCCACCGGCAGTACGTGGCCCAGTCCGTGCAACTCTTCATCCTCTACTTCTTTAACCTGGCCGTCCTTTCCACCTATCTGCCCCAGGACACCCTCAAGCTGCTGCCTCTGCTCACTGGTTTGTTTGCAGTATCTCGGTGAGTAGGGGCTGTGGTGGCCATGGTTGGGGAGGCGTGAGGGAAGTGAAAGAGCCAGAACCTCCAGGGGCTGAAGTTCTGGAAAATGGAAGCCTGAGGATTTCTGCGCGCTCTCCACTGGGAAGCAGGTGCTCAGCTCCCCTGCCTTTCAGAAGCTGCTCTCAGAGATGTGCCAATAGGGAGCTTCTGAATGCTGTTTACTTTGGTACAGAGACTCTTGCATCTAAGCACAGGACTGACCAACCATTTTAATCCTAACCTCAGTTGGAATTTAGTGTGTCCCCTGAAGGTACTCCTCTAGTCTGTGACACTCTAGTCAAATAGCTTTAAAAATTGGCTATTTGCGACATTTTCTGCTTTATTTTTTTAAAAGATTTATTATATATACAACATTCTGCTTGCATGTATGCCCACACGCCATAAGAGAGCACCAGATCTCATTACAGATGGTTGCTGGGAATTGAACTCAGGACCTCTGGAAGAGTAGCCGGTGCTCTTAACCACTGAGCCATCTCTCCAGCCCTTTATTTTGATTGAGACAGTTACCATCTCACCATGCAGCCTGAACACAAACTCTTGGCAATTCTCCTGTCTCACCCTCTCAAGTGCTGGGATCACCACCTCACCCCCTTCCAGGTTTAAGCGTTCTAATTGCTAGAAAGTTCTCCTTTTTCTTTGTTTCCTTTTTCTTTTCTTCCCTCCCTCTCTCTCCTTCCTTCCTTCCTTCTTTTTTTTCTTCCTTCCTTCCTTTCTTTCTTTTTTTCCCAGACAGGGTATTTCTGTGTAACAGCCCTTGCTGTCCTGGAACTAGCTCTTATAGACCAGGCTGGCCTTGAACTCACAGAGATCCACCTGCCTCTACCTCCCGAGTGCTGGGATTAAAGGCATGCTCCACCACTGCCCCACGAAAGTTCTTTCTTACACAGTGCTGAAAACTGCCCTAAAGCTGATGTAGTAGCTCACTCAGGTCTGCAATCACAGTACTTAGGGGGCTGAGACAAGAGTTCTGGGTCAACCAGTACAACACAACTATGACCTTGTCTCAAAAAAACAAAATGAGCAGGTAAATCTCTGAGTTTGAGGCCAGCGTGGTGTACAGAGTGAGTTCCAGAACAGCCAGGGCTACACAGAGAAACCCTGCCTTGAAAAATAAAATAAAATGATATAAAATAAAGAAACAAATAAATAGACTGCCCTGACACCGACATTCATGATTCAGCCATGGACAACACAGATGAGTTACTGCACTTGAGCAGCCTCCTCGTCTAGTGGTTAAAGGCTCGGACCCTTGGTGCCCACTCGGGCGGGAAGGAAATCTGCCTGTGGGCAAGCAGCACTTTCTACCCAGAGGCCAGTTCACCCTCACGCCAGCACACTTTTCTTTCTTTCATTTTGAGTCATCAGTGAATTTTATTTTATTGAGACAGGATCTCAAAATGTAGCCCACACTGGCATGAAACTCGGCAATCTTCCTGCCCTAGCCTACTGAATACTGAGAGAGAGCTTTTGGTTTGGTTTGTTTGAGACAGGGTCTTTACGTAGCTGGGGCTGCCTTTGAATTCACCATGTAGACCAGGATAGCCTTAAACTCAGATTCACCTGCCTTTGACTCCTGAGTGCTGGGATTAAAAGTCTGTGCCACCACATCCAGCAGAATCTTGTTTTCTTTATCTGCAAAGAGTAAGTATAGAACACACTGGGGTTGTCTAAAATGAGAAGGAAGCCATGTGTGCCATGGTGTGTGGTCCCAGCCACTACTCAGGGAGCAGAGGCAGAAGAATCTACAGTATGTGGCCACACAGGGCTACTTAGTGAGACTCTAGCTCAAAAACAAACCAAAATGAACAAGCAAAAGAAGTGAGAGTAATGGGAGACACTGGAGGAGGCATGGAGCTCAGTTACTGCCTTCTGCCCTGCGTGCTGAAGGCTGTAGCCAAACCCGGTGCCTGTGAATGCTAAATGCTCATTTAATTCTGAATCACATAAACGAACATTTAATTGTAATTTAATTAAAAATGAAATTAATTTGACTCAGTTTAATTTTAAATAGTAAATAAAAGAGAAGACAGGGAATGATATTCTCACCTCAGAGATGTGGGAAAGTAAACATTGTGAACATACATATAAACCGGGTGTCTTGGCACCCGCTACTGTCTGCTCTTGACCGATGAGCCAGCCGGGCCCTGGAGAGTCAATAACCTTTGTCATGCTCCCACAGGCTGATTTACTGGCTGACCTTTGCTGTCGGCCGCTCCTTCCGAGGCTTTGGCTACGGGCTGACTTTCCTGCCGCTGTTGGCCATGCTGATGTGGAACCTCTACTACATGTTCATGGTGGAGCCGGAGCGCATGCTCACTGCCTCCGAGAGCCGCTTGGACTATCCGGACCACGTTCGATCTCTCTCCGACTACAGGCCACGCTCCTGGGGCTGAACTGCCCTAGGGCCGTGCAGGGGACTTTCAGCACTTCCCTGAAACAGTTGCAGGCCTGGCCTTTGCCCAGGTCATAGACCTTAGATGGAAGGTACCTTGTTATTTAGGGGCCCCATCCAAAGGAGCCTAGACACCCCATTTCTCTTCTAGTTGTGCTGTACCCCTGGAGTGCGAGAGCCTAAGGCAGACTGGAGAAGTATACTTCCTTTTTGTGCAGCCCTCCACCGTGCCAAACGAAGGCTAACGTCCCAGCTTCCTGTGGACCAGAGATGTAGAACCATAGGCCAACCTGAACTGTCTGCCTAAGCCCAAGGGTAGAGGTTGGTATCTCATCAGATAAGGACTTCAACATCTTTGACATGAGGTGAAAACCTTCCTAAGGGGCCTGGCTTCAAGACTTTCGCCTTGGTCAAGTTGTGACCTTCCCCCTCCCAGCCTACATGGGTTCCTATAACCTTCCACTTTGCAAACTTCCAAGAAGTACTAAGGCTTAAAAAAAAGGTGTGTGTGTGGTGGGGGTTGGGGTGGCAGAGAGATGAAACCTTCAAAAGAACTGTGTATGGATCCCCATGTAGTGGCTGGGATGGCAATGACTGTATTGTATGTGTGAGTATGTAATAAATCATGGCCTGCCTCCCATGGCTCTTTCTTCCTGCTAACCTCCCCACTCCCAGGACATAAGTCACCTCCTAGCATCAAGATCAAGGGGTGGAGGGTGGTTCACAGAGGCTTGGGGAGAGACCACTAGGATTGGTGAGAAAATGTGCCCTCAAATAGAAATTGCCTTCCAAGTCAATCTCTTAATCTTCCCATTTGCTGAAAACAACCTGGCATGGTGGCACAGGCCTTTAATCTTGGCACTTGGGAGGCAGAGGCCGGGGGATCTCTGAATTTAAGGCCAGCCTGGTCTACAGAGTGAGTTCCAGGACAGCCAAGGCTACACAGAGAAACCCCATCTGAAAAAGAGAGAAAGAGATTGGAATCTGGACTGGAGAGATGGATGGCTCTGGCAAAGGACCCTGGTTCAATCCCCATTACCTATATGGTGGCTCACAACCATCTGTAACTCCAGTTCCAGGGGGATCTAGTGCCCTCTTTTGACCTCCACAGGCAATTCTCTCTCTCTCTCTCTCTCTCTCTCTCTCTCTCTCTCTCTCTCTCTCTCTCTCTCTCTCATGCACGCATGTATGAACGCAGTGCACATTCACACAAGCAGGCAAAATATTCACACATATAGTAAAATACATAAATCTCATTTAAAAATAAGAGAGAAGTTGAAATCTTTTTTGGGAAAAATATGTCTATTTCATGCACCTTAGGGCAGCCAACCAGTCACTCACTGTAGGCCTTCAAGTCTTACCCAAGTGTAAGAAAAGTGGTAAATGACAGAGAAGGAACATCAAGGGGGCCCTTCCTTTTCCCAGTAGTTCTAGCCTCTCCCAGGGAGCCCCTGTAAGCTGAGGCTGGCTTTTGAGGTTCTGCAGAACAGCAGATTACAACACTGCCCCTCCCCTACGATGGTGTGAGGTACAGCAAGGCATGTGGTCCTGCCCCTCCATCTGCAGTTCAGTTGATGGACTGGTACTCGGAATACGGCTTATGTCGCAGCAGCAGAAACAGGCCTCCCCCCAGCAACAGGAGCCCTGGAGTTCCCAGGGCCACTGCCATGATTCCGAGGACGAGTGGGGATAAGGCATCCACTGGAGGGACACCCACTCCCAGAAGCACTGACCTAGAGCAAGAAGGTTTTTAAAAAAAAAAAGGAGGTAAGCAAGCTTAGGAAGGAAGGCTGAGGGGCTCAGCCCTTCTCCACATTGACCTCCCCAAATCCTTGGTTCTTACCAGGAGAGGTAGTGTTCGTCCCAGTAGCCAGGGCCTGTGGGAGCCCCAAATGTCAGAGTGAAGGCACAGAAGTCTTTCTGGGACTCAAAGAAGGCTTGAACAACAGGTGAGCGAGGGAGCGAATGTGCCAAGGTGTAGTTAAGGGAGGACGCCTGGCAGGGGAGGGCTGATTCTCGACCCCGCTGCTTCTGAGAGAAAGCCACTGGTCGCCATTGCATGAAGCCAGATGGTGAAGAGCCCCACAACAACTGGTCCAGCTGGAGAGAAAGGCCACGGAGGCAGAGAGATGGACCAACCTGTGCCAATCTTTCTGTTCCCACTACTCCCAGATTACTGCAATGAGGCCAGCAAGCGTCCCCAGTGCTAAGTGTCATTCTAGGATGGGCATGCCAGTTGTGGCAGGGCCCAGTCCTCTCTACATAAAGTAGAGAGGCTCTTCTGCCATTGCTCTCTCTGGGCCCCGGGTCACAGAGAATCCCATCTGAAGACCGTGAAACACTGCTTTTGCCTGCTTCCTTGGAGGGCAGAGATGTCAGGTGATACATCAGTACAGCCCAACACTAAAATCATCCAGACAGAGTACTGTTAATAAACAGGGACCATGTGTGGTGGTGTGTGCATTTAATCCCAGCACTCAGGAGGTAGAAGCAGATGAACCTCTCTCTGTGAGTTCAAGGCCAGCCTGGTCTACATAGCAAGAGTTCTAGGTCAATCAGAACTATATAGGGAGACCCTATTTTTTTTTTTTTTTTTTTTTGGTTTTTCGAGACAGGGTTTCCCTGTGGTTTCTAGAGCCTGTCCTGGAACTAGCTCTTGTAGACCAGGCTGGCCTCAAACTCAGAGATCCACCTGCCTCTGCCTCCCAAGTGCTGGGATTAAAGGCGTGTGCCACCACCGCCCGGCTGGGAGACCCTATTAAAAACAAAACAAAACAACAACCAACCAAACAAACAAAATCCTTTAAAAAATAAGGGGCGATGGGGCTGGAGAGATGGCTCAGAGGTTAAGAGCACTGACTGTTCTTCCAGAGGTTCTGAGTTCAATTCCCAGCAACCACATGATGGTTCACAGCCATCTGTAATAAAATCTGGTGCCCTCTTCTGGCCTGCAGGGACACATGCAAGTAGAATGCTATATACATAATTAATAAATATCTTTAACAAAAATAAGGGGCCGTAGCAGCTGGAGTGATGGCTCAGTGACTGAGGGCTTGCTGCTCTTGCAGAAAACCCAAATCCAGCTTCCAGCACCCACGTCAGGAGGCTCACAACCATTTGTAATTCCAGCCCCAGGGTATCTGATGCCCACTTCTTGCCGCCACAGGAACTTATACACACCTGCAAACACACATGCAAAATAACACATTGTTTAAAAAGTAATAAATGGTTGGTTGCTTTTCTGGGATGCTAACAGGATCCCATTTTATATTCCCAGCCATCTACTCTCCGTGGAGACCAGACCTGGAAGACAGCAGGTGCGTACTCATCGTCGATGGAGTGCAGCTCTTTCATGGAGGGGCAGCCAAGGCCAGTATCCAAGGTGGCTACCTCTAGGCCAAACAGGGAGTGGTTTCCACGAGGAGACGCTCCAACCAGGGCAACTTCTAGCTGGCAGGCATCTGCGCTGTGCAGGAGGCGAGGGGGCTGGGCAGGTCGGCCAGATCCCAAAAAGGCCTGGACCTAGGAAGGAGGAGGAGGCCACATGGAGAATAGGGCTTGAAGGATACTCCCCTCTCACAGATCAGCCTTCTGAGTTCCTTCCCCACAACCTCACCTTGAAGGCCAGGCTGCCATTGACAAATGCTCCAGTAGGGTCATCTACAGGGTGGCCTTGGAAAGCTGCACTCAGAGTGGCCTGGTCCAGGGAGCTGTCCCAGGAGAACTCAGCCAGGGAGTATGGAGGGTAGGGCTTTCCTGAGGGCTGGGCTGCCCCTTCGGAGACCTTGGTGCTGTCAAATTCAAGCAGCTGGGGACAGGGTGGAGTGGAATTGGGCTTGCCTCCCTCTGACATTCTCCTGCAGATCGCTCCCACTCCACCCACCCTGTCCTTAGCCCTCCCCTCTCCCTTTGGGTAGAACGAACTCTGTCCCTGTGCTCGTCCCTATGAGCTTTCAGCTCCCTCACCCTGGTGAAGACAAGAGCAGAAGAAAACTGGATGCTTTCCTTGGGGAGCACCATCAGACCTCCATCGGGATCAGGAGACAACAGGAGACTCCAGTTGACACTCAGGACACTCTGCGTGGTGTTGGTGGCCACCAGCACCACAGCTGGAGGCCCTAGGGTGCCCCATACATAGTGCAGGGTGGAGTTGGTGCCCACTGCCCTGATGTGAAGCAGGCTCTGGGGATTTGGCCCACCGGAAATAACCTCCATAGATACCTAGAACATGGGATTGTGGGATGGAGAGAACAAGGTCAGGGATGGTCACAGGCAAAGAAGCAGTTTGTGGGTGGAGGACAGGACCTGGGCAATGCCAGGGATGGCAAGGGCCTTTGAGGCCTAGGCAAGAGGGATGTGTGGAAATTGAGGGGATCCTGGAATCAGGGGCAGATGTAGGGTTGAGAAGAAATAGGGTAGATTCAGGATTACCCTGACCTCGGTGAGGCGATCAAAGTTTAGGCTTGAGAAGGCTTTTTAAATCCCCAAACTTCCCTGTTGCTGGGCTCTGATGGCTTGACATCACCAGAAGGCAGGAAGCCGTCATGCATGCTCTCCTCCACAGTCCTTCCCATCACTCATGGCTCCACGCTGGCTCTCTGGGGTCACTCCTCTCTTGCATCCACCCTCCACCCCTCCGTTGCCCCAGATTCCAGTCATTGTAGAAAGGTTGTATTTCTGGAAGCATCTATTACTCTAGTTCCAGAACTCTTACCTGGCGAGTCTCTTCTCCCAGCAGAACAAACGGAGCTGCACACACAAGACTCAAAAGGAGCCATGGGGTTGGGGCACAGGGTACCCAGCCCCAGCAAGGTTCCCAACCGCGGCACATACAGCAGACGGAGTTGAACTCAGCGGAAGAGGCTCAGAGTCACATGACTCCCTTCCTCCTGATCCCTTTAGAGGGCGGGCCATCTAACCAGTTCTTAAAGAGACAGCGTTCATTAACACAGATGTCAATACAAGTTGAAATAGCGTCAGGAAGGCTGAAGGTAGATTAACAGGTTGGCCTGCAAGACATTCCAGACCAGCTGTGCAAACACTCCTGCTTCTCCTCTGACCCCCTGCCAGTCCCATCCAATATACCTGTGGTGGGCATGTATGCCCAGATGTAAATTTCATGTGGAACCTGTGCATTACTACTGTGGCAGAAAGGTAGAGAGAGGAACCCTCACACCTGTAATCCCAGCACTCCCAAGGCAGAGGCAGGCGGATATCTGTGAGTTCAAGGCTAGCCTGGTCAACAGAGTTACAGGGCAGTCAAGAACACACAGAGAAACCCTGTCTCAAAAGAAAAGAAAATAAGAACCCTGGGGTCACCAAGATGACCCAGTGGGTAAAGGTGCCCCAAGTTCGACATGAGTTGGATATTCAGGACCAACATGGTGGAACCCAGAAGCCATACCCTGACTTACACATGCATTCTGTGGCATTCGTGTTTATCTACATGAAATGTATAGTGATAATAATGATAATTAAAGAACCCTCAGCTATGGTGGTCTCAGAAAACAGAAACGAGCTGGGAGGGATGGCTTGCTTCTGTAACACCGGCTTCTAAAGACTGGGGTAGGAGGAGCACCATGAACTTGAGGACAGCCTAGACTAAAGTGAGCTTTAGTTAAAATCAAAGAACTGCAGGCGCACGCCTCTAACCCCAGCACTCGGGAGGCAAAGGCAAGCGGACCTCTGTGAGTTCAGGGCCAGCCTGGTCTACAAGAGCAAGTTCCAGGATAGGCTACAAAGCTACAGAGAAACCCTGCACGAAAAACAAAAAACAAAACAAAAAAACCCAAAAAACAAACCCAAACCCAGAAGGGCTAGATAGCACGCATGAAGTCCTGGGTTTTCACTACAGCACCATATAAAAACAGAATGTGGTTGGGTGGTGGCGGCGCATGCCTTTAATCCTAGAACTCAGGAGGCAGAAGAAGGTAGATCTCTGAGTTTGAGGCCAGCCTGATCTACAGAGTGAGTTCAAGGACAGTTAGGACTAAGAGAAACCCTGTCTCAAAAATCCAACCAAACAAACAGGATGTGGTGGGCCAAGCCAGCCAGTAATCCCAGCCCTCAGTGGGTGGAAACAGGAGGATTAGAAACTCAAATTCTGGGGCCTGAGAGAAGGTTCAGCAGGTACTTGACAGACAAGCTTGATGACCTAACCTAAACCTCAAGAATCTACATGGTGGAAGAGAACAACTCCTGATAGGTGTCCTCTGGCGTGACAGACACACAACTATGTCATGAAAACACCGCAGAGGGTTCCTTTTGATGATCTATTTATTAGATTCCCAGGTACGAGGGTTTTCTTCCTGGAAGAACTCACACTTTTATTATGAAGTTATGCATACAACAATTTGACTAAATGCATGTTTTTTGCTTAGTTTTATTTTTGTTTTGTTTGAGACAGGGGTTCTTTACACAGCCCTGGCTGTCCTGGAACTCGGGTTCCCTGGAATAGCAAAAGTGCTCTTAACCACTGAACCATCTCTCCAGTCCCAGCTAAAATCTTAACTGTTAGACAAATAAATATACAGGTACAGATTTGAGCCAGGCGGTGGTGGCACACACCTTTAATCCCAGTACTCTGGAGGCAAAGGCAGGAGATCTCTGTGAGTTTGAGAACAGCCTGGTCTACAATAGTTCCAGGACAGGCACAAAAGCTACAGGGAAACCCTGTCTCAAAATTAAACAAACAAAACACAAACAAAAAACAAGGTAAAGATTTGAAGCAAATGTTCTGGCACAAGCCTTTAATCCTAGCATGGTTATCCAGGGCCGTATGGAAGACAGTCTCAAAAAAATCCAAACCGACTACTTGAGAATGCTAATTATAGCCTCAACCAAGTAGCAAGGTTTTTAAATTTTCTTTTTTTGGGGGGGGGGGGGTATTATTCTGTGTAGCCCTGGCTGTCCTGGAAGTCACTATGTAGACCACGCTGGCCTTGAATTCAGAGATCCACCTGCCTCTGCCTCCTGGGATTAACATGTGCCATCACCTCCCAGTAGAGCTCCTGTCTTAAAGACTATTTTACCTATTTTTTCCCACACCACAAGAGGGCGTGGTAAACCTCACACACGGGAGACAGACGGCCCACGCCTCTCTATGACAGAATCGAGACTCGGGACCAGACCCAGGGTTCGAACCCTGGCCCTCGGACTTGCAAGCGCTGCGCTTAACAGGCTGAGCTATTGCTCAGCTCTTACTTATTTAAAAAAAAAATAACAATTTAACTTTATGTCCATTGGTATGAAGGTGTCAGATCCCCTTAAACCTGAGTTACAGTTGTGAGCTGCCATGTGGGTGCTGGGAATTGAACCTGGGTCCTCTGGAAGAGCTGCCACTGCTCTTAACCGCTGAGTCATCTCTACAACCCCCAAGACTATTTTATTTCTATTTATGTGTGAATGCTACCTCTGAGGAGGTTAAAAGAGGGACTTGAATTCCCCTGGAGCTGAAGTTAGCTATGAGTCACCCAGTGTAGATGCTAGGAATTGAACTTGCTTCCTATTAAAGAGCAGCAAGCTCTTATCCAGAGACAGGGCATTTACTTTGCAGTGTAGCTAGACTGGCCTAAGACCCAGAGAATCCTCCTGTGTAGCAAGTCCTTCTCCATAACACAAGCTCCCAAAGACTCAGAGAATTAGGAAAGCTTGGCCTTAGCTTAAGCTTGTTCCACTAGTTTGTATAACTTAAACCAATCCGTTTAATCTCCACTGTAGCGTGGCTTGTTACCTCATCTTTCCGTACTGTTTGTTCATGCTGCTTTCTCTGCATCTGGCTGGATACCCCGTCTTTCTTCTAGACCTCTGTGCCCAGAAGTGCCTCCTACACTCTTCCTGCCTTGCTACTGGTCATTCAGCTCTTTATTCAGCCAATTACAGTAACACATCTCCACACAGTGTAATATTACATAACACTTGTCTCAGCTTCCTGAATGCCAGGTCACCATGCCTGGCCTTTGAATGAGTGTAATGTCTGTGAATGCAGGTGCACATGGAGGTCAGACAACCACTTCTCTCCTTCCACTCACTATGGTATTTGGGGACTGAACAAATGTCATTGGCTTTAGTGGCAAGCATTTTTGCCTACTGAACAACCTTACTGTCTCAGTAGATTTTGTTTTCTTTCAGAGACAAGAGCAGCACAGAATGGTCTCCTACTTGCTATATAGCTGTGACTCTGTGAGCCAATTTTACAGCATTTGGAATGAGGCTAGTAAGCCTCAAGGCACACATGCTGAAAAAAAAACCACCCAGCCAGATTTGTGAATTCGAGGCCAGCCAGGTCAGCAAGTTCCAGGATAGCAAGAGCTGTTATACAGAGAACCAGTCTCAAAACCAACCAACCAACCAGCATCCCCCCACCAAAAAAAAAAAAAAAAAAAAAAAAGTTAGTGATCTCAATTCTCTCCTTTGGTTTTCAGCCTCCTCTTGTATTGCGAGGATGTAGAGATGAGCCCTGAGATTGAAGAAAACACATGACAACCAACTGTCTCAAATGACTTAGATTTAATCACTGGAAGCAAACTAAATGGAAAGCTTACAATAGAGAAGAGATACATGTCAGTGCTTTTTGCAAACCGAGATGGGACAGATTGGGGGCTGCCCCTCAACTTGATCCTTTGCAAACAAAGGTGTCTACAGTGTTCCTGGAACTCTGGCTCAGGAAACAGGAGACTGCTGGTTCTGTGCGCTGAAGTCACCTTGCTCACCACTCACTCCTGGCCAGCATCTGGAGCACTGCTTTGCCGGGTCTGATCATCACCCTTCTTCTTGTGGCCAGAGACAATGTCATCAATCCGCAGAAGCAGAACTGCAGTCTAAGAGTAAACGAGTCCAAAGAGGTCAGCTGAGAAGGAAAAGACACTGTTTTCTTTTAAATGTATCTCCTCCTACAGAATTACCATTTTATCTGGAATCTCCCCTTTTCAGAGACTTGAATAAACAATGCAGTCCTCTCTAAGCAAGGGATGTAGCATGTGTCCTGATATACTGTTTTCGTATAAACTAAAGGAAGTAGGGAAATGGAATTCCTTGGGAGATCTTTAGGGAATACTCTGCCTTTTGTGGCCCCTCCCTTCCAAAGCACAGTAGCTGGTTGTCAGGACAGAAACAGCATATGCACACCTGAGGGTGTCTTACCTCCACCGCTGTTTTGTATGTTTGCAGCTTCACAGCCAACGGTTCCCAAATACCCAGCTCTTTCATGTCCACCAAGGTACCAGTCTCACCATTCACACCCCACGTCTCACAATTCTCCTGTGTGTGCTTGGCCTGCAGGTGGAACAAACCCATGGAGGGAGAATTTAATGAAACAAACAGACAAGCAAACAAGGCAAAGATGGATTTTAAAGGAATGTACTGTAAGAAAAGCTTAGGGGGCAAAGGCAAGGCTGATGGCCGCCGAGAACACCAACGTTGACTCTAGCATATACACACAGCCACACCCCAGTCAATGAGTGCACAAGCACAAGCATATGTGTGCTTATGAGCATACACACAGGCTGGCAGAAAACAAAACATCTCCTTAGGCCAAACATAGCTTGCCTTACCTTGGCAAGGTATGAGCATAGAAAAGAACTTACTCGAAGGGAGGTGAGTAGACGAATGGTACTAGCTCCACAGTTCTGGATCAAGGTACGAGGGATGACCTCTAAAGCTTGGGCCACAGCTCTATACGGCCACTGTTCCACACCAGTCATGGCCTTAGATTTCTCTGTTAAGGCATGGGCCACAGCCATCTCCGAGGCTCCACCACCAGGCACCAACTGAGGGTCCAGGAGGACGTTTCGGCACACTTGCATGGCATCCTGGAGGTTGCGTTCTACTTCCTTGGGGAAGCAGAGAAATAGCATAGTCAGCTCAAGGATTCATAGAAAAATCAAGAGCATCAAACGATTTCCTGCCTGATAAGGTTTTAGCAAAGTACAAAGGAGGATAACTAAGACAACCCTGTGACTCCTGGTGAAGGGTGGAAGTTACGTCCTTAAGAGGCATAACTCCAGTGGTAGTGGAGTATACCTTTAATCAGAAGGCAGATCTTTGGGAGTTCAAGGCTAGCCTGGTCTACAAAGAGCTAGTTATAGGACAGCCAGAGCTGTTACAGATAAACCCTGCCTCAGGGGGAAATAAAAGGAGGCCTAATTCAGAAATATTAAGTGAGGACAGGAGGAGGCCTGCAAGAGGATTAGGGGATGGTACACCTCAACTACGAGGGTAAGTTTTTATGTATCTCACCCCGCCCCCACTAGTTACGTCCTTCAGGAGACGGCATGGTGCACTGTGAACTATCTACTGCTTACCAGTAATGTAGCTTGGGAAAGGTACTTTCCCTGGGAGTGGGGATGGAGTTATAATCTCAATTTAGAAATGATTCAAGGCTCTTGCCAACAAGTCTCACCAAGCTTGATTCCTGGAACCCACGAGAGGGAACTAACTCCCACAAACTGTCCTCTACTTCTACACCAGCACCACGGAATATGCCCAATGACATACATGAAAAACAAACAAATACAAGATGGAATAAAGGGAGGAACAGCAGTAGTCCTGAATCTGTCTCAACGCTATTAACAGCACAATGGAGACCGAGGCAGGGCTGCCAAAAGTATGAGTCCACCCTGAGCTACAAAGTGAGATCTCCCTCCCTCCCTCCCTCCTGTACTAGGACTGTAGCTCAGGTGGCAGAATGCAAGCCTAGCAGTATAAAACACCCTTAATATCACACGAACAATAAGGTTGAAATGCCTAAATCTTTTTACCAAATGGAGGAAGGCTGGAGGTGCAGAATGTTAGTCATCCTCAGCTACACAGGAGTTTCAAGACACCCCACCCCAGGGTGGTAAGGGTAGGATTTATAGTCACCGACCCATTAAGCAGAAATTTTTTGTTTGCAAACAGGGCCTGTGTCGCCCTTACTGTCCTAGAATTCAGTAAGTCGACCAGGCTGGCCTTGAACAAACCCACAGAGATCCACCGGCCTTTGCCTCTGGAGTGCTGGAATTGAAGGTGTTCACATCTGGTCTGTTTTATTTACTGTTGTATGAGTTTTGTTAAATTGTTTTTTCAAGACAGCTCTGTCCTGGAACTCACTCTGTAGACCAGGCTGGCCTCGAATTCAGAGATCCACCTGTCTCTCCCTCCCAAGTGCTGGGATTAAAGGCCTTTGCCACTTTTTTTTTTTTTTTTTTCATTTAAAAAAGACAGGACAGGCCTCACATTTTCAAATTTCCACTGATCCTTCTGCCTCAGCTGGCATCACAGGCATGAGCTATTACACTAGGCTTCCAAATCACAGCAGCTAAGTAGGTAACAAGATCACTAGTTTGTTTTCAAACTCTATGCCTATCTCTCCCCGTCTTCCTCTTGCCTCTAAGATGAGGTTGGCCTCATAGTCTGTATGCAGGAGTAAGCCATACTTCCAATCTACCACCATGCCTGGTTCATGTGCTAGAGTCAGAACCCAGCACTCATTTTTTTAAAAATATTTACTTATTATGTATACAATGTTCTGTCTGCGTGTATACTTGCAGGCCAGAAGAGGGCACCGGACCCCATTACAGATGGTTGTGAGCCACCATGTGGTTGCTGGGAATTGAACTCGGGACCTTTGGAAGAGCAGGCAGTGCTCTTAACCGCTGAGCCATCTCTCCAGCCCCCCACTCAATGTTCTTTTAACCTCCTCACCATCAAGTGAGTGGTTCTGATCCTTTACACATTTATACAGACATGCAGCCACAGGCCAAAGGATCATAGACTGAAATTAAAAACTGCTAAAATAAATATTTTTTTCTTTTAAAGTTGACATATTAAGTTTGCTACTGTAGTGAAAAGCTCAGGATGGAACAATATCCTCTCCTTGCTTACGGCAAGGCTCACTCACCGAGAGTATCTCCTTGCTGGCTCCTCTAAGAAGAATGGTGCAGGCCTTGGGGTCTTTGCACTCAGTGATGAATGTGAAGTACTCATCTCCAATCTTCTTGATTTCCAATAGGCCCGCGCCTGTACCAACATCTTCTTCTCTCAGTTCCTCTGGTCGGCTGACTATCCGTGCCCCACATGCTCTATTGGATGGGGAAGATAGAGAGGATATGATTTCAGATGCTTTTACTCATCTGTAGTCTACAGTCTGTGATTAGAATGAAGTAAATTATTAGAATTACTCAAGTGGTCTAGACTGACAAGTGGAAAAGGTTTTAAATGCACACAGGCCAAGTTTTTTGAGACAGGGTTTCTCTGTAGCTTTGGAGCCTGTCCTGGCACTCGCTCTGTAAACCTGGCTGGCCTCGAACTCAGAGATGCACTTGCCTGTGCCTCCCAAGTACTGGGATTAAAAGTGAGTGCCACCACCATCCGGCCAAGTTTCTCAAAATAAGGCTTTAGTAATAAAATTATACACACATTGCAACCATTCGCTAGTAAAACCAGGCATACCTGGATCCAAGTATTTTTTTTGATAATAAAGTATAAATGTACATATGTACATATCTAACATGTACATATATACATATATATAGCAATGGTAAGTTCTTGATATATAACTCAGCTGAGTCTTAATGCCTATAAATAAGGTTGATTCAAAGAGGGCCATGAGATGGCTCAGCAGGTAGCACACTTCCCACACAAACCTTACATCCTGAGTTCAATACCTGGAACCAACAGACTCAAAAAGCTGTCCTCTAACCTCCACACGCACACCGTGGCATACCCGTGTACCCACTGCACATCATACAAATACACAGGAATGAAAAAGACTACTAAAAAGACTCCAAAGTCAAGCAAGCAACAATCTGAGAAAAAGCTGCGATACACACTGTGGTAGTCTGAATGTCATTAGCCTTCATAACCTCATAGGGAGTGGTACTATTAGGGGATGTGGTTTTGCTGGAGTGGGTGTGTGACTGAGGGGCGGCCTTTGAGGTTTCCTATGCTCAGGATACCTCCCAGTGTTCAGTCCATTTCCTGCTACCTGCAACATGTAGCTACTCCAGCAGCAACACATCTGTCAATATACCGCCATGCTCCTCATTATGATGATAAAGGACTGAACCTCGCAAACTGTAAGCAAGCCACCCCAATTAAATGCTTTCTTTTTTTTTATTTTTTTGGCTTTTCGAGACAGGGTTTCTCTGCAGCTTTTTTTAGAGTCTGTCCCGGAACTAGCTCTTGTAGACCAGGCTGGCCTCGAACTCACAGAGATCCGCCTGCCTCTGCCTCCCGAGTGCTGGGATTAAAGGCGTGCGCCACCACTGGCCGGCAATGCTTTCTTTTTAAGAGTTGCTGTGGTCATGGTGCTGAGAGAAACAGAAACCCTAAGACACATATCTACAATTCTAGAACAGGAAGTTGAAGCAGGAGGATTGTGGGTTCAAGTCCAGCTTGGAATCCAAGACTAGCATAGATTATAAACATGGCCAATTTTAATAAATGTAAAACAAATTTTGCTTCTGAAATAGTCTCTTTTAATCCAGGCTGGCCTCTAATGTCTAGCCTGGTCAACTCAACTCGCAAGTGTGAGGTTGCAGGTGTGTAGCAGCGCCCAGCAGGACCACATTGGTTCCTCTAATCTGTATGAGAGAAGGTCTGTCCTGGAGCTCAGACATCCATCATCTGCCTCTGCCTCTCAAGTGAATACAGCACTAAACCCAGCTTAGGACTTTTCTTTTTCTTTTTTGTTTTTACGAGACAGTTTCTCTATTTAGCCCTGGCTCTCCTGGAACTTGCTCTATAGACCAGGCTGGCCTCAAACTCAAGCCACCAACTTCCAATTTATATGGACAATTCTTTTTTAAAATATTTATTAATTATGTATGCATGCATGTATGTATGTGTACAATGTTCTGTCTGTGTGTATGCCTGCAGGCCAGAAGAGGGCACCAGACCTCATTACAGATGGTTGTGAGCCACCATGTGGTTGCCAGGAATTGAACTCAGGACCTTTGGAAGAGCAGGCAATGCTCTAAACCACTGAGCCATCTCTCCAGCCCTCCCTTTTTTTAAAAACAAAAAACAACTTATGGGCATTAGGGTTTTGACTGCATGTACGATTGTTGGGGGTGTCAGATCTTGGAGTTATACAGTTGTGAGCATCCATGTAGGTACTGGGATTTGAATCTGGATCGAGTCAGTGCTCTTAATCACCGAGCCATCTCTCCAGTCCCTTGATGACACTCCTTAATTGCCACTCCTTCTCTAAACTTATGGGCAAGCAAAGACATATATACATATATGATGTCTCGAACCATTTTGGAACAAGCAGACACAAAGTCAACTTTGCTGGGATTAAAGGCGTGCGCCACTGCCGCCCGGCTGAGAAAACTTTTTGATAAGCAGTTATATCCTCTACCATTTCAATCAATGAGTATACTATGCAGCTTTAAAAAGAAAGTAAGAAATGAAACACTGCCTACCTTTAGCTGGTTTACTCACCTAGCAATGCGATTATTGTCTGTCTTCCGGACTCTGCGAATGGCCGTGACATTGGCCCGCATGAGGTAGTGCTGAGCTAAATCTGAAAGTTGAGGAAAGTGTCAGCCAGATCCCCAAACTCCAGACTCCAAAATGGTTTTATCCTTAAAGTAGTATTCTGAACAGCACATGTAGGGTTTTGTTTTTGCTTTCTCGAGACAGGGTTTCTCTGTGTAGCCCTGGCTGACCTTAAAGGTGTGCACCACCACTGCTTGGCAAAAGCATGTGATGTGTTTTTACCAATTTGAGGGATAAAACCAAACCAAAGCCACCCACTCTCTTCTACCTCAAAAAGCAGGCTTGAGAGGCAGATGGAGCCCTACCTGAAATGCCCTTCTCTGTGATGACCACGTCAGGTTTCAGCTGGATAATGTCCTCACACAACTGCTGGATGTACTCTTCTTCCATTTGCAGGATTCGGGTGAAATCCTCCTCTCGTGTAATCTCAATGTCAGTCTGTGAGTGAAGACAAGGTGATAAAGCTGGAGAGATGACTCAGAACTCAAGAGCTGCCTATTAATTCCAGCCCT
The DNA here is from genome assembly GCF_903992535.2 of Arvicola amphibius. Classification (NCBI taxonomy): domain Eukaryota; kingdom Metazoa; phylum Chordata; class Mammalia; order Rodentia; family Cricetidae; genus Arvicola; species Arvicola amphibius. The sequence continues at coordinate 1,350,146 of NC_052060.1, read as the reverse complement.
AGGGGATCCGATACCCTCTTCTGGACTGCATTCAGACGCAATGTTCCCCAGACCTCCATGTGCACATCCCGGCACACACACAACATCTCCAAGCTGATGAAGCTATTCAAGTGTTATCTCAATTACTGTCCTCCCTCCACCTAGCCCTCATATATCCCAGAAATTATGCATCTGAACGTGGAAACTTCACACCCATGTAACCAGGTGTAACTTGATTTACTAGTTAGTGTGCATGAATATTTTATGTTGATTCATCTTCCCCACTTGTGAATTTTTGGGACACAGTCTTAACTTTCTCTACCCAGGCTAATCTCATTCTCAGCCTAAATGCTGGGATTCAGGTGTAAGCAACCATGTCCCTGAATTAACTTGATTCTTGTTTCCAATCATTAGTAAGATCCACTGACGCCGGGAGATGGTGATGCACGTCTTTAATCCCAGCACTTGAGAGGCAGAGGCAGGTGAATCTTTGTGAGTTCAAGGCCAGCCTGGTCTACAAAGCAAGTTCCAGGACAGCCAAGGCTACAGAGAAACCCTGTCTCAAAGGCTCGAAACCTGTAAGTCTCTATACTTTGCAGATTCCCTTAAGTGGTAAAAATTAAAGAATCCCCTAGGTGCTCCTTATACATTAGAAGACATGGGACACAGATGGGGAGGGTGTGTGCACGGCACACTTTAATCGAGAGGCACATGCAGGCGGATCTCTATGAGTTTGAGGCCAGTGTGGTCTACAGATTGAGTTCCAGGACAGCCAGGGCTACACAGAAAAACCTGTTTTGGAAACCAAAAGAACAAAACCAAACAATAAATCAAAAAAAAGTAAGTCACACATGTAACCCCAGCATGTAGGAGGTTGAGGCAAGCAGACAGATTGCTAACCCAGCCACATAGCAAGTTTTAGACCACCCAGGCTACAGGGTAACACTGTCTAAACCTTCCAAGCCCAACCCTTAAAAAATCCCTTCTGGTGGTAGCAGTGCACGCCTTTAATCCCAGCACTCAGGAGGCAGTGACAGGCAGATCTCTGCGAGTTCGAGGCCAGTCTGGTCTACAGAGCGAGTCCCTGGACAGGTTCTAAAGTTACCGAGAAACCCTGTCTTACAATCAAGCAATCAATCCCCAAACTAAAGTCCTACAGAGCTAGGTTTAAAATGTGCCAAAGTCAAAGAAGGAGAAAAGTGAACAAATGTACTGTGAGGTTGGTCCTGAACCAAGTGATCTTCCTGCCTCATTCATTTCTCTAAGTGGACAGGACTGCAGGCACACACCTACACCCACATGTCTGATGCAGGTTTAATGAATGCAGGAGTGTTTTTTTTTTGGGGGAAAATAAAGCAATATCAAACTATTTTCAAGAACTACTGTGAAAAATCAGTGGTAACAAGTATAAAGGACAATAAATGGCAGTGAGCACACAACTTTATTGTCACTTTTCCATATTAAGTCAAGAGCCTTCTTTAAAACACATGCACAATTCAATTCCAGTATCTGGGAGACAGGCAGGTGGACTGGATCTGTTAGTCCGAAGCCAACCTGGTCTACAAATGTGGGTTTCAGGATAACCAGAACTACGTAAAGAGAACCTGTCTCAGAAAGACAAAAAGCTCCACAAGCTGGGAATCGTACCTGGCTTTCTCCTTTCTTGTACTCCAGAGAAGAATCCAGTAGCACAATTCGAGGGTTCTTGATATAGCGGCGCATTCGTGGATGGGTCACATCCTTGTTAATCATTACTCCGCGTAAGACACACGAGTCTTCAATGATGCCCCCAGGAATCTGAGCCAAGGAAGACTGACTTCACTACATAATCAGGAGGCATAGCTGGGACTAGGGCACATCACACAGCCCTTGTTTTCCTGGGTCTAAGCCTCAGCAACACACACAAACATCACACCCATCTCCACATTTGCTTCTTTCCTAAATGACTGTTTCAAGATTCCAGGATATCTTTCCTCCATGAAGCTCAAAAACAAAATAACAAGTGGTAGGCAGTGACACGCTTGCTTAAATTCTGTCAAAATAGAAAAGCTTTGTGTTTTATTTGCAATTGTTAGGTTTACTTTTTGGCAAATTTTATTTTTGAGTGGATGAGAGCCAATCTTGGCTGTAAACTTGACATCTGGAATCAACTAAAACCCAAGGAGTTGGCACATCTGTGAAGGACTTTTCTTGATTGGATCATTAGGAAGAAAAGACCCACCCTAAATCTGGGCCACACCTTTGGTGGCAGGCAACATAAAAGCTTTTGCTGTTCGCTTGCTCTCATTCCCACTGACATCCGCTCTGCTGCTGAGGCATTAGAGACTCCTTCTTTGGGAGTCCAAGGAGACTGAAGACCAGCTGAGACAATCAGCTTAGTGGACTAAAATACCAGACTCGTGGCTTCTCTGTCAGGAGACAGTCACTGTTGGAATGGTCGCTCAATAAAGCCCCTGTAATATTTATTTTGTTTAAGTGCTGCTCTCTAGAGAACCCCGATTAGTGGTTTGCCTGCATATATGTGTATTGTGTGTGTGTGGTGCCCTCAGAGGGCAAAAGAGGGAATCAGGTTCTCTCGAACTGGAGTTACAGATGGCTGTGAGACACCATGTGGGTGCTGGAATTCACCCATGGGTCCTCTGCATGAGCAGTAAGGGCTCTTCACTGCTGAGCCATTTCTACAGCTCCAGCACTGACAAAATTTATATCCTCACTGATGACTAATATTTACATGCATCAATATGGACATACCAATGTATTTCCTTACCCTCGGTAAACCTTGTGTATGGGAGGCAGTGAAGGCAGCAAAAATTATTTTAGGAATTCTTCCTTGATACTCTTAGGTTTTTATTTTCCAGGCTCCCAGTCTGTCCAGTTCTCCTTTCTGGTTCTAACTAAAGACCCCTCCTCTGAAGTGGAGTGACCAAGCCAGAGAGTTCACTCTCAGGCACACACCGGACAGCTCACCTTCTCCACCCTTGCATACTTTTTGATGTCAATTTCCTTTCGGCCATTCTCTTCAAACTGCACAGTCTTGACAGCATCCAGGGCAATATTGCATGCCAAAGAGGACCACCGACTGATGACTTTTGTAGTAATAGAGCTATTGATGATGTTCAGCATCATGTCACGATTATTAACATCAACAGGGGTACTGGAAAAAGAAACCCAGATAACATGCTCAGCAGTAACCATAAAATGTTTAACACAGTACCTCAGAAGAGTACCTGCGTTTTATGACGTCTACCATTTTGTAACTAAAATTCCCAAATTAAGTGAAGGTTAAAAGTCATACACATTTTGTTTATAAGTTTTTGGTTTTCTGTGTGTGTGTTTTGGAGTTTCTCTGTGTAGCCCTGGCTGTCCTAGAATTGGAATTCACTTTGAAATACAGCAGGTTCCTCTGCCTCCACAGTGAGGGAACTAAAGGCAAACACCACTATTCCCTGTTTTTTTTGAGACAGGGTCTCTGTAGCCCTCTGGTTGCTCTGAAACCAGACTGGTCTTAAACTAACAGCGATCCACCTTCCTCTACTCCCCATTATTTTTGTTTTTTCTTAAAAAAATATTTATTTATTTATTTATTATGTATACAATTTTCTGTCTGTGTACATGCCTGCAGGCCAGAAGAGGGCACCAGACCTCATTATAGATGGTTGTGAGCCACCATGTGGTTGCTGGGAATTGAACTCAGGACCTTTGGAAGAGCAGGCAATGCTGCTCTTAACTGCTGAGCCATCTCTCCAGCCCTATTTTTGGGTTTTTTGAGACAGGGTCTCCCTGTGTATCCTAAGTACTGAAATTAAAGGCTTGTAACTTCCTTCCCTACCCACCCAGACAGGGTTTCTCTGTTTAAAGGCCCTGGCTGTTCCAGAACTTACTCTGTAGACCAGGCTGGTCTTGAATGCAGAGATCCACCTGCCTCTGCCTCCTGAGTGCTGGGCATTCATGTACTTTTATACTTCCTATATTGTACTATTAGCACCAAGCAAATATAACCTATTAATTCTCTAGATTCAAGCATCATTTTCAGGTGTGGCCTTCATTTTAATGGTAAACTGCTGGCTGTTATCTTCACAGCACAGAGCACTAAATTAGCTATACGCATACATGATAGTAGGACATTTTAATACTAAGTCTTGAATTAACTCTAACAACTCACTTCTTATGCTCCTTAGTGGACTCTAGTATCTAGGAAGACAGGCCTATCTTAAAATACACTTTGCATGGCAGCTATAACATTTTTCTCTTGGTATGTGCACGTGGTGTGTGTAAAGAACAGAAATCTGAACATCATCTGTCATCCTCAACCATTCTCCACATTATTAATTGAAGATTTTGGTATTTCACTGAACCTAGAGTTTGCCAGTTCCAACAGACTAACCCCAGGAACCCTCATGTTTCCACCTTCCCAACAGTCTTTTTTTCTACAAAGCTCTGCGTGTGTGATATGTGTGCATAGAGCACTTATATGTGAGGCCAGAGGACAACTTTGTGGAGTCCTTCCTTTCTTTACATGGGTTCCAAGTATGAAACCTGGGTAATTGATATTCCTTTTAATATTTATATACTTTGAATTATTTTTCTAAAACACAAACTTCCTTTCTTCTCCACTTTGACTCCACTTCTTACTATATAAAGCCAGGGTGAAAAGTCACTGTGTCTATGTGTGAGCGCACGTGCACATGTGCTGTATGCTTAGCTGTCTTTCAGAACAGAACACTCAACCTAAGCCTCCCGCATTATCCATTTCCAGTCCTGCTCCATACCTGATTTTCTTCAGGGTGTTGATCATATCCTCCAGTGCCATACGGTAAGCACTGATCACCACTGTTGGGTGCATCTGCTGCTCTAGAAAGTGCTCAGCCACAGACAGCATTTCTCCCGCTGTAAACAAGGACACAACCATCATAGCAGTGTATTTCAAAGAACCAGAAGATGAAAGCAATTTAATTTCCTTATGCTTCTAATAGATATTTTCTTAAAACAGATTCTCATAAAGAGACCCTCATTAAGTTGTTACTACTGTTTCAAAATTTACATTCTCTAGATACCAATTCATAAAGAACATACATTTATTAGACACATTTTAAATTATCAAACACTGATCTTATGAACTACTTCTCTCTCTTTTTTAATGGTTTTTCAAGACAGGGTTTCTTAGTAGCTATGAAGCCAATCCTAGAACTCATTTTGTAGACCAGGCTGGCCTTAAACTCAAAAGATCCACCTGCCTCTACCTCCCGAGTACTGGGATTAAAGGCACAAACCGCACGGGGTCTCTTCTTAATATTTCTAATTAAATATATGCTATAATCTCCTAAGGAAATGAAAATATTTTTCCCCAAGAAAGAAAAATACACAGGGGAAGCATTTACTAACTCAATACCTTAGCATACAGCCAAACTGCTGGCACTAAAAACAAAGACAAGCTGGGCTAACCCCAGCACCAGGAGGTGGAGACAGGAGGACCAGGAACTCAAGGCCAACCTTGAGTTACCCTTTGGCTGTTCCTAACAGACTATAACTTATTTCATGGATGGCTGTGAACCAATTCGTGGGTACTAGGAGCTGAACCCAGAGGTCAAGATACTTAACTGCTCTTACAGATCACCTGACAATTCCCAGTACCCGAGTTAAGCGGCTCAAAATCACATGTTAACTCCAGCTTTGGGAGACCCAATACCTTCTCTGACTTTTGTGAGCATCTGTACCCGAGAATGTATCCTCAAAACAGACACACATATTCATGTACATAATTTAAAATAAAACCCTACCACTCCCCAAAGATAAAACTCTCCACATGTATACAAAGACAAAAACAACTCATGTAATTTCATCAGACATATGAGTTCTACATAACAAGAGCCTGGCTTGAAAAACAAAACGTTCTAAGCAAATCAATTCATATACAATAAAATGTGTTAGTTGATGAAAATGTCGTGATCACAGGAACTTATTAACCTTTTATTGCCCGTACCAATAAGAGTTTGGAATTCACTACTTGTTTGTGGTGACTTCACAGAATATAACACAGCTCACATCCTAAACATAAGAAAGCTCACCCTATTTAGAGTGCTTTACACTCTATTGCAGAAAATACATAAACAATTGGCAAGGAGCTCTACAAGACACCTTCTTTTTCACATGCGTGCATGGATATTTTGTCTGCACGTATATATAGGTACCATAAGTATGTGCCTGAGGATGCTAGAAGAGATCAGATCCCCTGGGACTGGACTTACAGACAGCACTAAGCGTCTATGTGTGTGCTGGGAATTGAACCCTGGACCTCTCTCTGCAAGAGCAGTTAGTTCTCTTAGCTGCTGAGTCACCCCTGCCTGCACACACGTTGTTTCTAATTTCCTCCTTCAACCTTCCACTTCCCTCTCACCGAGAATAATCACTGACGTGGTCCCATCTCCAACCTCTTCGTCCTGGGTCCTGCTAATTTCAATCATAGATTTGGCTGCTGGGTGTTGGACTTGAATCTGAAAGAAAAATGAACCAAGACGACTCAAAAGATTGAAAAAAAGATAACAAGAAAACCCCAAAACTTACTTATTTTGTTTTTGTTTGTACGTGGTTACATGCAGACCACAGTTAACCTGTAGAGGACGGACAGCTTGTGGTAACTGTCTGGCTCTCTCTTTTTCAAAATTTATTTAAAGTAAATAAATAAATAAACTATCTTTTTTCATTTTACATACCAATCCCAGTTTCTACTCCCTCCCCTTCTCCCATTCCCTCCCCCCCACCCCTAGCTATCTCCTTCTACCATGTGGATGCTGGGGACTGAACTCAGGTTGTCAGGCGCGGTCTTGCCATATCTCAAAGATCTCTTAGTTTGACCCTAACCCTTGAACTTATACTTCCATACACACTGCCTTCCCCTTTGTTTTACAGGCCAGGTGTGTTAGCTCATATTTTTAATCTTAGAAATGATAGGTAAAGGTTAGTGGATCTCTCTAAATTCTACTTCAAGGACACCCGTATATAGCAAGCTCCAGGTCAGCCAAGGCTACATAGTTGAGACCCTGTCTCCAAATACAAAAACAAAAACCTCTCCAGGTGCTAAAGAGTTGCTCAATGGTCAAAGGTGCTCACTGGCCTTCCACAGAACCCACCCAAGTTCAGTCCCTAGCACCAGTGTTAGGGCTCACAGCCAAGTGAGGCTCTATCTCTAGAACTCATTCCCACTGAGGGTCGCATAGCACATATCCACATTATGATTCCTAACAGTGGCAAAGTCACAAGTTATAAAGTAGCAATAAAAATAATTTTATGGGCGGGGTCACCACAACATGAGGAACTGTATCAGAAGGGTCGCAGCATTGGGAAAGCTGAGAGCAGAATCACTGTTCTGCAAGACTCTATGCCCTATTCTGGTCCATGAAGATGGGGGGGCACACAGACACACTGCCCCCCCATCTTAAGCAGATCACTTCTCCAAGTTCTCCTTCTGTAGGAAAAGCATCCCTGAGAACTCAAACATTAAAACTTCTTGAGACAGAGCAGTTTTTTCTTCAGCTCAGTACTGCAAGCACCATAGTGGCTGAACTGTGTCCCCTGGATCCTAAACGCTTAGACATGGAATGTGGCTTTACTTGGAAGCAGGTCTTTGTAGAAGTGTTCAAGTTACAACGATGCCATACTGGCTTAAGGGGAGTGAGTCCCACTGGTGTTGTAACACATACAGGACACACCTGAATTATATGATGACACAGAGATCCCGGGTTTACAAAGCAAAGGAACAAGAAATACTATTAAAAGCTAGAAACAATAAGGGATTCTTCCTTAGTCTTCAGAACCAGGCCCCACTGCTACCTTGATTTCATAGTTGCAGCCTTAGTCCACAGGAAGTTAAGTTTCTGGGGCTTCCCCTAGTCCCCCTTCTTTTTTTGGTGCTGGAAAGTGAATCTAAGACCTTCCACATGAAAGAGATGTACTCCAATACAGAGGTTCATATTCTAGCCCCCAGGTTTTGTTTGTAAAACAAGTTATTGATACACAGCCCAGGGTGTTCTCAAACTCAATTCTTCTGCCTCAGTTCCTCAACACAGATAACAGGTATATACCACACCTGGAGTTTCCATTTTTAAACCAATCACACTAGACTAGCAAGGCATAATATGGCCCTTATCTATAATCCCAGCATTTACAATCCCAAGGTTGATCTCAAATTCCCAATCCTCCTACCCTTATCCCCTAAATGCGAGGTTACACGTACACTGTCATCATACCTTGACAGCCCTTGGAGTTCAGAGACAGAGTTATGCAGCCTCTATAGCCTAGGGTGACCCTGAACTCATGATCCTACTTCTACCAATGCTGGGATTAGAAGCATACAACACCATGCCAAGGTTTACACGTGTCTGAACTGGCTCTTGGTATTTATAAAAATTTCAGAAGAGGTGAGAAAAAAAAGGAAAGACAACAACAAAAACAAAAGCACACACCTCTCGAAGAATGGCATTGCCATCGTTGGTCATCACGATGCCTCCCATTGGGTCCAAAAGCATCTAAGGAAAAGCAAAAGTGGGGAACTAGAAAAAGACAAGATCTTCTGAGTAAACTGGGAGCATGGGGATCTTGGGAGAGGGTAGAAAGGGAGGGGAGAGGCAGGGAGGGGAGCAGAGAAAAATGTAGAGCTCAATACAAATCAATTAAAAGAAAGAAAATGCAAGTCTCAGACATAACAAAAAAGGAGGACCTGGAGTTTGAATTCCAATAAAAGATAGTCCAACCTTCATCATAGATTTGGGTCCCAAACATGTCCGGATGATGTCTGCAATTGTCTGTTGGTAAGGAAACACAAAACAAAAAGTACAAATCAGGAAACACTGTGATTTGGAGAATAACAGACAAAACCAGTATTTTGTTTTAAACAGGGTCTCACTAGTATCTCTGGCTGGTCTTGAATTTAGAGATGCTTTCGCTTCTCAAGTGATGGGATTACAGGCAGTTCAGACTAGTGTTTTGCCTGCACACATGTTTGTGTATCAGATGTAAGCCTGGTGGCCATAGAGGCCTGAAGAGCACACTGGAGCCCATGAAACTAGAACTAGAGTCACAGGAGAATGTGAGCTACCATCTAGGTTTGAGAAACGAAATTTGTCTTCTACAAGAGCAAATGCTCTGAACTGCTGAGCCAACTCTCCAGCCAGAGTCAGTTTTAACAATGACACTTGACAGTAATGATGGCAACTATTTTACACACAGCAATAAATGACTTCTCTTTCACACAGCGCGTGCAAGGCCTACTACAGTTTCAATGTCCTTAGAGTCCAGCCTTAATATTTTCACTGACAGTGGCCTCCAGGCCACCTAAAATCAAGTCTTGTATTACTCACTCAAGAGACAAGAGATATTTACTTGGGAGACAGAGGCAATGAGATCTCTGTGAGTTCAAGGACAGCCTGGACTATGTAGTGAGTTTCAGGCCAGTCTGACAAAGGGGGGCAGGGGCGGGTCTGGAGCGATCACTCAGTGGTTAAGATCACTGGTTGCTCTTTTGGAGGATCCAGGTCCAAGTTCCAGCACCCACATGGCTCACTCTCAAAACAATCTGTAACTCCAGTTTCAGGGGATCTGACCACCTCTTCTAGCCTTCTTGTACACCAGGAATGCACATGGTACACATACATACATGCATGCATACAGCTTATAAAACCTCCCTCCCCATACCACCACCAAGGAAATGCCTTGGAAAAGCAATTTTGCCTTTGCTTAATTGTATCCTCTGAAGCACAGATCCATAGAAAGCTTACTATCACAAATCCAGAACAAATGCATACAAACTGAAAATGTGTGCTACCTTGGCAGCATTGATATTTCCAGACTGAACTTTTCTTCCAGATTCACGCTTTGTATTCTGACCTAGAACAGATATAACACATGTCAACGGCCCAGCACACACAAGCAATTTATTTCCCACCTTAACAGAAAATGTTCACATTTTAAATCTGTGTATGTCAGATGCACAAACGCTTGCCAGTGTGGAGGTCACATGACAGGGTTCAGAAGCTGACTATCACATGTGTGCCTGGGTTAATCTTTGTTATCAAAGCCAGGTGTGGTGTTTGCTACCCGGCTAGCTTTACCCGAAATAACTACACAGAAACTGTGTTCTTTAAACACTGCCTGGCCCATTAGTTCCAGCCTCTTACTCACATCTTGACTAACCCATATCTAATAATCTGTGTAGCACCACAGATTCAGCATGTTTGACCTGGCAGCTGGCTCCATCGCATCTGTCCCACTGAGGAGAGGCATGGCATCTGACTGAGCCATCTACCTCACTTGGGCCAGGCAGTATTGAAATGAATACAGTTTGTGTGTTGTTATTTCGGGTCATAAGCTAGCCAGGCGGCCAGGAGCCAGGCAGGAATGCAGCCCGCAGCTCTCACTACATGTGGTGAAGCATGTTTTAAATTTCAGTGCTAAGAAGGCAGAATCAGGAGGATCTCTGTGAGTTAGAGGTCAGTCTGGTCTCCCTAGAGAGAATTTGTCTCAAATGAAACAAAACAAAAGCAACAGGGCTGGAGAGATGGCTCAGCGGTTAAGAGCATTGCCTGCTCTTCCAAAGGTCCTGAGTTCAATTCCCAGCAACCACATGGTGGCTCACAACCATCTGTAATGGGGTCTGGTGCCCTCTTCTGGCCTGCAGGCATACACACAGACAGAATATTGTATACATAATAGATAAATATTAAAAAAACAAAAAAAAAAAACCAAAACAAAACCAAAAAAAGCAACAAAACACACCTCTGGCTATTAGGCTTGGTGGCAGGTGCCTTTTTTACCTACTGAGTTATCCCACCAACCCTATTTAACAACTTTTCAAAATGAAAATAAACACAAAGATTTTCGAGTTTGATGACCAGAAAATTGTTTAGGGCTAGGCATAGTAGCACATGCCTTTAATCCCAGCACCGGAGAGACAGAATTCAAGGCCAGCCTCGTCTATAAAGTGAGATCCTGTCTCAAAAAACATGCTTAGGGGCTGGAGAGTAGATAAAAGCACTAGAGGCTCTTGCAGAGGACCCTGGTTCAATTTCCAGCACTAACTAACATGGCAGCTCACAACCAGTGCCAGGGGATGTAATGCCCTCTTATAGCGTCTGCAGGCACACAGATATATATGCAGGAAAATACACATAAAATGAATAAAGTTAAAAAACAAACCCAGAAACCGTTTATATGCACCCTTAGCTCTTTACTTCTCAATTTTAGCCCCCGGTACATAATGATATAACCTGGAATATTTCAATTTCAAGAATCCTGATAATACTCTCCTGTAGGCTTACATATTTCCAGCGGGATTCATGCCTGAGGATGGGGAGAAAAGTGAGGCAAGTGCATATCCCTCACAAACTCCTGGGAAGAGAAGCCACAGTCTCAAAGATTAGTGACCAAGAAAGCCTGGTTGCTAGGCTGGAAAGATGGTTCAGTGTTTAAGAAAACTGACTGCTCTGCCAGGTTCCAGGTTCGATTCCCAGGCAAGCATCGTGGCTCACAACTGCCTCTAACTTCAGTTCCAGGGGATGTGATGCCTTCTTCTGGTCTCCACAGGCACGAGACACTTATGTGGCACGCAGCCACACGTGCAAGCAAAACACCCATACATATAAAGACAGAAAAAAGAAAACAACCCAACACTCACGATGTACCCAAAGAAAACTAAATTCCCAAGGAATCTCACGCTAGAATAAGACCATAAAGCCTGTGAGCCAGACTGGAAACGTGTCTCTCAGGAGAGGAGCACAGTGACCCTTATGCCTCTGGTCTGGTACTTGAGTTTAAGCCCAAGGACTTGTCTGTGGGTGGGTGGGAGGTGTGGTGTCACCAAACCCCTCTGTGACCATATCGAATAATAATCTTTTTCTGTTTTTCTATTTACTATGTTTAACTGGTCGAACCTGGCTTAACAGCTCCCGTAACAGAAAAGGCACTGGTGCTCTTTACTCAAGCAATGAATGGCATTTCCTAAAGGGGAAAGAAAACCAAGAGGAATCTGGAGGGATTTAACTAATTGAGGCAAGGCGTGCCTCTTCCGAACAAGGGTCGCTGAATGGCCGCTACCGCCAAGATGCTACTTGCGGTCTGCCAGTAAAGGCAGCTTTACTTTACCAACTTAACTCACAATTCTTTAAAGAACTGCTACAGCCTACTAATACTGACGTTAAAGCACGGATTAAGCGATTTGTTCTAAGTCAAGCCGCTAAGGGATGGACCCAGGATGAGGCAAGGCCTAACGTTAAGAATCATTATTCCCAAACTACATGCCGGAAATCATGCTGGAAAGGACACGGGGGCGTGGAGGGTGGCGGCTAAAGAATGGAACGCGAGTGGGATGGAGCACACGTAAAGATGAGAGCGACTCCGAGAGCGTAAAGGCATTTTGTCAAAGGAGGGCGACGGGAGCTGATAGGGGAGAAAAACCAGAGAAGGCGCTTCCTAAACGAAAAGGCGGTTGGGAGGTATGGGGGGCCGAGTCATGGCGGGACGGAGCTGGGCAACCCTGGCCAGCGTGGGGAAAGAGGGGCCTACCGCCTCCCTGAACTCACTGAGCACGAGCACTGGACGGTGGCCCATCATGGCGGCACGATGCGGAGCCGAGGACCCAGAGCTGGGGGAACCGGCAGAAGCTTCTGGAGAGAAGAGCAGCAGAGAAAACGCTGCCTCCTCGGGACTGACACAGAAACATGCTACCCTCTGAAGAGCCGCCAATCACTAAACTCACTTTATTGATTGGCAGGAACATAGACCAATAGCCGGTATTAGCCCCGCCCTTACGTAAGAAAGGTTAGGCAAGTTAGATGGAGAGGGCACAATGAGGGGGGGCATGGGAGACGCAAGCGCCTGCGCACTAGCGTGGCCGCGCCCGGCCGCGTGCAGACGGAATGTCTGCGCAAGCGCCGAGGCTCGGCCGGTTAGCTGGCTCGCTACAGCGCATGCGTACCAACTACAAGGGCGGGTGCTGGGGTTGAGCCCTTGAATTAATGCTGCAAGTGAGGTCATGAAAATCTTGTTTTGCCCATCGGTTCTCGTCCGACCGTGAAAGCCAAGAAAGGCACGACAGTTTTCCACTTTTTATTGCAGCTTTAGCAACCGGGAGGAATAGTGGTACGGGGATAGCGGCCGTGGCCGGAAAGGTTGAGGCAGTGGAAGTTTTGCTCGCAAGGTGGGGCGGTACGGCCCTTTTCTGCCCCCGAGCATGCTGAGAGTTGTGGTTTACCTCTTCTAGACTCTATTTTTCTCTAAACAAACAAAATTCCTGTTTTTTAGATGTACTCGCTTTTTTTTTTTTTTAATTTTGTGCGCCACATGGCATGCCTGGTGCACGAGGAGGTAAAAAGAGGAAGTCCGATCCCCTGGAACTAGAGTTTAGGATAGTTGTGAACCGCCATGTAGGTGCTGGGAACTGAACCCCCGTCCTCTACAGCACCAGCTAGTGCTCTTAACTGTTGTCCTATTTTTTAAAAGAGATTTATTTATTTACCTACATGGTTCTACTTGCATGTATGCCTGCATGACATCTCAGTTGCTGGAAGTTGAACTCAGGACCTCTAGGAGAACAGTCAGCGCTCTTAACTGCTGAGCCATCTCTCCAACCACAGTTATAAAGTTTTTTTTCTTTTCTTTTTTTTTTTTTTTTTGGTTTTTCGAGACAGGGTTTCTCTGTGGCTTTGGAGCCTGTCCTGGAACTAGCTCTTGTAGACCAGGCTGGCCTCGAACTCAAAGAAATCTGCCTGCCTCTGCCTCCCGAGTGCTGGGATTAAAGATGTGTGGCTCCTCCGCCCTGCTGAATTCTAAGTAAGACGTAATGAACGAGGACTACTATAACCTATTTTATCTGGGGTGTATCATTGCCACTCACCCTGACCACCCATCTTCAGACTTGTTAGAGACAAAGGAGAGAGAGCTGGAGTTTTTAAATTTCTCTATTACCATGTGAGAGCTCCACAATTGCCCCGAACGCCCCATGGAGTCCTGGCTGGCCTCAAATTGGAGACTACCTTCTTGCCAGAGTACCCCACAAAGGAAAAAAAGACTCTAGAAGTTAAACACTTAGAAGACATGAAGATCCATGACACGTTTGTGATGGATTTAACATTTGGATTTGGTATGGTCTGTCTTCTCCAGTGAAAAGACAATGGAACAAATAGCACCTCTGAAAGGAGCTGAAAATGATCCAGCCCAGGCGGTGGTAGTGCCTTTAACCCCAGCACTCAGGAGGCAGAAGTAGGCAGGTCTCTGTGAGTTCGAGGCCAGCCTTGTCTACAAGAGCTAGTCCTAGGACAGGCTCCGAAGTTACTGAGAAACCCTGTCTGGAAAAACCAAAGAAAAGAAAATGATCCAGTTAAGAACAATCATTTGCCTTGTGTGGTGGCACACACCTATAATGAACTCCTGAGCCTGAGTCAGGAGGAGAGTGATTTTGATGACTTGAGTTAGCCTGGACTACATATATCCGGGAGTGATTAAGAGGGTATACTGCTCTTGCAGAGAACCTCAGTTCAGTTCCCAGGACTGATGTCTGGCTGCTCACAGCCACTTGTAACTCCAGCTCTAGGGGGATCTACAGACATATGCACATGTACACATACAAATAACTAAACTTTTTAAAAAGCAGATCCCTGTATTAGCTATGAGACAGTATACAATATCATACTTCTGCCTCCCCAAATTAGAGCAGCTGTAGCCAGTTTGGATCTGCTGGAGTGAGCTTAGGAGACACAACACTGTTGTTTGACTGTGGTCTTCTGATTCTTTCCCAGGCACTGCACCTGTCTGAGGATAGCTGCAAATTCCAGGATAGTCTGAGTTGCATTGCCCTGTCTCAAAAAAACAATGTTTATGTGTCTGTGATATTGCATACATGAGAAGCAGAGGCAAGAGGATGGTCACAGTTTCGAAGCCTGCCTGGGACAGACAGTGAGTTCCAGGTCAGCCAGGACTGTATCTTCACACCCCGTGTCAGAGAGATGGTTCAGCACTGGCATTTCTTCAGAGGACTGGCACTGAGTACCCAATACCCACAGGGCAGCTCACAGTGCTCTGTAACTCCAGTTCCAGGTGATCTGACCTCCAAAGGAACCAGGCGTGATGTATTACACATGCATACCTTCAGGCAAAACACTCAGAGACATAAAAAAATGATCAAAGATTTGATTTAAAAACAAAACAAACAAAAATGAGCGGCTGAGAGAACAAAGGAGACTTCCGATTTTATAGTATCAGTGACATTTAGACATTGCCAAGCTTGGCATGCATATGTGAAGTGGGCATTATAGGCAATTTCTTCTGTGATACTTTGAAAAATGGACAAGAATAAGACATTTTTCTTGGCAGATGTGTGTCACTAGGGAAGTGGAGGTAAGAAGGTCAGAGTACAATGAGACCCTGCCTCAAAAAGGGGAAAAGAAAAAAAAATCTTTCCTACCAACACTTGACACACCTCTGTCCCCAGGCTTCTTTGTTTTAACCCTGTCTGAGGTTATTCCTCAGGGCCTCTCCTCCAGCTCCACTGACACAGTGTAGGCACTTAGCTATCCTAGACCTGTGTAAATAAATGAATTAGTTAATTTTCCTGTCTTTTCCCCATCAGTGCTGGGGATCAAACCCAGGGTCTTACCCAGGTTAGGCAAATGCTCTACAATTGTGCTAAACCACCAGTCCTAGCCTTTCTTTATCTTTTAAAATTATACGCATATTTATTCATAGGTACATTCCAGAGCTAGTAAGTGCATGCCACTGTGTGTGTAATCATGTCAGAGGCCAATTGGCCAAAGTTGGATCTCTCCTATAATGTGAGTTCTGGGCATTGAACTCAAGTTCTCAGGCTTGGTTCCCATTGCTTTTACCCCAGAGCCATCTTGCCATTCCCTTCTTTTTTCTTTTTTATAGAGGGTCTTACTCAGTAGTAGCATTGACTTTGGCAACCCCATTGTTGAACATGCTGCTGCTGTTACTTCCTCTCTCCTCTGTCCACAGACTCATAGACTTGAACTCAAGTGTTCTGCGGATTCTAGGAACTCCTGATCCTCCTGCTTCCACCTCCCAAATATTGAAATTGCGTGCATACATCACTTTACCTATTTTATGTGGTCCTGGGGATCAGTGGATTGAGCTCCACCCTGGCCCATGCCTCCTCCGTAAGGTCTCTCCTGGGCCCAGCTTTCCCACTCACCATTGCCATTCACTGCTCTTCTCTATATTCTCACTTCTTTTTCATCCTTCAGATACTTAAGGAATTTTCTTTTCCCTTTTTCTTTTTCTTTTGCTATAGGGAGCTAACTTCTTTTTTCTTTTCTTTCTTTTTGGTGGGGAGGAAGGGTATTTGAAGACAGGGTTTCTCTGTGTAGCCTGGTTGTCCTGGAAGTTACTCTGTAGACCAGACTGGCCTCGAACTCTCGAACTCAGAGAACCACCTGCTTCTGCCTCTGGAGTGCTGGGATTAAAGGTGTGTGCCACCACCACTGGCTCTTATTTCTGTAGCTTCTTTATTCCCTTTTAGTGGCTAACTAGCAATTTGACTTTCTGCCCAAACTTAGTGCCACCCCTTGTTCTTATAGGCATCTCTGTTTGATTTCCTACTTTCACCTTGAAACCTTTAGTTCATCTAAAATGTGATTATAATTAGATGATAGAACCCCAACTCAAACTGCCTTGAGTACAAAAGGTAATTTAGGGATTTGTGCAGTTACAAGTGCTCAAGAGCTTCAGAAGCCAGTGCTCTGGACCAAAACCGGGGCTTCTGGCGGTTGGAATCTGTTCTTCCTTCTGTCCTCGTCCTTTCTTGCTGCTAGTCTTGCTTGTATCCACTTCTGATGGTATTCTGGCTACATTCAGTACCCTCATTAGGCCCCACTTTATGTCCTCCCAGCACAACAACTGAAAAAAACGGCTTGTTTCCTTCCTTCCTTCCTTCCTTCCTTCCTTCCTTCCTTCCTTCCTTCCTTCCTTCCTTCCTTCCTTCCTTCCTTCCATGCGTTTACTTTTTTTTTTTTTTGAGACTGTCTTCTGGGTAGCCCAGATTAGCCCAGAACTTGCAGCCCTCCAGTCTGCCTCCCAAGTGTTGTGACTGTAGATGGGCTCGCACGCTGTATGACTCAGAGTGCTCTGACATACTTCATTGTCCATTTGTTGGTCCTGTGGCACGAGTGGCTCAACCAGCTTGTCGTCACAGGTGCTGAGAGTGACGTGCCAGGATTGCCCTGTGCTGGGCCACTGGCCTATTTTCAGTGTTGAGAAGCTAGAGTGCGTGGGCTGGAGAGATGGCTCAGAGGTTAAGAGCACTGGCTGCTCTTCCGGAGGATCTGAGTTCAATTCCCAGCAACCACATGGTGGTTCACAGCCATCTATAATGAGATCTGGCGCCCTCTTCTGTCATGTAGGCATACACGCATACAAAACACTGTACACAGTAAATAAATAATAAATCTTAAAAAGAAAAAAAAAGGGAAGGTGTCTGGGAGAAGAATAAATTCCCAGAGTGACAGTTACTCAGTAGATCAGAAGGACAAATGTCTGTGATGGAACTCAGCAGCCCCTCAAAGTCAGTTTTTCCTTCTGATTGGACTGTTTTTGCCAAAGGTAACATAGTTACCATTTTTAGAATCTCTTTTAGAGCCAGATGTGGATCACTCTTAGAATTCCAGCACTTGTCAGGCTGAGGCAGGAGGATTGTCATGAGTTCAAAGGGACCATGGGGTACATAAAGAGTACCAACCCAGACTCGGTTGCATGGCAAGACTGTCTCAGAAAAACAAAAAACTTTAACATGTGCAGCTCATTGTATTTAATATGTATAATTAAAAGACAATTTGATCTTTTTCCCCCCCAGACAGGGTTTCTCACCAGGCTGGTCTTGAACTCACAGAGATGCACCTGCCTCTGCCTCTGGAGTGCTGGGATTAAAGGCGTGCGAAACCACCACCTGGCTTCTTCTTCTTTTTTTTTTTTTTTTTTTTTTTGAGTCAGGGTCTTACCATGTAGCCCTTGGCTGGCCTGGAACTTGCTATGTAGATCCCTAGAGCTGGCATTCCTGACATTCATTCATGACAGCGGGCTCTGGAAGAGCACCACACTCTTAGCTGCTGAGCCATGTTTCCAGGCTTGAAATATGATTTTTAAGTGTTAACGACCAATTCCTATTCTTTTTAAGACAGGGTCTTACTATGTGGTCCTGGCTGGCCTAGAACTCGCTCTGTAGACCAGGATGGGACGGACATGTGGCTCTTCTTAGTGCTCACAGAAATCCCTGCTGGCCTCTGCCTCCTGGAATGTAGGAGAAAAGGTGTGAGCCACCAGTTTGGCTTACTCATACTTTCTTACCTTAAAAGTACGTTAAGAGAAACTTAAACATCTCAGATTTGGTTCCACAGAGAGGCTTCTCTGGCCCATCCAAATGTCAGTGGTGATTGCTCCCTTCTCTCTCTGCCTCCTCCTCCTCACTTGACTGGCAGTTTCCCGGGGCTTCTCACCCTCTAGTCTTATTTTTTTGCCTTTTATGTTATCTTTTTTCTTATTCTGCTCCTTAAAAGCTTTCCAATGTTCCTACAGGGAGCCTCTGTAAGGGTTGGGGGCCCCTCACAGTTGGCTCAGAACCACCAGGACACCTCTTGTTCTTCTTACTATAAAGGAGGTTTATTACCCTAGAGGGACAAGCAAGTTGGGGAGGGAGGGGGAGACCGCCTCTGGATTGGGCAAAAGCAAACAGCAAGCAGCAGGTGAGTTAGTAAGTCCTAATTGGACAGGTTAACCAGTGTAACCAAATAATGAATTTTGATTGCTGAATCTTGGAGTTTAGTCTCAGGATGGGTCAGTGTCTAAACAAGGGAATAGACCTTGGGTGTTAGCTTTAGGAATGTAATCTAATGGTTTAGCAAGCAAGAGAGAAGGGTAAAAGGCTAAACCTGCCAGCAGCATGTTTGTCATGCGGGGTCTGTTAGAGAGCCCTCAGCCTCCTGTAATATGCCTGCATTGTATTCTCCCCTTGCCTTTTTACACTTGTTTACATGTGGCCTTAGCTGGCCATGCGCACCCACAACCCCAATAGAGACCTTGCTTTTACCCAGGCTATTTTTGGTGGATATTTATTTATTTATTTATTTATTTTCAAGACAGGTTTCTCTGTGTAGCCCTAGCTGTCCTGGAACTTGCTCTGTAGATTGCCTGCCTTTGCCTCACAAGTTTACACAGGTGTTAAGACTCACTATATCCTTGATCTCTACTCTACTAGACGCTGAGAAATACACAAAAAGATATGTACAACATAGTTTCTTAGCTGCTCATTATCAGCTTAGGAAGACAACTGAATCAGGTGAAACACCATCTTCAGGTTCAGTGGTGCACATCTGTAATTCCAGGATCTAGGAGGTGGAGGCCAGAGGATCAAAAGTTCAAGGCTGGTCTGGAGCAGAGATTGACCTTGAACTTTTGATCCTCTGGCCTCCACCTCCTAGATCCTGGAATTACAGATGTGCACCACTGAACCTGAAGATGGTGTTTCACCTGATTCAGTTGTCTTCCTAAGCTGATAATGAGCAGCTAAGAAACTATGTTGTACATATCTTTTTGTGTATTTCTCAGCGTCTAGTAGAGTAGAGATCAAGGAAGTAAATTAGACTTTTCCTCCTGCCATGCCTGGCTTCAGTTAACTGCTCATTGGTTTCTGTATCTTCTCTTTGGGTGTCTTCCTGGTCCTTGGGTAGGACCTGGTGTCTGCTTTTTTAGCCAGCAGTGATTTAATCAGAGAGGCGAGAGCAGGAGGGTCTTGGGTTCAAGGCCAGCCTGGGTTATTGTCTTACAATTAAAAGAGGGGAGTGGGGGCAGGGGAAGGCAAGTTAATCCCTGTTAGAATGAGTTTTGATTTAGTCACCTGATTTTCAGCCAAAGAGGAAGATAATGCTGTGTGTCTTTGTCCAGCAAAACCCTCTCCCAGTTATATTAATCTTCAAGCAAATTCCTTGCCAGCCACTCTCTTGAACATCCAGACAACAGAGCTGCCTTCAGGTAAAGCTTGGTGGGGGAAGGCTTCCCAAGCAACCCAGCAGGGGCAGAAGGTGCAAAGTAGCTTGAGCTTCCTTTGGGCAGTGCTTACTCCTCATCAAAGCAACCTCCTTGCCTGCTTTCACTGTGTAACTTGTTGATTGTTTAGTTCTGTTGGTTTCATCTTCCTCCCAGTTTTTCCCAATCCTGTTCTTTTCTCATTTATTAGCTACTTGGCTCAACTAGGCAGGGGTGAGACCACAGTCTTTCTGCTTGCTGCTCCTGATAGTTAAAAGGGACCAGGGAAGGAGGTGGTAACTTTAGCTTTGACTCAGCTTCTTTGAATTTCTCTCATTCATCTTCTCCTGGGGAAGTCAGTGGATACTTGAATACTTATGGGGAGCTCAACTCTAAGTAGCCATAACTTCAAAAGCAGGTAGTGTAATTATTAATGTTAACTAAGCCACCTACAGACAATGCAGTTGAAAACATTTAAAAAGTAAACTGACAACCCGGTGGGGGTGGCGCAGGCCTTTAATCCCAGCATGTGGGAGGCAGAGACAGGTGTATCTCTGTGAGTTCGAGGCCAGCCTGGTCCACAGCACGAGTTCCAGGACTGGCTCCATAACTACTGAGAAACCCTGTCTCGAAAACAAACAAACAAAACTAAAACAAACAAATAAAAAAAGAAAGAAAGAAAGAAAGAAAGAAAGAAAGAAAGAAAGAAAGAAAGAAAGAAACTAAGCTGATCACAAAGAATGGTTGGAGGGAGACAATGAAGGAGCTTCAGGTCCCTAAAAGGGACTTAGGTTTCACCCACTCAGCAAAACAAACAAAGAAACAAACAAAAATCAACCACAAAACAACAACAACAAAACCCTTTTTTCAGGCTGGGAATATAGTTTAATTGGTAGAGTTCTTACCTGGTGTGCACAAGGCCCAGAACCACACAAACTGTAATCCCAGCACTTGGATGTGGAGGCAGGAGGATTAGAAGTTTAAGTTTACCCACAACTACATGGACTGCTCAAGGTCAGTGTGGGCTCTCTGAGACCCCGGCTCAGTATCTTTTCTTCTTTGGTTGTTGTTTTGAGTTCTTCTGTAACTGGAACTCACTGTGTAGCCCTCATACTTGGGTCCTGACTCATTATCCCAAGCACTAGGATTGCTGATGTACTACACCACGCCAGCTCAAGTCAAATTTTCAGAGGTTTAAGTGGAGGTCTGAAAGGCCAGCCTGGTTTACATATTCAGTTCCAGGCCAGCCAAGGCTACACAGTAAGACCCTGTCTTTTTTTGTTTGTTTGTTTTGTTTTGTTTTTCGAGACAGGGTTTCTCTGTAGCTTTGGAGCCTGTCCTGGAACTAGCTCTGTAGACCAGGCTGGCCTTGAACTCACAGAGATCCACCTGCCTCTGCCTCCTGAGTGCTGGTATTAAAGGTGTCTGCCACAACCGCCCAGCCTTTTTTGTTTTTTGGTGTTTTTTTGTCGTTGTTGTTTGTTTGGGTTTTTGTTTATTTGTTTGTTTGTTTTGTTTTTTTTGGTGGGGGGACCCTGTCTTTAAAAAACAAAACAAACCCAAGAATTTAGCGGTGGTGGCAAAGCCTTTAATCCCAGCACTCTGGAGACAGAGACAGGCAGATCTCTGAGTTCAAGGCCAGCATGGTCTACAGAGGTAGTTCCAGGGTGGACGGGGGCCACACAAAGAAACCCTGTTTCTCAAAACAAAAAGCCCAACCAAATGAAAACAAACATGAAAAGAGCATGTCCTGTTCTTGCAGTAGACCTGGGTTCGGTTTCCAGGGTGGCTCAACCATCCATAGTAATTCCAGTACCAAGAGGTTCAAAGCCCATCTGACTGCCTTGGACATTGTTTATTAACATGGTACACAGAAGAAATACATGCAGGCAAAACAGTCATACACATAAGATGGAAAAAAACCCAAATAATTAAAAACAGGAGGAACAACAATAAAACCCATTTTTAAAAAAATGTATTTATTATATGTGCCTGCATGCCAGAAGAGCATACCAGATCTCATTATAGATGGCTGTGAACCACCATGTGGTTGCTGGCAATTGAACTCAGGACCTCTGGAAGAGCAGCCAGTGCTCTTAACCTCTGAGCCATCTCTCCAGCTCCACAAAATCTCCCCCCCCCCCCCCCCCGCAATCTACCACATGCTGGGATTAAAGACATGCGCCACCACTGACCAGCCACAAAATCCATTTTTAATAGAGTCTAGGAGCCAGATGTAATACATACCTGTTAGGCTAGCCCTTGGAAAGTGGAGAGAGGAGACTCAAGAAGTGCGGCGAGCGAGCCCTGACCAGCAGGGAAAGATCACCACCGACACAGGATTCTTCTCTGATCACACTTTAATGAAGCGCTGCTTGGTTGAGGGAGAGCTGGAAGCAGGGGGCCCCGAGCCGGGCTGGGTGGCGGCTTATATAGAGGAGGACGGGGCGTGTCTACTGATTAGGTGACGTGGCAGAAAAGGATTGGTGGAAACCTGTTGCTAGGCAGATGTGGCGCGAAAAGTTCGCGCCACATACTTGTTTACTTTAGCCCTCGGAGCCATCTTGTAATGGCGAAATGTAAGTGCGGCCGCCACAGTTCCCCCCTTTTAATTTTATGACATTTAAAAGACAGTCAAGGCTGAGGTCAGAGGACCTTACCCTGAAAATGTAGACATGTCCCGTTTTTCTCAGGGATGGGAAAAATAAGCAGGACTACCCATATGCATAAGGTCATGATCTCCTGAGTGGATCTACTCAGTGCACTCTTAGGTGCAAAACCTCCTGTCCAGGACAACACATCCCCAGATTCAGGGGAACCTCATCGATCCCTCTTTCCGAGTGCAATGGCTCAATGGCCTTCGGGTGCAAAAGCAGGGATCAGGGTCAGGAGTCCTGTAAGATGCTGATCCAAGCTTGGGGGGAGTTACCGGCCTCCAAGGCTGCGAGGGCACGTGCAATGGCCACCTTTTCCCGTTTCCTTACACGAATCAGCCTTAGAATCAGAAACAACGCCAATATCACTCCCGAAGTTAATATTAATCCTAGCACGCCAACCCCTGCCCATTCCTTAATATATGAAAAGGTATCTACCAGCCAATCTGTAAATTCCCCCAGCGAAACCATAGTCGCCTGGGTTTGATTCAAAGCCAAAATCTTCAAACTAAAATTTGCTTGCAATTGTTCCAATTCCCTTGTCCAATTGCCATTTAGATATTGAGAAATCGCTCGGGATTCATTAAGGGTAGCAGTATAGGGGGTAACACACAAGTGCTTAGTACGATCCACACAACCAAAGGTAACTATATCAAACATTTCTAACATATTTCTTTCCACCAAATCAACTCTCTTATTTAACAATAAAATACCTGACATTAATTGATGGTTAATCTTTTCTTGTATATACATAGCGTCCGAGGTTTTTTGAACCACGGAATTGATAATAGTAACTGTCTGAACTTGATTGGCCATAGCTACTCCTGCAGTAACAGCTGCTGCAGCAGACACTGCAATAGCCGTCACAATAGTTGCTGTAATGCCAAAATCCCTTTTCCGGCGAACCAGGGTGGCTAATGGGAAGTTCTTAGGATTGGCTTTTACAGGCAAAAACACAAAGGTAGGGATGCGCATAACAATCGCACCTGAATGGTAGAAATTCCAACATTGTGACAGAGAACAATTATCCTTCTTGCAATCAACTGCAGTATTATTTGAACTCCCTGTAGTATTAAACAAAAGCCAGACAAAGGGAGGATCCAGGCAAACTCTGGTTTGCCGTAGAGTAGTATTATGTTTTTTCTCTACACTAGTTATATTAATTTCTTTAGAAGTGTGATTCATAATCCCTGTATAATTATTTAACATAATTATTCCAGAGCGAACAAATGTAGCAAATGGAGACAACTCAGTTATAGCTCCTCTGGAATTCATAAGTATCCATGGAGTAAAGGGTGATCCAACCTTTATCATAAGTTTTCTTTTAACCTTAAAATAGTTAAGATTCCTAAGAACCCATCCAGAATTATTGTAAAACTTATCATATCGTCCTCTGCAATCCACAAATTCAGGGGGATAGCTCAAATCATTACCAGAGCATCTAGGGACAGACCAAGAAAAAATATTATTACTAGTATGATTACTATTGCCAACCTGTGAATCACTATTATTAACCTTGCTAACCTGTACCCAATTGGGCGTTGTAAGGTTGCAACTTATCCCATAAGTGGTAACATTAACAGTATCATTGGAACCGGAATAGGAGCCAGATCCAGATTTAGCTCCAGATCTGACCTGAGGCAGGGCTACGCTAATGGCCTTTCTCAAAAAATTAGGGGTATCTTCTAAAAATGGATCTCTAGCTACAGTAAGATTCATAGCATCTAGCAAGATGCAGTCTGAGATAGAAGTGCTCTGATTTGTGGTAAAACATAAAGTTCCTGCTAGGGGCACTACAGTTTGATTAAATTTTTGTTCCTGAGCATCCACCTTTTTGCAAACTAAGTTCAATTGGCAACTATCAACAAAAAATTGTGGCAATATTGTGGACTCATTGTGAACAGGAATTGGAATGGGCCATGTACGGGCCACAGCCCAGAAATAAGATTCTTCAGATTCAACTGGAACCGGCAGGTTCACCAACAGGATCAGGAGCAGCAACATCTCCTTGCTCTTCGTCAGGCTGTTCCAGTGTTGTCACGATTCTTGTCAGTCTGGTAGGGATCCATACCGGATCTGGCCGATTCTGAGGAAAGACACAAACAGCTCCCCTGGACCTCTGTATCACAGGGTCCGGTCCATACCATTTGTTATCAATTACATCCTTCCATTTTACTAATTCTGTATTTCTGTGTCTGTGGTCCATATGTCTTTCCGCGGCTGAACGGCCATTGGAATCCAAGGTCAAAAAATTAAATGTAAAGAGAGCGAGAGATATTCTATCTCGCGGGGATGCGCCCTCGGCTATTCCCCCTTTTTGTTTTTGAAGCAATTCCTTAATGGTACGGTTAGCCCTTTCCACGATGCCTTGTCCTTGTGGATTATAGGGCAAACCAGTAATATGATTAATTTCAAAAATAGAGCAGAACTGTTGAAAACTTTTAGAGGCATATGCCGGGCCATTATCAGTTTTTAAAGAATAAGGCTTGCCCCAAGCAGCCCAGGCTTCTAGGCAATGGGTCTTTACGTTAAGGACCTTTTCACCACATAACGGGGTGGCATGTATAACACCTGAACAAGTGTCCACAGAAACATGCAAATATTTTTGTTTGCCAAATTCTGAAACATGAGTAACATCCATCTGCCAAAGGGTAAGTGGCTTTAACCCACGTGGATTAACCCCAATATGAGGCGGATGATGAAAAATCACACAGGAGGAACATTGTTTAACTATCTCACGCGCTTGGTCGCGAGTAATATTAAACTTAAGGCGAAGGGTATTTGCAGGCACATGAAACTTTCTATGAAATTGTTCAGCCGATTGCATAGGATCCAGGGCAATTAAAGCCATTTCCCTGGTAGCCCTATCAACCATATCATTAGCTTCAGTCATAGGTCCAGGAAGACCGGAATGAGCTCTAATATGACCGATAAAAAATGGTTTAGCACGTTGAACTATACAACTCTGAATTTGTAATAACAAAGATGCAACCATGCTACTAGGTTTAACATATGCAGCCACTTCCAGATGTTTTACAGCATTAACTACATAGCATGAATCAGAATACAAATTAAAAGGTTGATGGGGAAAGGCCTTAAAGACCTCCAACACTACTTGACACTCCACGACTTGGGGTGCTCCAGAGCGAAATTTCAGAGTAACAGGCGGGGAGCCATATACCATATAGGCTCCAATTCCAGTTTTGGACCCATCAGTAAAAATAGTCAAGCCATTATTCAAAGGAGAAGCACTGGTAATCTTTGGAAAATATACAACATTCTGTGCCATAAAGGACAGCAATTTATCAGACGGATAATGATTATCAATAACGCCTGAATATGAGGAAATCAATACGGCCCAATCATCAGTAGTCCCTGTCAAAACTTCAATTTGATCTTTGGTATAGGGCAATATTAACTTTTCTGGCATTTTTCCAAAGGAGGTCAAGCTGAACCTCACTCCCAATAATGCCTGTTGTGCCACTAAATCAGGATAATAGCTTAACGTGCGCGAACCAAGTGTATGACCATGTATCCACCAAATCGGGCCTGTCTGCCACAATACTCCAGTAGGATGACCAACAGTGCGCAGAATGCAAAGCAATAATGGTTGTTCTGGATCAAACCGAAGAACCTGCGCTTGTTCTATGGCCTTTTCCACTATCTTTAATGCTTCTTTTCCTTTGGGTGTAAGCTCTCTAGGTGACGTTACATCAGGATTTCCTTCTAATATTGAGAACAACGGCTGCAAAGCTTCACGGGTAATGGGGAGATATCCTCTCAGCCAATTTATATCTCCGAGCAACTTTTGAAAATCATTTAAAGTGCGTAAATGTGATGTGCGAATGCAAATTTTTTGTGGAAAAATCTGTTTTGGGGTAATACGGGCTCCTAAAAACTTTATAATACTTGTCTTTTGAATCTTATCGGCGGCAATAATCAGCCCCTTTTGTTTTAAGGATGCCTCCAGGGCAACTAATGCCCGTTCTAGCATATGCTCTTGTTTTGCTGCCAATAGGATATCATCCATGTAATGGATCAGCCTAACTTTGGGAAAACTACGTCTCACTGGTTGTAACGCCTGATCCACGTATAGCTGGCACATGGTGGGACTGTTGGCCATACCCTGTGGTAAGACCTTCTATTGATAGCGTTCATCAGGCTGTTCATGATTTATAGAGGGAACAGTAAATGCAAAACGATGTTTATCTAAAACATGCAAGGGTATAGAAAAGAAGCAATCCTTAACATCTATGGCAAAAACAGGCCAATCTCTTGGTAAAGCACTTAAAAGAGGCAACCCTCTTTGGACAGATCCCATGAGTTGCATCTGTGCATTAACTGCTCTAAGGTCATGCAGCAGCCTCCATTTTCCTGACTTCTTTTTTATGATGAAAATAGGGGAATTCCAAGGAGACACAGAAGGTTCAATATGACCAAGCTGAAGTTGTTCTTTAACTAATATGTGAGCGGCCTGGAGCTTTTCCATAGACAGGGGCCACTGAGGCACCCAAACGGGTGTATCTGTGCCCCAGGGGATGCGTAACGCATCATCAGTGGCCCCTAGGAAAAACCCAAGCCCTTCCGATCAGATTTGGGAGTGGGCAACACGGGGTCACTTCGTCCTTGAAGGCGAGCCCCCAGCCCTTTTCCTGGTACAAAGCCTTGTGCCTTCATGACATCTTTACTCACTTGAGAATAATCATTGGTAATTATCAATTTTAATTGTTGTTGTACATCCCTTCCCCATAAATTTAAAGGAAGGTCTATGACAAAAGGCTGAAAAGTGCCTTGACTGTGTTCCATCCTCCAATGCAATTGCTTAGCACTCATATCTGGAGTATTTTTGTATCCTAGACCCTGTAAGGTTTGTGCAGCCGTCTGTAACGGCCATCTCTTCGGCCAATCCTGTTTACGCATCACACTTCTGTCCGCTCCGGTATCCAACAGGCCCGTAAAGAGCTTTCCTTCTACTTCTAGGGTACATATGGGGCGATCATCAAGTCCTATAGACAAGCATGCTAGCTCAACCCCAGAGGAGCCGAACCCTCGCTTGCCCCTCTCTTTCTCATAAGCGGGAAATTTTTCATGGTCTGATCGAAGAATTAACAATTGTGCGATACGATCTCCGGGTGCAATCGAAATGATGCCAAACGGAGAATGACACATTACCTTAATAATGCCTTTGTAATCAGGGTCGATCACTCCAGGTAGCACTAATAACCCTCTAAAAGTACTGGAAGATCTTCCTAAGACTAGTCCCACTGTTCCTTCCTCTAGAGGTCCTGACATATCTGTGTCTATAGCTTGAACACCCATACTCTGAGTCAGTACCAATCCGGTGGTGGCACGGAGGTCCAACCCTGCGGAGCCTGTGGTGGCCCTTCTGATGACTGGGGTGGTCTCATGTTTGGCTCCTGAATTGCCCCATAAATTCTCGGGCCCTGGGGTAGTGGGCCCTTCTGCCCGTTTTTTGACATGGCTGATGTGGCATTGGGTATGGGCTGTCCATTGATATCCTTTACGGATCGACACTCATTCGCCCAGTGTTTTCCCTTTTTGCACCGCGGGCATGTGCCTGGCTGTCTCTGACCTTGGCTCTTTTTATGTGTGCCTTGGGGGCAATTTTTTCGTACATGCCCCGGCTTCCCGCAATTAAAGCAGGTACCTAATCTTCCCTGCCCCCTGGAGACTGCTAGCATAGCAGCCGCTAGACCAGCATTAGTTAGAGGGCCGCCTATCTCTCGGCAGGCCTTAAGCCAAGCATCCAGTCCTTTATTTTTCCACGGCATGATGGCTCTCTTACATTCTTTAGTAGCCTGTTCAAACACTAACTGCTGAACCAAAGGCATGGCTTCTTCGGCTTCACCAAACACCTTCCCTGCGGCTTCCATCATGCGAGCCACGAACTCCGAAAAAGGTTCAGCAGGGCCTTGAATAATTTTCGTAAGGTTGCCCGTCACTTCACCTCTTTTTGGTATCATTTTCCATGCTCTTGTATAAATTTCATTAATTTGTTGATAAACCTCCACTGGATAGGCTGTTTGATTAGCCGTCCATTGCCCTTGCCCTAATAACATGTCTGCATTCCAGGGAGCTCGATTTGGCGTTTGCGCATTTATTCGAGCCTGAGTGTGAGCAGCTTCTACCACTATAGATCTATAATCTAGATATTGACCTGTAGAAAGGCATGCTCTAGCAATTTCCCACCAATCTGTTGGTGTCATAGCTCTGGTGGTCAACCGAGTCAGTAATGTGCGAGTATACTGTGCATTAGCTCCATAAGTCTTTGCCGCTTCCACTAAATCTTTTAACTCTTTATAAGGGACTGGCTCATGATATCTTTGTTGATTTTGATCCTCAAAAACAGGAAATACCACCACTGAAGGTGGATAATGCACAGCTAACTGCACAAAAGTGCCCCTGTCGATGAAATGGCAGCTACTCCTGGGCTGCACGTTAGGAGGGGGAAACTCTCTAGTGGGCACTTTTAGAGCTGGCCCATATCTCTCCTCCTCATAATGTGCATCTTCCTCCTCTAAGCTCTCCTCCTCTGCCTCTACCAGCTCCTCTTCAGCCAGCCGCAAGGCTGCGAATTCATCCAGCACCGGATACAGGGGAGGTGCTGAAGGTTTATTTATCTTAGGATCCTCTTTTTCTTTTATATCTTTCTTTTTCCCTTTTTTGTTCCTTATTACCGTGCACTTTTCTTCAGTATCCTCCTCTGTCTTTGAACCTGCTTCTGAAAGGCTGTCCTGGTGTCTTGCCAGCATTTTCCTTCCTTCTCTCAACTCCTCTACATTTTTTCCGTCTTTCAAACAGGAGTGTACTAATCTCCAAAAAGGATAAGTTCCCTTCTTTAATTGCCCCTGTTCCTTTGCTGCCTCCAAATCTTTGCCTAGCTTTCTCCAGCAATGCAGATTTAGATCCCCAGACACCGCAAACCACGGCGCCATGCGATCAATATCCCCGACAATCACCTTTATGGTGGATTTCGAGATTTTCAATCCTCTCTCCTGTAGTAACCGCTGTATAGGATCTACAAAATCGCATGCACCAGAGACAGACTGATCGTTGCCCATCTTTGCTTACTTTTCTACAAGAGGCTTACAAAAGGGCAGAAAAATCGCATTATCTGCCACGGACTTACTTTCGCTTTAGATGTTACAGCAGAGACACTCCTCTCCTGGTCTATGACAACGGATAAAAATGCAAAAGGCATAAACCACTACAGCAAAAACAACCACTGCTAATGCAAACCACAAAGGACTAATTCCTCCAAGAAGCATACCTGAGGATACTTACCGGCGCCGACCGCTTCGTGTGTAGAGTTCTGAATCCTTTTCGGCCCCCCGTGTGTGTCCGCCGAAGTTCCCGGGTTTCGGCACCAGCTGCGGCGAGCGAGCCCTGACCAGCAGGGAAAGATCACCACCGACACAGGATTCTTCTCTGATCACACTTTAATGAAGCGCTGCTTGGTTGAGGGAGAGCTGGAAGCAGGGGGCCCCCCCGAGCCGGGCTGGGTGGCGGCTTATATACAGGAGGACGGGGCGTGTCTACTGATTAGGTGACGTGGCAGAAAAGGATTGGTGGAAACCTGTTGCTAGGCAGATGTGGCGCGAAAAGTTCACGCCACATACTTGTTTACTTTAGCCCTCGGCGCCATCTTGTAATGGCGAAATGTAAGTGCGGCCGCCACAAAGAAGGCCATTCTGCCAGGTGGTGGTGGCGCACGCCTTTGATCCTAGCACTTGGGAGGCAGAGGCAGGAGGATCTCTGTGAGTTTGAGGCCAGCCTGGTCTACATGAGATAGTTCCAGGACAGGCTCCAAAGCTACAGAGAAACCTTGTCTTGAAAAAAACAAAAAAAGGGCCATCCTTGGGGCTAGAGAGATGCCTTGGCGCTTAAAAGCACTGGCTACTGTGACAAGACAGGATTAATTCCCAGGACCTTGATGGCAGCTGACAACTATTTTGTAACTCTGGTTCCAAATCTAACACCCTCTTTTAGCCTCCGTGGGACTTGTATGCACATGGTGCATAGACATATGAAGGCAGAACACGCGTACCCATAAAATAAATAAATCTAAAAAACCCTCTACAAACAGACATCGTTAATTTTTTTATTTACTTAACATCTTTAATTTTTATTTATTTAGTTTGTTTTTCAAGATAGGAGTTCTCTGTGCAACAGCCCTGGCTGTCCTAGAACTCTCTCTCTGTAGACCATGATGGCCTCAAACTCACAGATCCACCTGCCTCTCCCTCCTGAGTTCTGGGGCTAAAGGCGTGTGCCACCATCACCTGGCTTAATCAATCCCTTTTTTGTAATAGCTTTAAAAATATTTTTTAATGTATGAGTGTTTTGCCCACATGCATGTCTGTTCATTGCATACATGTAATACCTGTGGAGGCCAGAGGGTGGCAGTGGATCCCCTGTAAGTGGAACTACAGGCAATTGTTAGCAGTCATGCTTTTATCATGGAATCGTCTTTTCAGCCCCCAAAAGTTATTGTTGTTTTCTTTTTTTAAAAAAAAAATTATTTATTTATTATGTATATAGCATTCTACTTGCATGTGTCCCTGCAGGCCAGAAGAGGGCACCAGATCTCATCATAGATGGTTGTGAGCCATCACGTGGTTGCTGGGAATTGAACTCAGAACCTCTGAAAGAAGAGTCAGTGCTCTTAACCTCTGAGCCGTCTCTCCAGCCCTTTTGTTTTCTCTTTAAGTCTGGGTCTCACTATGCAGCTTTGCCTGTCCTGGAACTTCTCTGTGTGAATCAGGCTGGCCTTGAATTCACGGAGATTCACCTGCCTCTGCCTTGGCTGAGAGGCACGTGCCATCATGCCCAAATTTTTTAGTTTCTTTTTTTTTTTTTCTTTTTTTGAGACAGGGTTTATCTGTGCAACCTTAGCTTTTCTGGAACTCACTCTGTAGACAGGTTAGCCTCTCACAGAGATCTACCTGCCCCTGCCTCCTGAGTGCTGGAACTAAAGGCATGCACCACCACCCGGTTTTTTTTTTTTAAATTATTTATTTATTATGTATGCAATATATGCCTGCAGGCCAGAAGAGGGCACCAGACCTCATTACAGATGGTTGTGAGCCACCATGTGGTTGCTGGGATTTGAACTCAGGTCCTCTGGAAGAGCAAGCAATGCTCTTAACCTCTGAGCCATCTCTCCAGCCCTTGCTGTTACTCTTTTAAATCTGAGCTGCTACTTAAAGTTGCCACCCACACTTTGGGTAGGGCTCTCCATGTCAATTAAGATAATAAAGACAATTCCTCAGTTGAGGTTCCGTGCTCAAGTGATTCTAATTTGTGGCAAGTGGATATTAAAACCAACCATTCCAGATAAAAGAGACAGCTCAGGGTTTCTGTCATTTATTAAGACGTGTGAGATAGAATTCATTGCTGTGGTAGTTTGGGTGTAATCGACCCCATAGTCTCATAGGGATTGGCACTTTTAGGAGGTGTGGCTCTGTTGGAGTGGGAGTGTCCTTGTTGGAGCAAGTGTGTCACTGTGGATGCAGGCTTTGAGGTTTCCTATGCTCAGGATACTTACCAGTATCTCAGTCGATTTCCTGTTGCCTTCAAGACGTAGGCCTCTCAGCTACTGCTCCAGCACCACGTCTGCCTGCACGCTGCCATGCTCCCACTCATGATGATCATGGACTGAACCTCTTAAGCAAGCCATCCCAATTAAATGTTTTCTTTAGAAGAGTAGCCCTGCCAGGTGGTGGTGGCCCACACCTTTAATCCCAGCACTTGGGAGGCAGAGGTTAGAGGATCTTTGCGAATTTAAGGCCAGCCTGGTTTACAAAGTGAGTTCTTGGACAGCCAGGGCTGTTACACAGAGAAACCCTATCTCAAAAAAACAAACAAAAACAAAACAAACAGGGGCTGGAGAGATGGCTCAGTGGTTAAGAGTATTGCCTGCTCTTCCAAAGGTCCTGAGTTCAATTCCCAGCAACCACATGGTGGCTCACAACCATCTGTAATGAGGTCTGGTGTCCTCTTCTGGCCTTCAGGCATACGCACAGACAGAATATTATATACATAATAAATAAATAAATAAAAAAATTTTAAAAAAGGAAAAACAAAACAAACAAACAAACAAACAAAACCTGATCTGGTGACTCTTCACAGCAATGGAAAGCCCTAAAACAATCGCCCAAACTGAGAGGAATTCTGAGGGGAGAATGAAGGTTAAGAGGCACATTGGGTAGTACTAGGGTAAAGCTAGATCAATCTTGGTCTCAGTGGAGAGACTGACTTTATGGTACTGTGTGAAGACAGGGAGTGACAGGGTGACATAGACAGGTAAGTTTAAACTTCCTTGGCAGAAAGTTTAGATAAAACCCTAGAAGTTAGAAATAAATCATTAGAAACATAGTCATCAAGGAAGATATCCAGCATTAGTCTCTGGCATCACATGCGTGCATGGCCACACATGTGTGGGAGAATTGTCTGTATTCTGTCAATCATGTCTTAAATAAATGCTGATTGGCCAGGCAGGAAGTATAGGTGGGAAAACCAGACAGGAAGTAGAAATGATGCAATGAGAACAGGAGAATTCTGGAAAGGAGGAAGTTGATTCTTCCCAGACCTGCACAGATCACCGAGGAAGCAGGATGTGACCTGCCAGCTGAAAAAGGTACCGAGCCATATGGCTAAAATAGATCAGAGTAATGGCTTAATATAAGCTACAAGAGCTAATAAGTAGCCTGAGCAAATGGGCCAATCAGCTTTATAACTTATAGAGATCTCTGTGTGATTTTCTTTGGGGCTTGCCAGCTGTGGGGTACCAGGTGGGACAGAAAACTCCAACAAGCCTGGCCCCTCGTGTTACACACACATGCTCATAAATGCAAACATACGCACAGGCACACGTGATATGTGTGTTTGTATGTGTTAGTTTGCTCTCTATTGCTGTGGTTCATTGCTTCCTATTAAGAAAGCTTTTGTTTCAGCTTACAGCTGTAGTCCATGTAAAGGGGAGTCTACGGCAGAGAGAAACCTAGTGGCAGGAAGTGAAGCACAGACTGCGAGGAGCACCTGCTCAGCCTGTTTCCTCACACAGTCCAGGACCGCCCACTCTAGGGTGGCGCCACCCACAATGGGTTGTACCCGCCAAACCAGTCATTATAGGGAGGAGAGGAAGCCCTGAGTGAGTGGAGTGTTAGTGTGTTCTGTTGACTTAGGAAGCCCTGAGTGAATGGAGTGTTAGTGAGTGTGTTCTGTTGACTTAGGAAGCCCTGAGTGAATGGAGTGTTAGTGTGTTCTGTTGACTTAGGAAGCCCTGAGTGAATGGAGTGTTAGTGAGTGTGTTCTGTTGACTTAGGAAGCCCTGAGTGAGTGGAGTGTTAGTGAGTGTGTTCTGTTGACTTAGGAAGCCCTGAGTGAGTGGAGTGTTAGTGAGTGTGTTCTGTTGACTTAGGAAGCCCTGAGTGAATGGAGTGTTAGTGAGTGTGTTCTGTTGACTTAGGAAGCCCTGAGTGAATGGAGTGTTAGTGAGTGTGTTCTGTTGACTTAGGAAGCCCTGAGTGAGTGGAGTGTTAGTGAGTGTGTTCTGTTGACTTAGGAAGCCCTGAGTGAATGGAGTGTTAGTGAGTGTGTTCTGTTGACTTAGGAAGCCCTGAGTGAGTGGAGTGTTAGTGAGTGTGTTCTATTGACTTAGGCATTGCCATGTCAGGAACTCAGAAGGAAAGGGCAAAGCCTTCTTGTGTGGAAGTTGATGCGTATGCAGAAAATGTCCACCATGGCTTCTCCCCACTGGATGTTTATAGCCTGAAGACTGTCCCCCTACAGAGACTGCGCCTATGAAGGTTAGTTAAACCAATCTCCTTGATCCAGCTGTGTACCGGAACCCCTGCTTCCCGTTTATCTGTATGTAACAACTCAATCTCCTGACTGGTATGCAGTAACCCTGCCTCTCTGATCTTCTGGGGTGCTGCAGTTTGTTGTAGGTAGATACGGGGGCCCCTTGTTCTGTCCCACCTGGATAGCTTATGCCTGGAATAATCACACGGAGATCTGTATTAATTAGTTCTAACTTTTTTTTTTTTTTTTTTTTTTTTTTTTGGTTTTTCGAGACAGGGTTTCTCTGCAGCTTTTTTTTTTTTTTTTTTTTTTTTGAGCCTGTCCTGGAACTAGCTCTTGTAGACCAGGCTCGAACTCACAGAGATCCGCCTGCCTCTGCCTCCCGAGTGCTGGGATTAAAGGCATGCGCCACCACCGCCCGGCTAGTTCTAATCTTTTATTGGCTAACTCTTACATATTTGTTTAACCCATCTCCATTAATGTGAATTGCCACTTGACTGTGTCTGTTTCGGAGAGGAGAGCCATGGCCTCTGCTTCACTGCTTTCTTCCTCCCAGCATTCTGTTCTGTCTACTCCACCCACCCAAGGGCTGGCCTATCTAAAGGCCAAGGCAGCTTCTTTATTTAACCAGTGAAAGTAACACACAGACGGAAGACCCTCCTACACCAGCAGTTCCTACAACAGGGAGCCCAACTTTCTGCCTTTGTGTCTGTCTGCACTTGTCTTTTCTCTAGTCCCTCACCCAACCCAGTCAGGTCCATTCCTTGGAGCCATGGCAAATCATTAACCAAGAAAATGCCCCACAGGCTTGCCTGCCTGCCCACAGGCCACTGCGATTGAGGGGGGCGTTTTCTCAGTTGAGATTCATGCTTCCCAGATGACTCTAACCTGTGTCACATTGACAAGAAAGCTAGCCAATGCACGCCACACAAACATGTCACTGTTCAACCACAACCTTTCCTTTCTTATCTGTCCCCAAGGGCTCATACTAATATCAAAATGTAGAACTTGATATAACTGTAAAATATCAGTCTTTAAATTTGTCTCTTAACTGTGGGCTCCTGTAAAATTAAAGTAAATTACATACTTTCTATTTCAAGGGGAAAGAGCCAGGCCACAGTTACAATCAAAGAAAAACCAGAAAACCCAACAGTGGCTCGGCCAGTGTGTGGGATTCACAATCTTCCGGGATCCAAAGGACTTGGCCAGCTGCCTTCTCTGCCTTTCACAGCTTACACAGCTCGCCTCATAGGCTCAGGCCAGTTCCCCACCCCACAGCAGCCGCTCTCCTGGGCCATCCCAGGTCCTGGTACTGCAGCTGAGGCTGCCCCTTCACCAGTAGCCTCTCCTGGCACCTCCTCTGGGGCTCTGGCCCTGTCACATAGCACCAAGCCTTAGTGCTTTCTATGACCCCTTCATCCTTCAAAATCCACTGCTAGCTCCCTGGATGACTTTTACACATTCACCAAATTTGGCTACCAGCTTGAGAAGCAGCGTTAGTCCTCCTGGACCACTCCTAAACAATATAGTTGTGTCTGCCACAGTACTATCCCGTGAACCTGGTGCCGTCTGTTCTAGTTTGCTCTCCACTCCTGAGACAGACACCATGACCAGAAGGAACTTGGAGAAGAAAGGGTTTGTTCCAGCTTATAGTTGCAGTATCTCAAGGAGGGAAGCAAGGGCAGGCACTGTAGCTGAGGCCATGCATGAGTGCTGTTTACTGGTTTGCTCCCCATGGCTTGTTTATCCTGCTTTCCTATACAACCCAGGACACTAACCCAGGACAGCTGCCATAGTTAGCTGGGCTTTCTACATTGAGACTCACCACAGGCCAATCTGATGGTGGCACCTTCTCAGTTGAGGTTTCCTCTTCCTGGATGACCCTAACTTGTGTGTTAAGAAAAACAACAACGAGGCGAGTGGTGGTGGCGCACGCCTTTAATCCCAGCACTCAGGAGGCAGAGCAGGCGGATCTCTGTGAGTTCAAGGCCAGCCTGGTCTACAAGAGCTAGTTCCAGGACAGGCTCCAAAGCTATAAAAAACCTCTACTGCCCCGGCCCACAGGTAAGTCAACAGAGACCCTAGAGGGGGAGTGAGAATGGGATGGCACAAGAGACACAAGAGATGGAGACGAGACAGGCTTCTGATCAAGTCTCGTTTATGCAAGGGATAATTCAGGTAAATATAGGGTAAGGGAAAGGAGGAAATTCTCCTTGTGTATATGGGTAACTAGGCAACTTAGTAGGCAACCTAACCATGGTCAGGCGGAAAGTCCCTAACTGCATCATGCAGAAAAGTCAGAATGTTCAGAACATGGGAACAATGGAGCAATAATTCATTAAAGGAGAAGCATAAGGTCAGGGGACTTTATTAATATTAATAATTAATAACCTCAGCTCTACAAATAAAGACAGTGTGGTGCTGGTGATAGAATATAGACCAGAAAAAAATAACAGTAGATATAGATCAAAGAAGCAGAAACAAAGCCAGATACATACAAATGCAGTTAACCAATCTGTGACAGGGAACGGTGGCAGCCAAGTATGGTGACACAACCTCATAAGCACAGCATCTGGAAGGTGGCCACAGGAAGATCTAGAGTTCAAGGCCAACTTGAGTTTTAAGATATCTAATCTTTAAAAAAACCACAATCCTGTGGGGGATATAACTCAGTTGATAGAGCACTTGCCTAGAATACACAAGGCCCTAGGTTTGATTCTTGGCATCACATAAATGCCTAAACTGACTTGGTGTGCAAGCCTGTAATCCCAGCACTCAGAAGGTCGCAGGTGGCTCCAAAAGTTCAAGGTCATCCTTGGCTACCTAGCAGATTCAAGACCAGCCTAGGCTTTATGAGAGACCTTGTCAAAAAGTAAATGAAGGGTTGGCTCAGGAGACCCCACCCTGGGGAAGGGAGACACCTTCTCTTCAGT
Organism: Arvicola amphibius; assembly: GCF_903992535.2. Taxonomy (NCBI): domain Eukaryota; kingdom Metazoa; phylum Chordata; class Mammalia; order Rodentia; family Cricetidae; genus Arvicola; species Arvicola amphibius. Next base: position 1,312,738 of record NC_052060.1, on the reverse strand, counting down.
GGTATAACCACTGTAAGTACCCATGCTCCTATAAGTAGCACTAACTCACTTGGTCATACACACAAAAGTAGAAGGGGACTGATTGGGAAGTAGAAAGCAGGAGTGAGGGGAACAAAAGAGGGCAGTGGGGTGAATATAATAAAAAGTTATCTGCATGTATGAAGTTGTCATAGTGAAACCCATTATTATATATGATTAATATGTGCTAATAAATAAAAGACAATCCAATGGAAAAATAATAGTTATCTCAACAAATAGTTCTGTAACAACTGGGCATCACACAGTGGGAGTTCTGACCTTAGACCTTGAAAGGACCTTAACACAGTCGTAGCTTAGCAGCATCAAATACCCCTAGAATTCCAAGAGTCAGGAAGCCAGGATCTTAAAGAAATGTAGGTAAAACATGAGATGAGCCTGGAGCATCTTCTCTCACTAGACAGAGAGGAGCTGCTGAAGCTTTGTTGGGATGTGACAGAGGAACGACTTAACCATTTGCAACATTCATTGCTCTTGCAGAGAACCCAGAATTGATTCTTATTGCTCATGCTAACTCACAACCATCTCTAACTCCAGGTCCAGGGGAATCTGACATCTTCTTCTGCTCTCCACAGGCACCAGGCACATATGTGGTACACATACATATATGTAGGCAAAGCACCCATACACATGAAATAAATCTAAACAAAAAAAAGAATAAGGTTTTAGGTGGCATGCACCTGTTATCTCTGCTTCTGTGGTAAAGGCAAGAGATTCAGGGATCAAGTGTTGTGTGATATTTTGATCACATTCTGATAATAAAGTTTGATTTGAGTCAGAGGGCAGAGCTAGCCATTAGCTGACCAAAATCAACCATGGAGATCTTGAAAGACTGAGGACAGATAGGTGGTGTGGGAAGTCCTTCTGTCTATGTGTTGCTTTTATTGGTTAATGAATAAAGAAGCTGCTTGGGCCTATGGCAGGGCAGAATAGAGCAAGGCAGGAATTCCAAGCAGAGATAGAGGAGAAAAGAAGGCGGAGTCAAAGAGACACCATGTAGCTGCTAAGAGAGAGAGATTCAATATACAGAATAATAGACATTGGTTAATTTAAGATGTAAGAGTTAGTTAATAAGAAGCCTGAGCTAATAGGTCAAGCAGTGTTGCAATCAATATGGTTTCTGTGTGATTATTTTGGGTCTGAGTGACCAGGGAATAAACAAACAGCCTCTGCCTACAGATAGGAGACAGGAAGTAGTAAGATGGGGCTGAGAGAGGATCTCAGCCCTTTAGGATAGAGAAACGGCAGAGAGAAGAGGTGGCTTCTCAGTTTCTTTAATCATTTAGGTTCTTACCCCAATATCTGACTCCTGATTTTTTATTGATAAAGAATTAGGTAAACACTTCAATCAAGGCCAGCTTTAGTTACATAGCAAGTTCAAAGTGAGTTTGTCCTATATAAGCCTCTATCTCAAAAAAGGACAAAAAGGACTATTTAAACTTTTTTTTTTTTTTTTTTTTTTTTTTTTTTTTTTTTTTTTGGTTTTTCGAGACAGGGTTTCTCTGTAGCTTTGGAGCTTGTCCTGGAACTAGCTCTTGTAGACCAGGCTGGTCTCGAACTCACAGAGATCCGCCTGCCTCTGCCTCCCGAGTACTGGGATTAAAGGCGTGCGCCACCACCGCCCGGCACTATTTAAACTTTTATGTGTATTGGTATTTTGCCTGCATCCATATCTGTGCAACACATGTGCCAGGTTCTCCAAGAGTCCAGGAACAGTCATTGGATCCCCTGGGACTGGGGGTACAGACAGTGTGAGCCACCATCTGGTGAGCCATCGTTCCAGCCCTGCCCCCAATTATTTTGTAAATATATGCATTTCTGTGTGTGCCAGGGCACATGTGTGGGGGCCGCAGGACATCTTCACTTCAACTTCATGGAGTTCATTCCATCTTGGTGTGGATTCCAGGGAGCCAGCTCCAGTAACCAGGCTGGTATGGCCAGCGCCTTTTTCTCTCTGAGTCATCTCCACGCCCGAAATAAAGATTCAAGTACAAAAGCACAGTTAGCCGAGAGTACACAAGTGAAAAGTGTGTGCCATAGGAGCAGAGGAAGACGGAAGGGCTGAGCTGATGCTCTCTGCAGGACAGACATTTGCTCACACTGTGAGCTGTGAGGTTGCATTGTTTACTGGAAAAGCCTGTTTGTAGCTGCGGTGTGGCTCAGCCCTGGCACACACCTTTAATCTGAGAGCAGAAAGTAGAAGGGAGGGACATTTGAATGTGAGGAGTTTTTTGAGACTGTGAAGGAGGAGGAAGGGACTGGGGGTGGGCTGAGGAGGAAGGTCAACTGATGTTTTCTCTGGCTGTTTGAGCTAGCAGGCTTTTACCCCAGCATCTGGCTTAGAGTTTTTATTGGTAAAATTGAATGATTGAGATTTTGATAAAACAACCTACTTCCATATAAGAAGGGCTATTTTATTTATCATTTATTCATTCATTCATTCATTCATTCATTTATTTTGGTTTTTCAAGACAGGGTTTCTCTGTAGCTTTGGTGCCTGACCTGGAACTAGCTCTTGTAGACCAGGCTGGCCTCGAACTCACAGAGATCCACCTGCTTCTGCTTCCCAAGTGCTGGGATTAAAGGCGTGCACCACCACCGCCAGGCCAAGAAGGGTTATTTTATAATTTCACAAACACACTGATCATAGATCATGATGTCTTAGTCTTCTCTAGTCCAGGTAGAGGGGATTAGGAAGTGAAGTAGATGAAATAAATTAACCATATATGCTTAGTTATTGTGAGTGGTAGCCATATTAGATTATGTTTACAATTCTCTGTGCTGTAGAATAGCCCTTCTGCACATTGTGAAAATGTGTTGCTCTCATAGTTAATAAAAAGCTGATTGGCTGATAGCTAGGCAGTATTTTTGGGGCAGAGAGACTGCTAAGAAGAAGGGCAGAGTCTGAGGAGTCTAGAGCAAAATGGGAGGTTCATAGCTGAGGTAAACAAGCCTGGGGCAGCACACGGATAATAGGAATGGGTTAATTTAAATTCTAAGAGCTACCTAAAAACAAGCCTAAGCTAGTGACCGATCATTCACAACAATAATGAGTCTCTGCGGTTATATTGGAGTGACCGCCAGGACACAGAGACTCCGCCTGCTAGTGACTGATCATTCACAACAATAATGAGTCTGTGCGGTTATATTGGAGTGACCGCCAGGACACAGAGACTCCGCCTGCTAGTGACCGATCATTCACAACAATAGTGAGTCTGTGCGGTTATATTGGAGTGACCACCAGGACACAGAGACTCCGCCTGCATCTCTTTCACTTCATTTTGTTTCTCTGTGTAACAGCTCTGGCTGTTCCAGAACTCATTTTGTAGATCAGGCTGACCCCAAACTTATAGAGATTCACCCGCCTCTGCCCCGCCAAGTGCTGGGATTAAAGATATGTGACACCACTGCTCAGTGTATTCTTTCTATTTCTTAAACATTAAGTTTTTTTCCATAACAAAATTTTATTTTTATCTAGTTTCTAGTATCTGTGTAATCCTGGCTCACTCTAGGCTGGCCTGGAACTCAGAGATCCACCTGCCTCTGTTTCTATCTATCCCCTCAATACATTTCTTATATCAGACTAAGGAGGTAATACCAGACCTCCACAGTGGGCTTTCTGATTTTACTTTAAGATTTATATATTTATTATGTGTACAGTGTTCTGCCTGCATGTATCCCTACACACCAGAAGAGGGCACAAGATCTCATTATAGATGGTTGTGAGCCATCATGTGGTTGCTGGGAATTGAACTCAGGTCCTCTGGAAGAGCAGCCAGTGCTCTTAACTGATGGAGGACTCTCATTGGTTAATAAAGAAACTGCCTTGGCTTTTTGATAGGGCAGGATTTAGATAGGTGGAGCAGACAGAACAGAATGCTGAGAAGAAAGGAAGTTAGTCTGACGCCATGCCTCTCCTCTCTGAGTCACACGCCATGGAGCCAGCCGCCAGGTCAGACATGCTGACTCTTTCCCGGTAAGCCACCACCTCGTGGTACTACATAGATTACTAAATATGGGTTAAAGCAAGATTATGAGAATTAGCCAGTAAGAGGCTAGAGCTAATGGGCCAAGCAGTGTTTAAAAGAATACAATTTGTGTGTTGTTATTTCGGGTGTAAAGCTAGCCGTGTGGGATCCAGGCGAGATGAAAAGCAGGCCTGCCCGCAGCTCCTCACTACACTTAACCTCTGAGCCATCTCTCCAGTACAGTTTTCTGATTTTGAGGGAGTTTTTTTTTTAATATATATAATGTACCAGTTTGGTCCTGTGCCTCTAACACATTGTGACCAGAGTAAATGACTCATTGGATTTCTTCCTTATCACTCTCAGATAATTATTTTTAAGATTTTTAAAAATTTTTTATGCACAAACGTATACATACTTATACATGTCAGGGCAGGTGTGCAAGGAGGCTAGGTGTGCAAGGAGGCCAGGTGTGCAAACCAGATTCCCTGGAGCTGAAGTTACAGATATTTGTGAGCTACCCAGTGTGTGTTGAGAACTGATTCCTAGGCCCTAGGAAAAGCAGCAAGTGTTCTTCTTTTATATATATAATTTATTTTAACTTTACTTCATGTGCATTGGTGTAAAGGTGTCAGCTTCCAGGGAGCTTAAGCTACAGGCAGGTGTGAGCCACCATGTGGGTACTGGGAATTGAACTCAGGACCTCTGGAAGAGCAGCCAGTGCTCTTAACTGTTGAGCCATCTCTCCAGCCCACGCAGCAAGTGTTCTTAACCAGAGAGCAATCTTTTCAGCCTCTAGTCCAGATTCATTTATTCTTTTGCTTTTGTTTTTGTTTTGTTTTGATTTGGTTTTGGTTTCTAATAGGGTTCTCTGTGTAGCTTTGGAGCCTGTCCTGGAACTCACTCTGTAGACCAGGGTGACCTTGAACTCACAGAGATCCATTTGCTTCTGCCTCCTAAGTGTTGGTTTTAAAGGTATGGGCCACTACCTCCCGGCTTTTTGTTTTTGTTTTGTTTTTGAGACAGAGTTTCTCTCTATGTAGCTCTGGCTGGACTGGAACTTGCTATGTAGACTAGACTGGCCTCAAAATCACAGAGATCTGACTGCCGCTGCCTTCTAAGTTCTGTGATAAAAGATGTGTGTCATCATTCCTGGCTCAACTCCAGATTCTTTTTTTTTTTTTTTTTTTTTTTTTTTGGTTTTTCGAGACAGGGTTTCTCTGTAGCTTTAGAGCCTGTCCTGGAACTAACTCTTGTAGACCAGGCTGGTCTCGAACTCACAGAGATCCGCCTGCCTCTGCCTCCCGAGTGCTGGGATTAAAGGCGTGCGCCACCGCCGCCCGGCTCCAGATTCTTATAGGAAAAAGAATTAATGCCATATCCAAAAACAACCATCCCTTTACAGTCTTAAAAATATAAAGTTAAGGCAAATACCCCAAACCAGCAGGAGTAAGGGATTTGAATGATGAGATATTGAAGTAGAAGGATTGGGGATGCAAACTAGAAAAGATGAGAAATAAGGCAAAAGCAATAGCCGGGACCAGGAGCTCTTCCGTGGCTGGTGACCGTGCCGGGATCAGGAGCTCTTCCGCCTCTGGTGACCGTGCCGAGCAGGGTTATTAGGAAGTACAGCATCACATATACTATTTGCAGGGGGCGGAAAGCCAAGGTCAGCAGAGAGCTGAGTCAGACGATGTTGGCAAAGAGAACACGGGATACATCAGACACAACTATCTAGGGGAAAGATTCAGGTCCCCAGCAGCCACAACCTTGACTCTACAAGGCACTAGCTTCAGGGTCAGATCAGCCTTGCCAAGTCAGTTCCTGGACAAAGACACAGAACTAACGTTCCCTTTGTTTCCCTTTGTCCTTTCATGAGGGCCTCTGACAAAATCTTGGGTCAGTATGGTTCCTTCCCCACAGGCATGTTCCTTGCCTGTTAAGAATCAGTCCCTGCCAAATATGTTCCTCCTGAACTGGAGGAACATGTCAGTTACTCCAATTCCCAGTAAGATTTTGGGTCTTGGTCTAACCAGCCGCAGGGACTGGAATTGAAAGGCAATGATGCTGCTGTTTCCAAGGCAACTGTGGGTCCTCGTTTGCAGGGTCAGGAGCCATAAGCCAGCCAGCTAAAGCAATACCGAATTTCAGGTGATCAATCCATATTCCTTTTTGATTCATATTTATTTCCTCTGAGATGTATTTTATGTAATTGTGACAAATTAAATCTCCCACCCTTAAAAAGGGTGTTGGTGGGGCATGCCAGCACTTGAGAGGCAGAGACAGGTGGATCTCTGAGTGTTTGAGGCCAGCCTGGTCTAAAAAGTGAGTTTCAGGACAGCCCTATAACACAGAGAATCCTCTTTCCAAAAGCAAAGAAGCAAACAAACAAATTGGTCAATAGCTGGTTTAAGAAAATTGTTTTAAAAAATCTGAGGAGGGGGGCTGGAGAGATGGCTCAGAGGTTAAGAGCACTGGATGCTCTCACAGAGGACCTGGATTTGTTTCCCTGGCACCAACATGGCTTCTCACAAAGTCTGTGACTTCAATTCCAGAGGATCTTACGCCCTCTTCTGGCCTGCATAGTTACTACACCCACTTGGTGCTCATGCATACAATAGACATTCATTATTCTAGTTTGCTTTCTGTTGCAGTAAACTATAAACAAGAAGCAAGTTGGAGGAGGAAAAGGTTTATTTGACTTACGGATTAGTATATCACCAAGGTAGGAATGGAAGCAGAGGCCATGGAGGAACGCTGGCTTACTCAGCTTCCTTTCTTACACAGCCTGGGACCTGCCCAGGGATAGCATTGCCCACAGTGGGCTGGGCCATCTTCTATCAATTAACAGTCAAGGAAATGCCTCATACCCACCCCTGCCCAGGTGAACTCAAAGTCAAAAAGGCCACGGGACAAAACTGTGCTAGCAAAAGGGAAGAGGGGACCAAAGGGAAAAGAGGTTGAAAGAAACAATCAAAATATATTGCATAAATCACATATAAAAACAAAACAAAAATGACACAAATAGCCAAGGCAACTTATAAAAACGTGTTTAATTGGGATTGTGGTTCCAGAGGGTCAGAGGTCATGATGGCAGAGTGAAGGCATTGTGGCAGGAACAACTGAGCTCAAATCTCAAACCACAAGCAGAAGACAGAGAGCTAACTGGGGACAGCACGAGCATGTGTGACCTTAAAACCCATCCAACAAGGCCACACCTCCCATCCTTCCCAAATGTTTCCACAACCTAGGGACAAAGTATTCAAACATATGAACCTATAGAGGCCATTCTTATCCAAACCACCACGTTTGCAGAGACAAGTAGATCTCTGTGAGTTCGAGGACAGCCTGGTCTATAAAGTGAGTTCCAGTTCAGCCAGGGCTGTTACAGAGAGAAACTCTGTCTCAAAGAAACAAATGACAACAACGACAAAGAACAAACCACCACATTCCACTCCCTGGCCCCATAGGCCTGTAACCATATCATAACGAATTGAATTTAGTCCGGGGGCTGGAGAGGTGGCTCAGTGGTTAAGAGCACTGGCTGTTCTTCTAGAGGTCCTAAGTTCAATTCCCAGCAACCACATGGTGGTTCAAAACCATCTATAGCCTGATCTGATGTCTTCTTTGCTATAAAGGCAAACATGCAAATAGGGCACTCATATACATAAAATAAATCTTAAGAAAAAATGAATTTAGTTCAACTTCAAAAATCCCTATAGTCAACTGTGTGGTGGTAGTAAACACCTTTAATCCCAGCACTTGGGAGGCAGATCTCAGTGAGTTCAAGGTCAGCCAGGGCTACACAGAGAAACCTTGTCTTGAAAAACAAAACAAAACAAAAATTCCCATAGTCTTTCAGATTCTCAACACTGGTTTAAAAGCCCAAAGTTCAAAATCTTTTCTGAGACTCAAGGCAATCTCTTAACTGTAACCCCCTGTAAAATCAAAAAGCAAATCACATACTTCTAACAGTCTAACATACAAGAGCACAGAATATTCATTACTATTCCAAAGGGAGGGATTGGACCAAAGACTGAAACCCAAAAGGGAAAACTCTAAATCCAGGAGCTCCATGCCTGATACCAATGGGCTTAAATGGCTACAACCTTCCAGTTTTTTGGAGCTGCAGCACACTTCTCGGGGCCTGTGTGCTAACTAGTTTTATGCCAGGGTAGAATATTGGAAAGGAGGGAACCTCAACTGAGAAAATGCCTCCATAAAATTGACAAGTCTGTAGGACATTTTCTTCATCAGTGACTGATGGGGAGGACTCAGACCATTGTGGTCCAGGTTCCCGTCCTGTGACAGCAAGCCAAAAGGCAGCTCCCTCCGCTGCCTCCAGGCTCCTGCCCGTCCTGACTTCCTCCTGTAATAACAGTGGTGGAGAAGTGTAAGCCAAATAAATCCTTTTCTTCCCAGCTTGCCTTTCGTGGGTGTTTTATTACAGCAGTGGTAGCCCTAGCTGCAGGCTGCTTCTGCTCCTGTATCCAGTTCTCTGTATATTTCACCAGCTAAGAGTAAGACATAGTTTTTGAGCCTAATTTGAGGCAAGCTTTATTAAATACTTGCCAGGACATAACTGAGATTCCTAGAGAATGGTCACAGATTACTGTTCTGGGCACACTCCTTCAGCCAATAGCCTTTTTGATACCGACCCTCTTTGGGCGTGGTCTCAGGTACTATAAGTGCAGACAAAAAGCCTGCTTGGCCTCTTTTCTGCTGGATTTGTTTCTAGTTCCCAGCACACGCAAAGGACTATGGCTCACTACCCTTACTGAGTTTATCTCCAAATAAATAAACCTTTGTCATACTCCATCCTAGGCTATGGTGGAACTCTTCGGTACAAATTGGCACCCATGTGGCCTGAGCCCACGCCATTGCCCGGGTCTGGGCAGACCTGCTGCGGCCTCCTCCCACTCCACGCAGCTGAGCTACCCCTCTGGCACATCTGCGAATGGCTTGGCTCAGTTGGCCCATTGTGCAATTTAGCAGTCGCTCTAGCCCCTCCCACCCCCGTCCCCACCACTATGTTGGCCCGTGCCCACATGACTCGGTTTAACTCACAGCCCTACTTGTGACTTCTCTGGCCCAAGCTTTGGCCAGTAACCTTGCGGCTTGCAACTGCCTGCAAGTTCTGAGTTTCTTGACCTTCCCTATGCGGGTATGCTGCTAAATTTGTTAGTAATTCTGCCAAGTCTCAGGTAATTCAAGTACCTGCCTTACAGCCGCAACTGTGACACCTGCTGGCCAATCAAAATTATTACACCTACAACAATTTTCTGAAAATTATAACGTAGGTAAGTTAATTTGATTAATAAATAAATAAATTTGAAAATTGTAACCCAACCCCAAGATAATTTCAGATAATATTACCATCAGGATTTTTTTTGGTTTTTCTTTTTTTTTAAATTTATTTATTTATTTATTATGTATACAACAGTCTGCCTGCCTCCATGTATGCCTGCAGGCCAGAAGAGGGCGCCAGATCTCATTACAGATGGTTGTGAGCCACCATGTGGTTGCTGGGAATTGAACTCAGGTCCTCTGAAAGAACAGTCAGTGCTCTTAACTGCTGAGCCATCTCTCCAGCCTCCCCCCCCCCTTTTTTTTTGGTTTTTCAAGACAGGGTTTTGCTGTGTTGCTTTGGAGACTATCCTGGAACTAGTTCTTATAGGCCTGGAACTCACAGAGATCCGCCTGCCTCTGCCTCCCGAGTGCTAGGATTAAAGGCATGTGCCACCACTGCCCAGCACCATCCAGGAATTTAACAACCTTTTTCTTTCTAATATGGATCGATTTCTTCAAGAGCTATATGACCTACCTGGTACATATATTTTTGTGGCCATGGTGGCTATTAGTTTTGTTATTCATATTATATTCTTAAAGAAATGGTTTGCTAACAGAGTCAAGAATGAGAAACTTTTAGAAATGATACAGTCTTTACAGACTGGTAATGAGAAGTTAGCTGAAAGGATTCATACTGTTGAAATTGACAATCAAAATATGTTGGCCGGGCGGTGGTGGCGCACACCTTTAATCCCAGAGGAGGCAGAGGTAGGTGGATCTCTGTGAGTTCAAGGCCAGCCTGGTCTACAAGAGCTAGTCCCAGGACAGGCTCCAAAGCTACAGAGAAACCCTGTCTCAAAAAACCAAAAAAAAGTCTGTTAAAAAGTTATGAGAAGCTAGCAGATAGAACATCCCCCCAGGAAGGCAATCTATACACCATCCAAATAATCTCTAGGGATGAGAAGATATCATTAATGGAAAGATTGAAAATCTTGGAATTACATGTGCAGAATGAGAACATGAAATTAATTGATTTGATGAAATTATTAGGTATATTCACAGGTCAAGAGATTCAGGCTTCACAAGACAGTGATAAAAAGATTTGAATTGACTGCGGAACTTGTCAGAACTGATAAGCAAGGAGAGGAGGTACAGACAAGGGATCTAACATCACCAGTACCTCTCAGAGTCAGAGATGACTTACCAAGAGTTTTGGCTACTTATCCTGTTACTACCTTTGAAAAGCCAGGAAATAATACCCAAAAGAATATGCATAATGTAAATGGGAGCCTATATGTATGAAAGATCTAAAAGACATTAAGCAAGCAGTAGTATCTCTGACATGCATTCACCATATGTTAGGGAGTTAGTAAAGACATGGACTTCAAGAAATAAGGTTATGGGCTGGAGAGGTGGCTCAGAGGTTAAGAGTACTGACTGCTCTTCCAGAGGTCCTGAGTTCAATTCCCAGCAACCACATGTGCTCACAACCATCTGCAATGAGATCTGGTGCCCTCTTTGGGCCTGCAGGCATACATGGAGTCAGAACAATGTATACATAAAAATAAATAAAATCTAAAAAAAAAAGAAATAAGGTTATGGGCTGGAGAGGTGGCTCAAAGGTTAAGAGCACTGACTATTCTTCTAGAGGTCCTGAGTTCAATTCCCAGCAACTACATGGTGGCTCACAACCATCTATAATGAGATCTAGTGCCCTCTTCTTGTCTGTAGGCACACATACAGACAGAACACTGTATACATAATAAATACATAAATAAATCTTAAGAAAAAATAGAGTTTACTCCACATCATTGACTTCAATTAGTCTCAGTGGTGCTAGAAGATGGGCCACAGTTACAGTGGAAATGATATTGGAAAAAGGAGGCTAAAACCTGGAACATCAAGGTAGAGCCAGAGGATTTGGGGCCTCTCATGATCAAATTCTTGGTGAGGACCATTATGCTGACCCAGATAGTCAAGCTATATACAATGAACACATCTTGTCCCTATGTCATACAGCAGCCTTGAATGCTTGGGACAAGATTCAAGAACTAGGAAGAAGAATTGAATAATATACTAAGGTCATACAAGGCCAAAGAGAACCCTTTAGTGACTTTTTACAAAGATTAACTAAAGTTGTACAACTAGGGATAACAGATCCAGAAGCTAGATGAGTACTTATTGAATCTCTGGCTTTGAAAATGCCAATTTAGAATGTGAAAAGATACTTGGGCCTTTAAAGGTCAGATCAACACCAATGGATGAATGGATTCTGCACACAGCCAATGTTGAGTCATTTGACTATAATACTGAAGGTTGGGTAGGAGAAGCAATTTCCAAAGGAATGAAGAGACATCAAAATACCAAATTGCAGGGAGCCGATTTGCCGGCCACCATCACAAGATGGCGCTGAGCCCCTGCAGCGCCGAGTAAACAACTCCATATTAGGCAAGGCTCTAGACAGAACCTCCCGCAGGCACGACCCGTGTCCATTCCCCCTATATAAGCAGCCTCTGCTTCGTCCACGGGGCCCCTCGCTTCCAGCTTTCCCTTTAACCAAGAGGCTCCAATAAAGCGTGATTTGAGAAGAATCCTCGACTCGGTGGTCGTTCTTCCCTGCTGGGCAGGGGGGTTCACCGCAACTGGTGCCAGAACCCCGGAACGCTGGAACGCCGGGGCATCTTTTGGTCACCAGGCGAGGGGCCTGTAGGAGGATTCAGAACTCGACACGCGGGGCAGCGCGTCGGTAAGCAAGTCTCCCAGGTATAATGATTGCTGGAGTTGAGCCCTGGAGTGTTCTGCTTGTAAAAAACCATACTGCTGCCGGGTGGTGGTGGTGCACGCCTTTAATCCCAGCACTCGGGAGGCAGAGGCAGGCGGATCTCTGAGTTCAAGGCCAGCCTGGTCTACAAGAGCTAGTTCCAGGACAGGCTCTAGAAACTACAGGGAAACCCTGTCTCGAAAAACCAAAACAAACAAACAAACAAACAAACAAACAAAAACCATACTGCTCTGGCTGATAGAATAATCATGAAGAATGAATCAAAAATTCCAATAAAGGGGCTGGAGAGATGGCTCAGAGATTAAGAGCATTGCCTGCTCTTCCAAAGGTCCTGAGTTTAATTCCCAGCAACCATATGGTGGCTCACAACCATCTGTAAGAGATCTGGTGCCCTCTTCTGGCCTGCAGGCATACACACAGACAGAATATTGTATATATAATAAATAAAAAATTTCAATAGAAAATAGGAGACATATATTTTGCCAACTTCTATAAATGAACAAAGACCAAAGCTGAGAGTGCAAATAAATAACATTATAATGGAAGGATTATTAGACACAGGTGCAGATGAGACTATTATTACTCCAGAATCTTGGCATCTGAATTGACCTCTTCAAGAGGCAGGCGTTCAATTAATAGGAATTGGAACCCTATCTCAAGTAAAACAAAGCGTGAGATTGGTTGAATGCATAGGGATAGAAGGACAGAGAGGAAGGCTAAGGCCATATGTGGCTAATGTAGCAGTGAATCTATGGGGTCATGACCTGTTACAAAAATGGAATACCCAGATTAACATTCCTGCAGTCCGAGAAACTCGTGTTTCTAGGAAGAATATTATAAGGTACTATAAAAAACAGACACTGACCAGTCAGGCTGTACACAGAACAACTAGAAAACCTTCAGAGGTACCAATGGCCCTACTTTTAAAATGAATAACTAAGAAACCTGTATGGGTTAAACAATGGCCTTTAACAATAGAGAAACTGAAAGCTTTAGAACAGCTGGTATAGGAGCGACTAGATGCTGAACATATTGAAGAATCTACCAGCACTTGTTGAATTCTCCTGTATTTGTTGTTAAAACAAAATCTGGAAAATGGAGAATGGTAACAGATCTAAGAGCTGTCAACAAGGTACTTCAACCTATGGGCCTTCTAAAATCTGGAATTCCTTTGCCTTCCCTATTGCCTGAAGGATGGACTCATAGTTATTGATTTAAAAAGATTGTTTCTTCACTTATCTTTGCAAGAAAAAGACAGAGAAAAATATGCCTTCACAGTGCCTTCTTAAAATAAGTCTCAGCCTACTGAAAGATATCAATGGAGGATCCTCCCAAAGGGAGTGCTCAGTAGCCCCACCCTGTGTTAATATTTGGTAAGTCAGTCATTGGTAATAATATGTAAGAATTTCCTGATTCTATAAGTTTACCATTATAAAAATGACATTTTGCTATCTGATTCAAATTTAGATACACTAGAAAGAATGCTTGAAGAAGTAAAGAAAGTTTTACCTTGTTGGGAATTATAAATTGCTCATGAAAAAATACAAAGAGGAGATTCTGTCAATTTCCTAGGTTATAAAATAGGTTTACAGAAAATTAGAACACAAAAAGCACATATCAGGAGAGACCAGTTGCAGACTCTTAATGACTTCCAAAGATTGCTAAGAGACATTTCCAGTCTATGGCCCACTTCTAGGATAAAACCTGATGAAATAATTTATTTAAACAAAACCTTAGATGGTGACAAAGACTTAAATAGTTGCAGGGAATTATCAGCTGAAACTGAGAAATAATTGACTTTGACTGAAGAAAAATTACAGGAGGCACATGTGGATCGTATGGATCTGAATCTTAACTGCATTCTGGTCATATTACCATCCGTAGTCCCCTACAAGAAATTTAATGCAGAGGGAAGATATTATTTTAGAATGGATATTTTTCAATACTACTACTGTGAGTAGGTTTTATTTTAAGAAATAAATAACAGTCGATACAAAATGTTTGCTTCAAAAAGTATTTCACACTTCTAAGGGAAAGGTAATCAATAATGAACATTTCCCTCGTTCAGTGTTTCTAATGTTTATAGGGGTTTGGGGTAAGTTTCATAGTCACTGAGCAGTTTTGAAAGGTAGGCTTCATGACCCCTTTGACTTCATGCTTTTAAATGACAGGACAAATTATTTTATTCAAATTATGTTTTTCAAAAGAGAGGGTTCGGTGCCAGTTGTCTCTGAAAGCTTTCATACCATTTCACATTTGCTGGGATGAACATTTCAGATGGATTTAGTGTCATCTGGGCCTGAGAGAGAGAAAATGATGAAGCACAATTGTAGAAGTTGTCCAACATCTGTGCAAACTGTGTGAAGGAGTCAGACGAGGACACAGCAGCACTGCCCACAGGAGTCTGCTGAGCCAGACTGTCCAACACCTCCTCCGAAATGCCAGTCTGAGCCACAGATGGGGTCCGCACAATATTCATGGCTCCAAATGGGTGCTGGCTTCCTTCGCCAGCCTCCCGGCCACCAGGCAGCCAAACATGGCAGCGCCCAAGACGTCTCTGCTTGGCCAGCGGGCACCTCAGGCAGGAGACCAGGAATTCCACTGCCACTGTCCTAATTGAATTCAAGAACCTTCCAGAATTTTCTAGAATGGATCTTTTTACCACATAAGCTGAGTAAAAAATTAAAAACTTATGTGGAAAAAGTCTCTGAATTAATTATAAAAGGTAAATTGAGACTTGAGACTTTGTCAACTAGCAGGTATAGACCCAGCAGAGATTATAGTACCTACTGATGAAATTAAAAAAATTATGGTAAGAAAATAAACCCTGGCAAAGAGCTTGTAGTAATTTTCAAAAATATTTATTTATTTATTATGTATACAATATTCTGTCTGTGTGTATGCCTGCAGACCAGAAGAGGGCATCAGATCTCATTTCAGATGGTTGTGAGCCACCATGTGGTTGCTGGGAATTGAACTCAGGACCTTTGGAAGAGCAGGCAATGCTCTTAACCACTGAGCCATCTCTCCAGCCCCTTGTAGTAATTTTTTGGGAGCGATTAACAACTACCCCAAAAGCGAGAGAATTCAGCTTATAAAGAGAACTTGCTGGATCCTTTCTTGCATTGTATGGGACACACAAATAACTAGAGCCCCTATATTCTATACTGATGCAAATAAATTAGGAAAGGCAGGTTACAAATCAGAAATTTGAGTAAGATGGGGCAAAGTCCTCATGATTCCATCTAAAAGTCAGAATTATATGCTATTCTCATGGTACTTAGGGATTTTAAAGAACCTCTCAACGTAGTTACTGATTCTCAATATGCAGAAAGAGTTGTTTTGCATATTGAAACCACTGAATTTATACCAGATCATACAGAATTGACTTCATTATTCTTTCAGGTTCAAGATATAATCAGGAATAGGCTTTGTCCTGTATCCAATCCCATACGGGTATGCCAGGTCCTCTAGCACAAGGTAATGCAGAAATTGATACATTATTGATTGGAAATGTGCTGAAGACCTCAGAACTTCATAAAAGACATCATGTCAATAGCAAAGTTTTTAAAAAGGACTTTTCTATTACATGGCAACAAGCCAAGGAGATTATAAGGAGATGCCCTACTTACTCTTTATATAACCAAACACCACTGCAGGAAGCAATCCAAAGAATACTCAAAGGAATAAAATCTGGCAGATGGATATGTTCCACTTTGTAGAATTTGGAAAATTAAAATATGCACACCACACCATTAATACCTATTCAGGTTTTCATGAATAGTGGGCAACTGCTTTGAGTTTAGAAAAGGCTGATTTGATAATCACACATGTACTAGAAGTTATGGCCATCATGGGTATACCTGCACAAATAAAGACAGATAATGGTTCAGCATAATCTCTAAGAAAATGAAATTGTTTTTTGATTATTATAATATAAACCATGTTATAGGTATACCACACAATCCTACAGGTCAAGCAGTTATAGAAAGATCAAATTGAACTATAAAGGATATGTTAAACAAATAGAAAGGGATGAAAAATACCCCCAGTGCTAGATTGCATAGTGCTTTATTAACCTTAAATTTTCTTAATGCTAATGAGAAAGAAACAACGGCTGCAGAGAGACATTGGATAATAGAATTAAATCAGCCGGTTTATTTCAAGGTTGTGTTGACCTCACAATGGAAACCTTAGGAGATGTGCTACAGTGGGGAAGGGGTTTCACTCTTGTTTCCACAGGAGAAGAAAAGTTATGGATACCATAAACATTAATGAAGATTCTGTTTGGAAAGGAGAAACCCCTGATAAAGAGAAATGATAGCTCATCCACAGAGGTCCATAGGTTGTAAGGAAACCTCATAATGGTTAAGGCAGGGTTCTGTTCTTGTCTTTACAGAAAAATACTCATCTTCAATAAGTCAAGAGACCTTGGACATCTAGATGCTTAAAGAAGAAAAGATAGCTATCCAGAAAGAATCACCAAATAAAGAGAAGTCTGACTTATGGTAGCAATATCCTCTGCAGAGTAAGGTCTTATTGACAGACATATAATGGTAGTCATCAGTTATTAAAAACCACAGCTGGCTTTGGAGTTGGATGGTGGCTGTCCTTCTCTAAATCCAAGCATGTTGTTAAAAGAAAAACTCCGAGTTTCTGTCTCATATCAGGAGCCACCTGGTGTGGGGCAGAAGGAAGATAAAATCTAGGGAGTGCTATTATAAAAACTATGTGTTCACAAAGTTTTACTTCTCCCCAAACCTATTTTTGTCTCTATGGTATTTTTCATTGAATATATGTCTATACGAATAATGTTTAAGCTTTCCACAATGAACAATAAATTTTCCTGCAGCTAACTTTGAAGTCTCCAGAAAGAAGATGGGGCCCCACAACAATGATTCCACCTGGTTGATATGCCATTATGCTGATAGCACCACTTAAAATTGGTTTTGGGTTACAAACTGCTCAAAATGATTCCAACTTGACAAGCTGAGATGGTGCACCTTCTTACAACATTCTGGCCAGAACTTCAAATAAGAACTTCAGAAAAACCCTACCGACTACTCAGAGACTATCTGCAATTGTGCCAGACAATAATCTTGAAATTTAACAATTATTTTAGTTTTTACAGAATCCCATAGAAATATCATTACCCCCATGACAGCTGGAAGAAATTGTAGAAGGTAACGTCCCCTCTCCCAACAAAGTTTTTCCTCAGGGTTAGGGACATCTATATAGGGGTTGGTTATAAGTGGTATAGGGTTGGGGGTGGAAATGAGGTAGGCTGAGGGATCTCTTTTGAAAAAAAAGAAAGGGAATGGATGGGATAATAGGTAGATTATTATTTGTGAAATATTATTTATAGACAATTTACATTGCTATAGATTCCTCTATATTGATACAAATTCAAATTATATTTCTTATATTGAATATGCTCCTACTTCTGTTTACAATATTTGTGCATATTGCATGCATGTATGTTCCTACCTCTGCTTAAGATATTTTATATATTGATGCAATTTTAGGATATATTTATCATATTACAATATACATTTCTACCTCTGATCAAGATACATACACATACAGATTGTTTATATTTTGAGGTCATTGTCCTTATTTGCTGCACAGTTGTTTAAATTGTTTAATTTTTTTAATAAGAAGCCTTAGTCTTTAAGAATTCCAGATCAATAGTCATCCATGTTTGCCATAGTTAGACTAGTCAGGTTCTTTAGATGCATAGAGATTGTTTTCCACATAGATAGATAATCTTTGGACACTTCAAAGAACTGTATGATATAGTATTTAAATACTTAGGGTTCTGTTGACATGAGACACGATTGCTCCTGGCAGCACCACCTATTCCCGAGAATGCTGAGCACTGAAGACACTCCACTTGGAGCTTCTTTTCTTCTTGGCAAAACTAAGCTTTGGGCAAGGAACTGCCCATGCCTTGACCACTGACAAAATGCACAGTGTCCAGACTGGATAAGCAGGATACAAGCAAGAAGCCTTCCCAACCATCCAAGCCAGGGTAAGACAGATTTTCAAAATTCCTACCTCTGAAAATGGTCTGTCAGTTACTCTCGGCCTCAGCCAAAGTTGGCAGCCCCAGTGCTGCAAATGACTGGGTGACTGCGCAGGCAGCCGGTTGTCTCTGTCATTTATTGCACCTTTTGGGAGTTGCCTGATTGCACTTCCTGTTTATTCAAGTAATATTATTTCCCTTCTCAGTCTTTGATGGGGTTGAAGGCTAGATCGTCATAGTTACTTTCCTCTCATGACTTAGCCAAGCTATTTTTAATATAAGACTTAGACTCCTTAGGATAGGATAACTATCGAAACATTTAGCATATATTTCTTATTTGATGTTGTTCATGCTGGTTGTAATTCTAATTTTTTAAAAAGATTTATTTATTATGTATACAATATTCTCAGTATTCTGTCTGCATGTATGCCTGCAGGCCAGAAGAGGGCACCAGATCTCATTACAGATGGTTGTGAGCCACCATGCAGTTGCTGGGAATTGAACTCAGGACCTTTGTAAGAGCAGGCACTGCTCTTAACCGCTGAGCCATCTCTCCAGCCCCATAATTCTAATTTTTATGTATGTTTTTGTCTTTTTTCCCTGTACAATACTTGATATTTTTTCTTATTGTATATAGTTTTATATTAGGCTTAGAACTCTCTTATTTAGACAAAAGGGGGAGGTGTTGTGAAAATTCCTTCAGCCAATGATCTTTAAAATACCGGCCTGCTTGGGCATGGTCTCAGGTACTATAAGTGCAGATGAAAAGCATGCGTGGCCTCTTTGCTGCTGGATTCGGTTCCAGTTCCCAGTGCACACAGAGGACTGCAGTTTGCTGCCCTTACTGTGAGTTTATCCGCAAATAAATGAACCTTTGTTATCTTCCATTCCAGGCTACGGTGGAACTCTTCAGGACTACTACAGAGTACATTAGTCAGGTGCTCAGAGAGGCTTAGTGGGGGCAAGCACACATCCTGACGCACTCCCTGTCAACATGCCTGCCTATGTGTATGGCATGCATCCTGTGCAAGTGGGGCAGCCAGCCTTACTTACACAAGTCTTACAGGAATGACAGCCCCCAGCGTTCTGTGAAGTTATTTGTCCTTGGGCATGTGAGGCGTACAGGTTAAAGGCATTTTTGTTTTATAGATTTCTTAAGCATAGTAATTTAAACTTATAACATTAGTTCTCTCACTCTCCTTGACAGATATCCATGGCTCTGACATCTCCAACACCTCAGAGTCTCCAATACAATCTCAGCTTCACTATTGATTCCTGCAATGGCCACCCGGGGTCACCATGCCAGACCCGGGGTCACCATGCCAGGCCTCTCCTGCCACATGTCCTGCCTCAGCACATCTCCTTAACAAGAGAGGAAGATTTCCATTGACTATGTATTTTTTTTTTTTTTTTTTTTTTTTGGTTTTTCGAGACAGGGTTTCCCTGTAGTTTCTAGAGCCTGTCCTGGAACTAGCTCTTGTAGACCAGGCTGGCCTCGAACTCAGAGATCCGCCTGCCTCTGCCTCCCGAGTGCTGGGATTAAAGGCGTGCGCCACCACCGCCCGGCTGTATTTTTTTTTTTTTAACTAGTGTATCTTTCATGACTCCAGAGTAAGAACCGTGTGGAGGACACTTTCAAGCTTGGCTCCCCAGCTGGGTTAGATGCTAGCCCCTGGAGCTTGGCTCCCCAGCTGGGTTAGATGATGCTAGCCCCTGGAGCTTGGCTCCCCAGCTGGGTTAGATGATGCTAGCCCGATTGAGCTTGGCTTCCCAGTTGGGTTAGATGCTAGCCCCTGGAGCTTGGCTCCCCAGCTGGGTTAGATGATGCTAGCTCCATTGAGCTTGGCTTCCCAGCTGGGTTAGATGATGCTAGCCCCATTGAGCTTGGCTCCTGAGATGGGTTAGGAGCTAGCCCCTTTGAGTCACTTCTCCACCTGTTCTCATTTGTTGATTCTTAGGAGTAGAAAATTGTAATGAGTCTCTTTCTGTCCTGCCAACCAATTCTCAGATAATGATGTGGAGACTTATTTTAATTAGAAAGCTCAGCCTATAGCTTAGTCTTGTTCCTAATTAGCTCTTATATCTTAAATTGTCGGGGTTGGAGCCAGCCCGGACCTAAATTATTTATTGAACCATAGGGGAGGCATGGGAATAATTGAGGCACAACTTACATGGCTTTATCGGGAGGGAGTTTTCAGGGATCCCACATGAAATCCTGAATTCACATTCTAAAAATCACCCGTGTTTATTCTCTAAATCACCCGTGTTTATTCTCTAAACAGCTTTTGTACCAAAACGTAAACTTTGAGGGGAATTCATTCGCGTTCTGTCTCCTAGGTGGCTGGGAGAGTGGTGAGGTCACGTCCACGCCTGTGTCCATTTCATCTTCCTGTCTGTTTCCTGCTCTGCCTGCTCCGCCTGGTAGACCGAGTTAACCTCTTTCCCAGGCCACCTCCCCAATTACAAAGGAGGAGCAGAGCAACATTAGCATATCCTGACCTTTGTTTAGGATGGGGTCAGTTCGTCTGGAAAGGCTAGGTGATCACCTCCTGTATGGCAGGTGCAAACTATGGTCTGAAATTCTGACCGCCATACAGTGTAGAAAGGTGGGCCTGTACAATATGGGCCCTACATTAAATTAATGCATATTTTTTTGATCTATATCCTACCACATGGTTCTTTAACTTTCTTTCATTCTGTACTTGTTCTGCGTCTCCTGGTGTCTCCTGCATGCCTAGATTCCTCTTCCTCTTTCTCTGCCCATATCTCCAGCTTAGCTACTGGCCATTCAGTTCTTCATTAAATCAATCAACCTTGGCAAAAACACATCTTTACAATGTAAATAAATATTCCACAGCAGAAAATTGCTCAGGCCTTTCCTTTCAGAAGCTGGAAGCTTGGCTGATGGAGTGTTCCCTTTCATTTCAAGGCAGATCAGTACCTGGCTTAATCCCTTATCTCTTTCATCACAGCCCTTCGCGCCAGCACTAAATTACCTGGTACTCTGCTCTCCGAACTTTACAATTTGTGTTTCTTCTTGCCCCACTTTGTCTCTTCTATTGTGGACCTGCATGAGAGTGGTCACCAGTGACACTGTAATAGTCAGTTCAGGCTGCTTTGAAATCTCCATCAAAGAAATCTCTACTTTTTAATTTAGCCTCAAGCACGTTCTTAGGGTGGAGGCAGAAAGCAGCCACATTCTCTGGCAATTATCACAGAAATAGAGCAGTTGCTGATACTGTTCTCTCTGAAACCTCAGCTTGGTTTTCCAAGCTCCAGAGAGAATGGCCCTCTAAACTCAGATACAGCACTTAACTGGTTTTCCAGCCCAAAATCTCAAAAGTCTTTCAAATTTCTCAAAATTCACATAGTCGGGTCTATTACAGTAATATCCCATTCCATGTATCAACCTCTGTATTAGTTTTTGTATTAGTTACTTTTCTTTTCTTTTTTCTTTTTCCATTTTTCAAGACAGGGTTTTTTTGTGTAGTCCTGGATGTTCAGAACTCACTTTGTAGACCAAGCTGGCCTTGAACTCAGAGACCCCCTGCCTCTGCCTCCCAAGTGCTGGGACTAATGGCATGCACCACCACTGCCTGGCTTGGTTACTTTTCTATTGCTTTATGAGTGCCCAGGCACTTATAAAATCAAGCATTTACTTGGGCTTACAATTCCAAAGGGTTAGAGGCCATGATGGTGGAGCAGAGGCATGGTGGCAGAACAGCTGAGCTCACATCTTAAACCATAAGTGGGAGGCAGAGAGACCACTCTGGGAACCTCAAACCCCCACTCCCAATGACACAGCTCCTTATCCTTCCTGTTAAGTTGGGAGCATAGCCCCAGGCCCCTCGCATCCATCCCAGCCCCCAGGCCTGAGAGTTGTATTAGTCTGGACTCCAAATCCCAGCATGCCAGGTCCTGGGGGTCAGGACCCCTCCACAGGGTATTTAAGTGAGCTCCCAAAGGTAAAACACAGTGGTCTCTTTCCTCTCCCATTGGTGGTCGCATTGGCAGCCTCCCGGTTCCCCCTCCGGGCCACCCGAGAGTGCAGAATCCCATTAAACCTGGATATATTTTAATTTGGCTTGTTGTGATTTGGCTTGATTGGGATTTTTGCTTCAGCGGAGAGCTCGCATTAGGAAAAATTCCTAACACTTCCCAAATGCTTTACCAACCAGGAACTCAAGGGTTCAAACATATGGGCCTATGAGGGCTCTTCTAATTATTGAGAGCTGTGGTGGAAAGCAAACTGGATTCTGCCACCATTGCATCCTTTGGCTTTCGCCTTACAGTTTCTACTGTGAAGAGACACATGGCCACTAACAGGTTTTATAGCCCTCACCCCACTACATCATAAGTTTCTTTGCCAGATCAAGCCAAATGGAAAAGGTATAGCAACAGATATATTGAGCAAAGCAACTCCCAGGCAGGTTCTCTGGTCTCAGAGATCAAGACCAGAGAAGCCATACCGCCAAATGAAAGCAGGGAGATTTTACAGGTTGTAAACAAGGGGTAATAACATGTCCATTCCAAGCTGGGATTTGTGCCCAAGTATAGTCAAAAGCTGAGCTACACAGAGAAACCCTGTTCCAAAAGGAAAAAAAAGGAAGAAGAGAGAGAGACAGAGAGAGAGGTTTGGTGGGTCCTTTAAGGCAATCAGGTGGTGATTCTCTGAGTCTCACATATGTGGTGATATTTTGTGCTCTAACAAAGAGAGCTTGCATGAAGATCAGAGGGCAGAACTAGCCACTAGTTAACCATAGAGGTTTGGAGGTCTGTACAGACAGACAGGAAGAGACTTGGCTGGGTGGAGAGAGGAATATAAGGCTAAGGCCTCTTTCGGCTGAGGAGTTACTTAGCAAAGTAAGAGTTGGCTGTGGCTTGCTCATTAGTCTCTCTGATCTTTCAGCATTTACTCTGATATCTGGCTCTGGGTTTTTAGTATTATGACCAATTAGAACTCGTGCAACAAACTAGTAAGCCCACTCACAAGCTCCACCTCATTGACTTCCTTAGGCTCTCCCCACCATGGCAAGTCAGTTTTCATATTCCACCTCATCTGTAGTTATTGCTGCAGATGAGCTTCCAGACAGTCTCACATGGGCAGAGTTCACTTTGCTTTTCCTTTTAGTGAGCGTGCTGGTAGAAAAACCATGGAAACCTGAATGTGTGTAAAATGGGTTACATTTATAGTGCATGCCCTTGTGTTAGGATGTCCCCAGGCTCAGACAACACCCTTTTCCCTTGGGTGCAACATAGGCTCCAATGGAATAAATTGCATGCTATTTGTGCTACAGGATAAGGTTGATTGGGAAGCAAAACTGGCCAGTCTGCAGCTCCTGCTCCTGGCAGTAGCCATCAGAACCTCCTCCTCAGTAGGAAGAGAGAAGTAACCCTACAGCTCACAGGACAGGGTCTTGATGTCTGTACCCACATCCTAAATGTCTCCAACAACAGAGGAGCAACTAGCCTTAACTCTGCAGTTACTGTCCTCTGAGCTGACACATGATGGTACTATGGACAGGAGAAACTACTCGAGCCTTCACCTGACTGGTACATACCTGCCTGCTGGTTCAACTCTTTATCCTGGCCTTTAATTCTCTTCTTAGCAGATCTAGTCTCAGTCAGGACCATGAGATCAATACCTGGGTCCTTTGATGTTTACAGTTAATCTATAGGAGTCTGTTTTTAGATTTTTTTGAGACAGAGTTTCCCTGTAGCTTTGGAGCCTGTCCTGGCCTCGAACTCACAGAGATCCACCTGCCTCTGCCTTCCAAGTGCTGGGATTAAAGGCGTGTGCCACCACTGCCCGGCAGGAGTCTGTTTTGTGACAGTCTTTTCCTGGGGAGACATGGCAAACACAGTCTACTTGCCCCAGATGGGGAGCCCACAACAGACCAGAGTATGGATACCACCAAAGTTGAACTTGATAAACCAAAAAGTTTTTTGGAGGTTACTTGCCAGAGCAGAAATGACTCAAAGACAGTTGTATCACCAAAGCCGGCCCCAGCATGGGTGACAGCTCATAAAATCTGGGAACTTAGGGCATCCCAAGAGCCTGCAGCAGCTCAACAAGTTGCAGGGTATCTTTTCCAGGTGGTTCATTTGACCTAAACCTTTACTGGGTAGCTGGCTGGTTTCTGCTTCTTTCAGGAAGCTTGGCTGGTCTCAGGCTTCTTTGTCATGTGTCTAGGAATGGATGATTCTGAACAGTCTTTATTGTTTATTCTTGTGAGGGAGGGGCCTATTGAATCTATTCAGTTTTGGGGGAAATCTTGAAGCTATTTTGAGTTATTTACTTTCTCTCTTAAGGAGCTTCCTTGAAAGATGTTTCATTATAGCAGGAAAGTGAACACAACAGAGTCCTCAGAGGGGGTTCCAAAGAATTTAAGTCTAGAAATCAAATAGCTACGGCATTAAAAAAATACTATTCTGGTATCAACAAAAACCAAGAATGTAAAATAACTGACAAAGATTTATCACTTATGCCAACTGGACGCCAGCAGCTGAGCGACTTGGAGAACAGGATTGCATTTAAAATGATCTAGGCAGCATAAGGAAAGGAGGACAGTACATTTTTATTACCCACAATGCAGTTCCTGAAGGACTAATTGCAGAGACTTTTCAGGTACCCAATGAGTCAGCAGAAAGTTCAGGAGTAAACCACCCTTTTTCTAAGCTAGTTAGCAATAAACCTGAACTATGGGCCAAACATTCTGTAATTAATAAGCCTTTATGTGATTATTTGGGACTGTAAAGCTGGAACAAAAGATAAGCCTCAACCCCATTTACACACTGTAGCTCTGAAGGGAGGGCTTCTCAGATGGAAGTGTTTCAGCTCTGAGGGGGAAGGTTTCCCTGATGCAAGTGTTAACTGCTCTGAAAGGAAAGTCGTCCTGGCAGCTGGAAGGCAAGGAATACCACAAAATGACATCGTACAGCAAACCTCACACAAGAGATTTATTGGGAAAGACACAAGATGGCCACCTCTGCTCCTGGGAGAAGCAGCAGGGAACTGGGAAGGAGATGTTAGGGTCCACAAGAAGTCCCGTAAAAGACTACCAGTCACTCATGCAATCAGCAAGGATGTTTAGTAAAACATTCCAGCATGCAGGGGTCAATCATCTGACTCTGGCGACCCTGGAGAAGCTCACAGCCTCCTTGTAAGTGGGATTAGGAGATTCCAGCTGTGGTTAAGAGTACTTTGAAGTGATTGGGTATAAACCCTTACTGGTACAGGAATCGTTTTATGATTGGCTCATGACATCTGGTCGGCAACTGTGGTTGCGGTGTCAGGGGTCTGTTTGACTGAAAATAGCAAGAACAGCTCCTGCTTGTGACTGGGTAGGACCCTGATTGTCTATCAGACTGGACGACGTATCTCCTGAGGGTCTGGTTGAAGCCAGACTGAGTCAACATAGGATGGTCTTAGCAAACTGGCCCTGTTAGGGTCAGTGCTGTTATAAGAGGGACAGCTGCTTCAGAGACAGGCTGATATTAGGGTTTTGGGGGGAGGAGTTTCCCAGGGTGGAGATTGGTGAGATTTCAAGTCCTGAGTTTAGGGGGAGCTCAGGGATTGGTGGGATTTAGTGCTCAGGGATTTTACCTGGAAGTGGGCTCAGACCTTGTACCCTACACCTAGGAATCATGACTTCAGTTGAATGTTACACAATACGGAAACGGTGGTGACTGCCTACATCCCTGCCTCCTATCGTAATGTGTTACTGCTGAATATCCCAGGACAGGAAAATATGACAATGGCAGTTGAGCTTGAAGAAAGGAGTTACCTGTATTATAAAGAGTGTAAGTACAGCAGAGGGGGAGACTCTGTCTGCTCTATCAAAGGGTTAAATAAGACTTCGGTTGCACCATGGTGGTGTGAGTCTTTAATTTCAGCACTTGGAAGGCAGAGGAAGGAGGATTTCTGTTGCAAGGAGCCGCTTGTTCATCCGGCTGCCCAACACTGAAATAATCACACAGAAACTGTATTAATTAAATCACTGCTTGGCCTATTAGCTCTAGCTTCTTATTGGCTAACTCTTATATTAATTTAACCTATTTCCATTAATCTGTGTATCGCCACATGACGGCTTACCCGCTAAAGTTCCCAGCGTCTGTCTCAGGTGAATCCCTGCTATAAGGTCCAACGCAGTTCCCCTCTCCCCTGCTATAGGTTCAAAGAAGTCCCCTCACCCACTATAGGTCCAAAGCAGTTCTCCCCCTCCCCCCTACTATAAGGTCCAAAGCAGTTTCCCCCCATGCTATAGGTCCAAAGCAGTTTCTTTATTCATTAATAGTAATCACAGCATACAGAGGAAAATCCCACATCAGATTTCTGTGAGTTTGAGGATAGCCTGGCTTACAAATCAAGTTCCAGGACAGCTAGGGCTTTTACACAGAGAAACCCTATCTCAAAAAACAAAACAAAACAAAACAAAACAAAACAAAACAAAAAGACAAAAAAACTACTTCATTTAAAAAATTGTGAAGAAGCCACTTGGCAGAAATTCAAATTCCTCCAGGGTCAGCATATTCAGGTCATTTAATTTCCTGAAATTAAAATATGTGCATAAGGTTTCACCCAATGCTCAAGATCACATTCTGATTACCAGCTGCATACCAACCCTTTGTGTCAGGAATAAAAGATGGGAGAACCGCCCTCTGAGTGTGCTTGCCTGTTTGACTCGGCATGACCACGCTTGCACCCTCTGGCTCAGCAAGCCATGTGCGCACCCTCTGACACGCATGCACTTTCTGGCTCAGCAAGGCCACCCTCTGTAAGTCAGATTCTCTGCCTTGATAAAACACTCTGGATTGTGTGGTATAAAATGAGATATGCTTTAGTTTCCTGGCTCCATAGACTCAATCACACAGAAGCTTTATTAAATATAATACTGTTTGGTCAATGGCCTAGGTATATTCCTAGCTAGTTCTTACATTTTAAATTAACCCATTTCTATTAATCTATATATCACCAAGAGATTGTGGCTTACGGTAAGCCTCTGGTGTCTTTCTCCTTTGCCAAATACATGGCATTTTTCTGATGTTACCTTCTTTGTCCCTATATTCAGCTTACTTCTCCCCCCAGCTATATTCTGCTCTGCCATAGGCCAAAGGAACTTCTTTATTGACCAATGGTAATAAAACATATTCACAGCATACAAAGGTAGGTAATCCTACATCAGTGTGGTCATTGTCTTAGAGTTCCAGAGTGCTGGAGCTGGGAGGAACCCTAGGGCTTACAGAATTGGTGCTATTGCATCATACAATGGTTCCTTTGCAATGCCCTCATGATTTAAATCTCAGAGAAACTAGCCATGAACATTTTCTTTCTCTCTCTCTCTCTCTCTCTCTCTCTCTCTCTCTTTATAACTTCCTTCCTTCCTTCCTTCCTTCCTTCCTTCCTTCCTTCCTTCCTTCCTTCCTTCCTTCCTTCCTTCCGAAGCATGGTTTCTCTGTATAGCTCTAGCTGTCCTGGAACTCATTCCGTAGACCAGGCTGACCTCGAACTCAGAGATCTGCTTGCCTCTGCCTCCTGAGTGCTGGGATTAAAGGTGATCACCACCACCATCCAGCTCATGGCATTTCCTTGATTGCTGATTGGTGTGTGTGTGGGGGCTCAGCTTACTGTGGGTGGTATTGTAAGGACACGGAAAATTTTAAGAAACTTTGATCAGGAGCTGGTTAAGGCACTGGGTTCAAGAAAGTCTGCAACATCAAGAGCTAGTTGAAACCAGAAACCTCTGCAGAAGTATAAACCATGAAGTGCTCCTAGCAGCTAGCCACCTGTCAATTCATTCAAGTGTCACCCAGCTTTGTGGTCTAGACAGAAGCAGGGGGAGAGCAGGGGGCATGCACAGAAGCAGAAGGAGTCCATACCCTGTACTCAACAAAACCAACCCCCTTGACCCTGAGTAAACCTGGCTTGCGGTTTTTGCCTATATAATGTCAACCCCAAATGAGAAACGGGAGCTTTCCCTACCGCACTGCTTCATGAGTGGAGGATTTGAGCTCCCAGCTAGCTGGTTTGAATTTTGCACGCAGAAATAAACCTTGCTTTTGCATTCTGGACTCGACCGGATTCTGGTGGTGATCTCTCTGGGGATCTCAGCTTGGGCACAACAGTACCATCCCTGGATAGGTGGGCCTGGGTGGTGTAAGAAAGGGAACTGAGGGGCTGGAGAAATGGCTCAGTGGTTAAGAGCACTAACTGCTCTTCCAGAGGACCTGAGTTCAATTCCCAGCAACCACATGGTGGCTCACAGCCATCTATAATGAGACCTGGTGCCCCCTTCTGGTATGCGGACACACATGGAAGGAATGCTGTACACATAATAAATAAATAAATATTTTTTTAAAAGAAGTAAATGCTTAGTTACATGATTAAAAAAAAAGAAAGGGAACTGAGCAAGCCATGGGGAGCAAGTCGTTAAGCAGCACTCCTCCATGGTCTCTAATTCAGTTCCTGCCTCCAAGTTCCTGTCTTGAGCTCCTGCCCATGCTTCCCATGATGATGCACTATATCCAATAAGGAGAAGTAAACCCCAAGTTGCCTTTGGTCATGGTGTTTATTGCCGCAATAGAAACCTATCACAGTGATCAGTGAATTTACTGGGGCTGTGTACAGGAGCATGTGTGACTTTGGGCAGCTGCAACACTAAGACTTCATCCGGCATGGTCAGCAGTGTTAGATGGGGATGCATCAAGGTGATGGGAAATGAAGGAAAAGTCAAACTTCCCCAAGTACCATGCCAGGTAGATGTTCTTATCAGTATGTGGAGTGTTCTGAGGTTCCTTGTTTTAGGTCCTTAACTTTTCTAATGTCCAGTAAAGCTGCATCCCCAGAGCTGTCTGCCCAATGTGCAGGCAGGTCCCCCAGAGAGTCTCCCTCCTCCTTCATTTGTTTTCTGATTATGCAGCCTCACAGAGAGGCAAGTCCTGTGAGCTTCCCTCTTTTTTCTCTTCATTCCTACCTGGGCGTATTGTATAGTAGAGGCTGAAGTTTTCTTTTCTCTGCCTCTCCAGGTCCTGGCTTCTTTTCTAGTTTAGATGGCTTTTCAGTGCTCTGAGGCTAAAAAACAAAATAGCCTAGAAAAAAAACTGAGAGGCACCTGTGTACCTCTTGCCCTCTGTGCCTCCTGGAGCTGATAACTGGACATGCTGAGGCCTCACAACTAGAGCCATATTCTGAACTACCCATCCCCAACTCCGCTCCCACCACCCACCAAAGTCCTGCTGTTGACTGTGTCTACAGTTTGTTTTTTTTTTGCTTATTTTGTTGGTTTCTTTGTTCCAGCAATGGGACTTGGACCCACCTACGGCCTTGTACATGTTACACCAAGGCTGCACCATTAAGCTGCATCTTCAGCTCTTGTTTTTTTTTTTAATTTTTTTAAATATTTATTTATTATGTATACAATATTCTGTCTGTGTGTATGCCTGCAGGCCAGAAGAGGGCACCAGACCCCATTACAGATGGTTGTGAGCCACCATGTGGTTGCTGGGAATTGAACTCAGGACCTTTGGAAGAGCAGGCAATGCTCTTAACCTCTGAGCCATCTGTCCAGCCCTCAGCTCTTGGTTTTAAGAGACAAGATCTCCCTCTGCCACACAGGGTAACCTTGAACTCTCAGTCCTTCTGTTTTGGCATCCAGAGCTCTGGAGTTACAGGCAGGTGTTACCATATCTAGCTGGATTTCTGACACAGGAGTTGAGTTTTCCCATCCCAATATGACTGGCACAGGTGTTTTGCCCAGGGACTAGGCAAACAGCGCACTCAGTCACCATTTTCTTCGCTGGGTAAGTTGACATGGTGGTTTGAGTAAGATGCCCCCTAGGCTCATCTGTCTGATGCGTGGTCATTCAATTCATTAAGTGTCACTGTTTGACAGGGATTCTGGAGTAGGTGTGGCCTTGTTGGAGGAAGTGTGTCACTAGCTGTAGGGCTTGGGGTTTCAAATGCTCAAGTCAGGTTCAGTGTCTCTGTCTTTCTGCCACCTGTGGATCTTGATGTAGAACTCTCAGCTCCTCTCCAGCACCATGTCTGCTGCATGCTGTCATGCTTTCCTCATGATGATAATGGGACTAAACCTCCAAACTGTAAGTCACTCAAGTAAATGCTTCCCTTTGTAAGAGTTGCCATGGTCATGGTGTCTCTTCACAGCAATAGAACGGTGACTAAGACATCGAGTTGGTCCTTTTCAAGGGCAAGTCCTTCCTTGTGCTGAAACTCAGATCTTGGTGATGGGATGAAGACCAAGGAGCGTGGTGCATATCTGTAATCTCAACACTTGGGAAGCAGATTGACTTGGGCTACATAGCTCAGTCTCAAAAAAGAAAGGGAGGGCTGGCAAGGTGACTCATTAGACAGCTCTCGTGGCCAGACGGGGTGATCTGAGTTCATTCCCTGGCTCCTACATTGTGGAAAGAGAGAACTAACTCTTGAAAGTTGTCATCTGACCTCCACATGTAGGTTGTGGCATGCTTGTGCCCTCCTGGGCACACGTGTATGCACACACACACACACACACACACACAAATGAATAAATAAATAAATGTAAAGAGTATTTTTAAAAAGAAAAAGAAGGCCTTGAACTCACAGCAATCCTTCTGCCCCTTCCTCAAGTGCTGGGATTACAGGCTTCAGCTACCACACCCAGCTATTTCGCTTTTTTATGGTATGTGACAGGAACACAGAGGTAAAGAGCTGTCCTCTCAGGTCGGACTGGTTTGTCCTGTGGGCTGAGCACTAGAGCAAGTTTCTTGTTTAAGAGAGGAGGAGACTTTGGGCCTTTGTTTCCCACAGACTCCAGGACTTCAAGAGTGAGGTGGGATGGGTTTCCCCTGGACACTTGCTTCTCCAACTCTGATGTTCAGCAGAGTCACCGGGGTTCTGACTCACTGGGACCAGAGCAGGGCCCAAGAACTCGCTGCCACCACAGATTAGTGCTGTGTGACTCTGGCTACACACTGACGTTGTCTGACAGCATGAGACTGCTTTCGAGCCCTTCAGTGAAAACTCACATGATGGAGTCAAAAGTTGACGTTTTTTACCCCCAAGTTCTTCCCCCGGCAGAGGTGGTTCTCACACACACTCAAGGTTAGGGTGCCAGTTCAGAGTCCCTTCAACTGGAGTAGTACACTCGGGAAGTGCTAGCATTCAGTGTTCATCATCTGTGGAACACTTCAACAATGTCCTGGTGTTGGGGAGGGGTTCTAGACTATTATCCCTTATGGTGTTTAGAATGATTATTGTCTCTAGAGGCTCATATGCTTGTTTTTTAAAAATATTTATTTATTTATGTATGTATGTATGTATGTATTTATTTATTTATTTTGTATACAATATTCTGTCTGTGTGTATGCCTGCAGATGGTTGTGAGCCACCATGTGGTTGCTGGGAACCGAACTCAGGACCTTTGGAAGAGCAGGCAATGCTCTTAACCGCTGAGCCATCTCTCCAGCCCCACTTGTTTTTTTTTTTTTTTTAAATAATTTATGTATTTTGCCTGAATGTATGTCTGTGTGAGGAGATCAGATTTTGAAGTTCCAGACAGTTGGGAGCTGCCATGTGGGTGCTGGGAATTGAACCTAGGACCTCTGGAAGAGCAGTCAATGCTCTTAACCGCTGAGCCATCTCTCCAGCCCAAGGCTCATATATTTGAATGCTTGGTTCCCAGCTGGTAGACTGATGAGAGAAAGACTAGGAGGTGTGGCCTTGTTGGAGAGGCTTTGTCACTGAGAGTGGACTTTGTGGTTTCAAAAGCTTGCACCAAACATAGTGTCACTCTCGCTGTGGATCAGGATGTCGCTCTCAATGACTTGTCCAGCACCATGCCTGCCTTTCTGTTGTCACGCTCTCTGCCATGAGGACAGCAGACTAAGCCTCTGCCATGAGGACAACAGACTAAGCCTCTGAAACTTTAAGCAAGCTCTCAGTTAAATGCTTTCTTTTGTAAGAGTTGCCTTGGTCATGGTGTCTCTAAGATAACCCTCTTGTTCAAGGCTCTCCCAGTGACAATTCCAGCTGCAGACTTGCCAGAGAAGGACCAGCCCTTCATGGACTGTCCCAGGAGACTCTTCCTGGAGCAGGGCCCAGGTCTAACTCTATCGCCTTTCTGAAAGCTCTTTGTGACTGGCGACTGGCGCCCCTTCCGGCCTAGGCCTCCCTTCTCTAGAGCTGAGCACATGAGTTCCTTTACACCCTCCTCTGTCTACATCCCATCCTACCTCAGATTGTTGTTGACTGGATCCAGACCTTGGAAGAGAATTAGGAGAAAAGAGTCAGGATTCTGGTGGGTTCACCTCCAAGTTCCATGACGCCTCTGTCTGTCTTCCCCTGGTCCAGCCTGTCTTCTCCCTTCTGAAGACAGGCTCTTCTGGGATGTTCTATCATATCACATGTGCAAACTGCTTGGTGGGAGTTTGGCAAAAATTCAGACCACAAACTTCAGATAGTGATGCAGTTTAAAACACTGAAATTGTTTTTATTGAGACAGGGACTCTTATAGCCCATGCTAACCTTGACTTCATTATGCGGCTGAAAATGACCTCCAATTTCCAGCTTCTACCTCCCAAGTGCGGGGATTCCAGGTGTGTGTCACCGTACCTGGTGTATTCGGTGCTGGAGAGTGTGTGTGTAACCGTACCTGGTGTATTCAGTGCTGGAGAGCATGTGTGTCACCTTACTTGGTGTATTCAGTGCTGGAGGGCATGTGTGTCACCGTACCTGGTATATTCGGTGCTGGAGAGCGTGTGTGTCACCATACCTAGTGTATTCAGTGCTGGAGGGTGTGTGTGTCACCGTACCTGGTGTATTCGGTGCTGGAGAGTGTGTCACCGTACCTGGTATATTCGGTGCTGGAGATCGTGTGTGTCACAGTATCTGGTGTATTCAGTGCTGGAGAGCAAACCAGGGTTCCATGCATTCTAGGCAAATGCTCTACCAACTGCAGTACATCCCGAGCTCCAGTTCATTTTTTTGAGACAGGGTCTTACTGTGTGGTTCTGGCTAAACTGGAACTCACTGTGTATACTGGGCTGGCCTTGAACACACAGAAATTCTCCTGCCTCTTCCTCCCAAGTGCTGGAACTAAAGGTGTGGGTCACCACACCCAGAATAATTATTTCTTTTTTTTAAAAAAATCTTTATTTATTATGTATATACATACCAGAAATGGGCACCAGATCTCATTGTACATGCTTGTGAGCCACCATGTGGGTATGGGAATTGAACTCTGGAAGAGCAGCCAGTGCTTTTAACCCCCGAGCCATCACTCCAGCTCCCGAATAATTATTTCTTGATGATTAAGTTTTACACCTGTGAAAATTCAGGGTTTGGTATTTTATTTTTTTGGGAGGGGGGCAGCATCTCACTGTATAACCTATGCTGACTTTCAGTGCTTACTCTGGCTGCCTCAGCCTCCAGAGTATCAGGATTACAGGTGGGCACCACTGTGCAGTGCAGGGTTTTTTTTTTTTTAATTTTTTCTCCTATTCTTTTGTTTTGCTTTTTGAGACAGGGTTTCTCCGTGTAACAGCCCTGGCCGTCCTGGAACTGTAGACCAGGCTGGCCTTGAACCCACAGAGATCGGCCTGCCTCTGCCTCCTGAGTGCTGGGATTAAAGGTCTGTGCCATCACTGCCCTTTTCTCCTGTTCTTGACAGTGAGAAGAATAATGTTTCATACAAATTTATCTGGCTGAGAAAATTTAAAAAAAGTGAAGCTGGGCATGGTGGTATAGGACTGTAAGCCCAGCTCTCGGGGGCTAAGACAGGAGTGTTGCACAAGGTTTTTTGTTATTGTTTTGATTTTTTGAGACAGATTATCTTTGTGTGTTCTTGGCTGTCCTGAAGCTCGCTGTGTAGACTATGTTGGTCTTGAAATTACACCTGATCCTTAGAGATTTATTATTATTATATTGTGTATGTATATGCGTGTATACCAGTCAGAGCATTCAATCTCAGAGCTGGAGTTATAGCCAGTGAAGCCACTGGCCTGGGCTACATGTGGGATTCCCCTATGTATGCTGTGAATATGTTTTATTGCCATTGGTTAATAAAGAAGCACCTTTATGCCGGGCGGTGGTGGCGCACGCCTTTAATCCCAGCACTCGGGAGGCAGAGGCAGGCGGATCTCTGAGTTCGAGGCCAGCCTGGTCTACAAGAGCTAGTTCCAGGACAGGCTCTAGAAACTACAGGGAAACCCTGTCTCGAAAAACCAAAAAAAAAAAAAAAAAAAAAAAAAAAAAAAAAAAAAAAAAAAAAAGAAGCACCTTTATCCTACAGCAGGGCAGAATAGAACTAGGCAGAAAAAACTAAACTGAATACAAGGAGAAAGAAGGTGGAGTCAGGGAGATGCCATGTAGCTGCTAAAGAAGGAAGATGCTGGAACTTACTGGTAGGCCACAGCTTTGTGGTGATACACAGATTAAAAGAAATGAGCTAATTTAAGATGTAAGAGGTGTGATTATTCAGGCCTGGGAGGCAGGGAAACAATCAAGCAGTCTCCACTTACATTACAGAGTGAAATTCTGTCTCAAGCTGAAACAAACAAATTGCAAAATAAGGTGATAAAATAGTCATTAAGAGGGCACAGCTGTGGAGCTGGAGGATGGCTCAGAGGTTAAGAACACTGGCTGCCCTTCCAGAGGACCTGCGTTCAATTCCCAGCACCCACATGACGGCTCACAACTGTCTGTAAGTCCAGCTCCAGGGGATCTGACACCCTCACACAGACACACATGCAGGGAAGACACCAATGCACGTGAAACAAATAAAATCATTAAAAAGAAGATTATGAAAGAGAGAGAGCATGCACAGTCCGAGTCAAGAACATGAGGTGCGCCCTCCTCTTCTTGGGACACCTCCAGGTGGCTAGACCTTGTAGAAAAAGTGAGATGGAGGCCATGTACGGTGGATCCATATGCACCCCCAAGGCAGCCACCTCATCTGGGTGTCTCAAACAATAGGAACTGAGAAACAGATCTCACAAGCCCTCTGTGAGGGCCAGGCTGTCAGAGGAAAGTCTCAGAGTAGGCAACCTGTGGCCCTGGATGTCTGCCTCAGAGGTGAGGTCGGTTCTCAGGCCAGTCTGATGCCTTTGGTGGCCGCCTCCTGCATCTCATGTCTTCCTGCCTCTACAGCCCACGCCAGGCCTTCAGTAGGGACTGATAAGTTTTACAATGCTCCTGTCCCAGACCATATGTATGCAAGAAACATTTTTATACTTGCTACAGATATTCGTGAAAACGCCACCATGGGTGCCGTGTGAGACGCCTGCCTTTTATCCTGACTTTGGGTAGGAGAATTAGGAATTCAAGGTCACTGAAAGCCCCTAAACAAGTTTTAACAGAGGCTAACCTGGCAGCCCTCTAGAGAGGAATGACATTGGATTAATATGTACTGTGTATGTATGACAGTATTGTTTGGACAGTGCCATAGTGGCTGCTGGTTTGGACGAGACTGAAGTCTGGGGTTCATCCTCACAGAAGAGATGAGCTTCCTGGCATAGCCTTTTTGCCGTTCTCACAGGAGAGGGCTAGGGTAGTGTAGGGACAGCATAGTGTGTCTGCTCACCACCCTTGACGGACATTGCGCTGCCAATGTCCTCAAGGTCCAGCACAGCGACAACACATAGCAGGCTCTCAACTTGTGCTTGCTGAATGAAGGAAAGTTCTTCCTTTGCCTAAATCCGCTTAAGAACTGTGTGTAGCTGGCATGTTGCTATAACATACCTATAACCCCAGCACTTGGGAGACTAAAGCAGGAAGATTGCCTCTAGTTTGAGGCCTTCTTGGCTACCTAGTGAGACTCTGTTTCAAAAAAAACAAACAAAAAATAACCCAGGGGTGATGTCATGTGCCTATAATCCTAGTCCTGGGGAAGTGGAGGCGAGCAGACCCTAAATTCAAGGTCTCCCTCCACTAAACAGCAAGTTTAAAGCCAGTATGAGTTACATGAGACCTCAAAAAAAAGGGGGAAGCAAGGAGTGTGTTTTCAGAAAATGCCTAGCCTAGACCCGCATGGGGACAGAGTCGCCTGCACCTGCTTTTTCCTTGGGCTTCAGAGTGTTGCCACTAGTGATCCATTTGCTGACCTTTGTAGCCAATCAGATTAAAGTAATCACCACATCTGTTTAGTGCTTGCTAACATGCCAGCAATCTATACAGATTATTTGAACTCCTTGTAGGAAATGTTACTATTCTCACAGGCGAGGAAACTGGAGCCTAAGGAGCAGTCAGTAAACTGCCTGAAATCATACAGTACAGATATGAAGGGAAGGAGGGGGGAGGGAGGGAGGGAGGGATGGAGAGAGGGATGCTGTGTGACCATAGCTTTGCTGATCTTTCTTTCTTGTCCCCTAAGTACACTGGAGATGGCCAATGAGATGAATGGGAACAGCAGCTCTAGGACCCTGAACCAAGGCAGCAGGGAGAGGAAGGATGTAGCCCTTGCGGAGAGCTTACTGGGTCAACACTGAGTTACTTAATGACCTCAGATTCTTGATTCCCCAGGGACAACCTGCCTAGGCCCAGTCAGGGCAGGCAGGAGACATCAGTTCCCCTTGGCCCTTTAAATGCTTGGCTGGTCATGGCTGGAAGCCAGAGATGGAAAGTAAGAGATTAGGCAAACCTCAAGACTAGACAGAACGGGCTGGTGATTGCATCTGCCTCTCAGAGGCCTGTGACTGAGAAAGGCGTGAGGGCTGAAGTCTTCACAGGGTTGTAGGATGGAGGACCAAGAGCGAGAGTCAGGACTGGGCCTCTCCTAGATAGCACACTGGCAGGGGAGTCTTAGGGAAGGCCTTCGGGGTCTCGCTGTATTGGGCTAGAAAGGATGACAACTGGTATCTGTCACACATTGTTAATACACCCAGGTCACATGTCATGAGTCTCATGTGCTGACCACATCCTGTCCCAGCTCTTCTGCCCTTCCAAGGGACTTCTAAAGCCCTCCCCGATTTAGTAACTGAAGCACTGACACCTGCTGGGCAGGGGCTTCCAGCACCCAGCCTGTTATATCCCTGCACCAGAGCCTCTGCTTATAGCTCCAGGACTGGGAGCTTGGAAGGCAGACCCCTTCCAGGGGCTGTATAGGCCTGCTGGAACAACCCAAGCAAGTGCTGACCCCAAGCAGGGCTCAGGGGATAGGAGGTGACCTGTGGGGGTCCCATAGATGCTGAGCCATTATCTATTTTTTTTAGATTTATTTATTTATTATGTATACAACATTCTGCCTCCATGTATGTCCACACGCCAGAGGAGGGCACCAGATCTCAGTACAGATGGTTGTGAGCCACCATGTGGTTGCTGGGAATTTAACTCAGGACCTCCGGAAGAGCAGCCAGTGCTCTTAACCTCTGAGCCATCTCTCCAGCCCCCTGAGCCATTATCTAAAGGCTGTTTACCAGACAATCTCTCTGGTTCCCCAAGGGACCTGAAAACAACCTATCTGCTGACTGAGGAGTGATGGAAAGTCTCTGAGTGGAGCCCACATGTTCCAGATGAGAGCCGTGCCACCAGAGCTGAACCCTGACCTTTCATGTGCCTGGCTGGATCCTTGACAGGAAACTGGACACCTAGAATCCAGGTGTTCTCCAGAGTCCACACAAGGGTAGGATGGAGGCTCAATTCCCTGATGGGACAGTGGAGGAACTGGACAAGGAAGCAGTGGAGAAAGGACAAGGCCCCTGTGGATGGCAGGTGTCCGCACCCACAGTGCCAGAGTCTCTGTCTGCTAGAGTCCTTCAGGGACCCAGCACCCAGTGACTAGCAGCCCCTTCCATGACTCTGTGAGCTCTACAGCCCCTCTTTTTGGAGCCACAATCTCAGCTCA
Organism: Arvicola amphibius; assembly: GCF_903992535.2. Taxonomy (NCBI): domain Eukaryota; kingdom Metazoa; phylum Chordata; class Mammalia; order Rodentia; family Cricetidae; genus Arvicola; species Arvicola amphibius. Next base: position 1,274,806 of record NC_052060.1, on the reverse strand, counting down.
GCACTCAGGTGTTAGAGGCAGGGGCTTCTGAGAGGGGCCATCGGTTTAGCTGCCAAGCCAGGCAAAGAAAGTTCTCAGAGGAGTCTGAGTGTTAGCCAAGACCCCAGGGGACAGCTCTGTAGGAAGGACCCCTTCCCAGACTTCCATCTCCCAGGGAATTCAGATTGGAGGGGGACAGCAAGGGTCCCCCTGCTGGGACTCAAGTGGCTTGTTAGTCCTCCAAGCCTAGAGAGCTCTGTCTCACTGCCATTCTCCAGATGGGGGAGTACTTTTTCCATCTTTCGTCCTAACTTTGGAGGGAACTGGCAGGACTTTTAAGGGATGCTAATATCTTGGGTGCTACTCTCTAACGCCAGGTTTGAGGAGACCTCTTTCTCCTCCCACCACCCTTCTGGCATCTGGGACACAGTTGTGGGAAGCTCACACATCACCTGGGCCTCAGCAGGACCATGGGAAACAGGATCTGACCTGCACGGTGAGTCCTTGCCAGCCTCAAGCTGAGGGGTGGGGCTCCCTGGGAGCAACACGGCCTCCGCGGGGCGGGGCCTCCCTTTTGCAGCTGCAGGAGTCGGTTTGGCAGGCACAGCAGTGCTCAAGTTTGGGACAGAACAACTGCACCATGGCCCGCACTCCTCGCCACCGGCGCCTGGTCCTGCCGTTGCTGTGCCTGCTCTTCCAGGGCGCCACCGCCCTCCTCTTTGCGGTCTTTGTCCGCTACAACCACGAAACCGACGCTGCCCTGTGGCACTGGGGCAACCACAGTAATGTGGACAACGAGTTTTACTTTCGCTACCCAAGTGAGTGAGGGTGAGGGTGTGGGAAGCAGAGACTCTAAGCCCTGGGCATGTTGGGAAGGGCGCTTGAATGAGGGGGTACTCCTTCCACCGAGGTGACAACCAAGGCTTTAAAATAGCCTCTTCCTCTAGTGTCCGTCTTGTTCCAGGCTCTGCTGGGATGGCACGTGCTCTCTCTCAGGCTGAGGAAGGGTAAGGCTCAGGGTCACATAGTAAGGGGACCTGAAGTTTCAATCCCCTTGCAAATAGGCTCCGTGTTAATCAATGTCTTGTCTCACCTTCCATTGGAGCTAATTCAACTTCGTCTAGGAGTCCAGCTTGAGCACAGGAAAGAGAAGCCTGCTGAGATTGACAGGTAGGGTGCTAGAGAGGATAACAGAGGGACAGCTGTGAAACTTCCTCGACATCTGAGGGCCCGAGAGCAAGACAAAACTGGACATGCTCACCAGGGGCAAGGCTAGCATGAAGCGGGTGGGGGATCCTTGGCAGGGGCATAAACTCCGCCACCAATGGCCACAGGCCTCCTAACAAGGTTCCGGATGGGGCGTTAACTCCCAGATGGAGACAGGGCATCTCCCTCAAGCTTGTAACTGAGGTGCTGGGTATCTGGAACCAAACATAACCACCCTCTCACTAGGGCCCCTAGGTGGGTTTGTGCACGCTTTTAATCCCAATACTTGGGAGGTAGAGGCAGGCAGATCTCTGAGTTCAGGGCTAGCCTGGTCTACAGAGTGAGTTCCAGGATGGCCAGGGCTAAACTGAGAAACACTGTCTGGTAAAACAAAACAAACAAAAAAGGAAAAAGAAAAATATCTCAGTTTGAAGGACGTTCAGATAAGGTCTGGGGTATGAGAGCCCTCCCCCAATAAAACAATGAGACTGTTACCACCCACTTTCTACAGCTGAGCTGGTAGCAGGCTGTCCCCACTCAGGACCAGCGCTCACTCTGTCCCGGCCTTAGCTGTGGGGACATAGAGGACTGAGGGAGATTTTGGACTGTAGCAGGAAACACCAGACCCCTAACCACCCACCGCACCCCCTTCTCCACAGTTCATTCCCAAGTGTGTCAGAGAACCAGTAACCAGGCCACGGAAGCTGGTATTCAAACCAAAGCCCTAAAACTGACATCTATAGAGGCTGGGAGCTGGGAGGAAATGGGTCAGAAAAGTGAGGGAGGTGAGCTTTGGTTCCCTGTCTAAGCTGGCCAGGAACAGCTTCACTTGCGGCCTCCAAACCCACCTGTTTGTTCCAAATCCCTCCGCGAATCCCCTCTTACCACTGCAGTAGTGCTGGGCTCTCCGCCCCAAGAGGGCAGCAAGAGGATCAAAACAGAGTGAGCGCCTGTCTGCCCTGGTGTCAATTTCTGTGGACTTTGACCCTGCTGTTTGGGGAAAGCTAGGCAGGAGGGAGATGTGAGGTCCCTGAAGCCTGGGCTTTGATGGAGCCGAGTCCGTCCCTGTGTCCAGAGAAAAAGGTCAAGGCCAGAGGGCGGGGAAAGATGAAAGGGTTGTGTGGCAGTGGCAGTGGGCCACGGCTGCAGGCGTGCTCACTCTCAGAGGCCGTCTGTAGATGGCAGATGTACCCCGCAGACAGGACAGGATGGGCCCTCAGATTCTATGGTCTACCTCTCTAGATCAGATGTGGGCAGAGAACCAGGAAGGTCACTCACCTACCCAAGATCACATGGTGAATTACCAAAAGAGTGGCACTGGGACTTGGTTCGTGATTCCCTCCCCATTGAGATGGGCCTGCCATACTCACTCACCTGGCTCACCTTATCTTTTAGGCAGGGGCTAGCAATGTAGCCCAGGCTAGTCCTAGACTTACCGTCTTCCTGCCTCAGTTTCCCAAGGACTGGGGAACACGGGTGTGAACCGCTGTGCCCTGCCTACAGCATCTTATTCTGCAAAGCAAGTGGTTCAGAGTAAAAGGGGGAAGTCCTCCTCCAGGTGGGGGCAGGGGCTGGCTCACAGTGGGTACTTGTCTTAGAATCAGAGCCATCTTAGGGGAGATAGAGATTGGGACTGTGACCTGCTCTGGGAAGATTTGGCCTCTTTTCTGGAAGCTGGGGTGGGAGAGGCTCAGAGATGGCAGCTCCCACTCCCCTCCGCTTCATATCTGCCTTTTATAGAGGAGGCACCTGAGGCTTAGAGAGACCTCAGGTCATGTGCCCAAGGTCATGAGGTCAGCTGCACCGGATGCTGAAACGGCAGCCCTAACCGTAGCCTTCCCTAGTCTTGCCCTGGGAGGAAGGACTGGCAGTGGTAGCCGGAAGATTTGGGGTTTTATTTGTTCTACCCTGTTTTTTGTTTTTGTTTTGTTGTTTTGTTTTGTGACAGGGTGTCACATAGCTCAGGCTGGCCTCAACTCATTACATAGTCAAGTCTGGCCTTGACCTCCTCATCTTCCTGCCTCCACCTCTTGCAGGGCAGAATTACAAGTGTGTGCCACCATGCCTGGCTGGGATTGAGTTTTCAGTGCAAACAGTAGCATTTAAAACAAGCTCAGAGCAGTTGGGAGAAGTTCCTGCATGAATGGGCTTTGAAACATGCCACCCGGCCCCCTTGGTTTCTTGCTGTCCTTGGACAAGAACAAAAAGAGTTCCTCTTGGATGTTTGAGCAAAGCAAAAGACAGAGAAGTCTGAAAGATTGTAAGCTAGCCCAAGTGTGGTAGCACACACCTTCAATCCCAGCACTCGGGAGGCAGTGGGAGGCAGATCTCTGTGAGTCTGAGGCCCAGCCTGTTCTACCTAGTGACTTCTAGGACAGTCAGAGCTACATAGTAAGACCCTGTCTTAGCGGGGAAAAAGGCTGGGGGCTCCTGAGTTCTAAGTGTGCCTCTCCTTTCTATTGTGCGTATGATCTGGGTCACCCTGAGGAGTGGTGCTTTAGGAGTGGACAACACGCCCTGGACACCCAGGGTTGCAGGAACGATCAAGGCATTGCTAGTATCTGTTTCAGCTCACACATGCAGACATCTCTGAGCCGGCTTCTCTCGAGGCTCCTGCTTGCAGAGTTCAGTAGCAGGGTTCAGCTTGCTGTGCCTCTTGAGATCAAACAACACAGAACACGGGCTTGAGAACCTGCTTCTTCCTATGAGAAATTCAAGGTCATCCATGATAAAAATGTATATAAGTTGAATATCATTATGAAAGTCCTTGGAGTCATAAGTGTTTTGGTTTGGGGAGTGTTTACGTATGCATAATGAAATACCTTGAGGGTGGCACTCAAGCCTAGACAAGCAATCTACAGCCGTCCCACACATACTCTATACAAATAGCCTGAAGGTGATTGCATGCAATGGGTTTAGTAAGCCTGCATTTCAGGTAAAGCCCATTGGATGAGACCCTGGGTGGGTGTGGAATTTTCCACTATAGCATCATGCTAGTGCTTGAAAGCTTTCTGATTCTGGAGCGTTTGGGGTTCCCCGTTTGCACAGTGAGCTTGCATAAGGAAAGACAAGCGGGAAAATGAAGAACAGCATCTGAAGTGAGGATTGCGTGAGACCGTAGACGCGTGAGAGCGTAGACGCGTGAGAGCGTAGACGCGTGAGACCGTAGACGCGTGGCATCACCACAGCTCCGGCTCCTGAGTGGCCAAGGAAAAAGGTCAATCTGAGTCTCCAGTCTGACTCTGCCCTTGAGAGCAGGAACTGACTTCTTGGTGGGAACTGTACCCTGGGCCCCATCCGCAGATGCTCAGCACATCCATTGCTCGCAAGTGAGAAACAGACATCTTCTCATCCCTAGAGCAATTTCTCATGCGGAGTATGAAAGGAAGGAGGACTTAGGGTGATGTCCCTTGTCCCCAGGCATTTGCAGAAAGGAAACCCCCACAGGCTTTTTGCTGGTGGGTTTTGTTTCTGCTTGTTCACGTTTGTTTGTTTGTTTGTCTTATTATGTAGCCATGGCTGTCCTGGAACTAACTCACTAGACCAGGCTGGACTTGAACTCAGAAAGATCAGGTGCTGAGATAAAGGGTGTGCACCACCACACCTAGCTTTGTTCATGATTTTTTGAGAGGGGCTCTTATTCCCTAGGCTGACCTTGAACTTGGGGCAGTCCTCCTTCAACGCATCTCAAGTGTACACCATGTTCAACCACTCACTTTGTTTGAAGAAGGATCTCGTTTCTGTGGCTGTGCTGCTGTTGCAGGCCAGCTGGACTGAACTTCTAGGCGATTCTCCCCCTCCCATGTCACTGTGGGAGCACTGGGATTATAGCTGCGCCTACCATATCCAGCCTTTTACATGGGTTCTGGGATCATCAGCCTTGCCTGTGTGGCTAATGCTTTTGCCTGCTATTCGTCTCCCAGCTCCTTTAATGTTGGATCTATATAGCTAATTACTCAACAACTCATTTGTATAAATCTTATTTTCAGTATTACTCTGTATTATGAAGAAAGCAAAGAGAAAAGGCCCAAGCCTTTCTGTCCATGTAGAAGGAGCTGGCGGCTGCATTCCTGCCACCCAGCTCATAACCACCAGCTAGCTTTGCAGTGGCTAGCTTTACACCCGAAACAACAACACACAAACTGTATTCATTTAAACACTGTTTGGCCCATTAGTTTTAGCCTCTTACTCACATCTTGACTAACACATATCTAATAATCTGTGTAACACCACGAGTGGTGTCTTACCGGGAAAGATTCAGCATGTCTGACCTGGTGGCTGGCTCCATCATGTCTGACCCAGAGAGGAGAGGCATACTAACTTCCCTTCTTCCCAGCATTCTATTCTGTCTACTCCACCCACCTAAGGGCTGGCCTATCAAATGGGCCAAGGCAATTTCTTTATTAGCCAATGAAATCAACTCAAACAGAAGACCCTCCCACATCATGTCCAGAAGCCCACCATATGCTCAACAGTTCAAGGAACACTGGTCATGTGTGGTCCCACGCTGTGAGCCCAGCTCTTGGGCAGCTGAGGCAGGTCCAAAGTCTGAGGTAAGCCAGACTACTTAGTGTGGCCCTGTCTCAACAGAGCAAGTGTGATGTGTAACATAAAAAATTCAACATACAGAAAGAAACAAAGTCAGTCCTCACACCTGACACACATGACACAGGTTCCAGGTTCTGCCACTGCATGCAAGCCACGGCAGCCTGCCCTCTCCCAGTTCCTGTGGGGGTGGGCTTAGTCCCTGTTAACAATAGGGAGGTATAGATTTGGAAAGATGAGAGATGGAAGTTAAACATCAAGAAGGGCTTCCTTGGGGCTGGAGAGATGGCTCAGAGGTTAAGGACACTGACTGTTCTTCCAGAGGTCCTGAGTTCAATTCCCAGCAACCACATGGTGGCTCACAACCATCTATAATGAGATCTGGTACCCTCTTCTGGCATGCAGTCATACATGGAGGCAGCACACTGTATTGTATACATAATAAATAAAATCTTAAAAAAAAAAAGAAGGGCTTCCTTGTGGCTCGGGAGGTGGCTCAGTAGGTGAAGTGTTTGTTGCGCAAGCTTTAGGACCCGAGTTCAGATCCTCAGCACACAAGTAAAAATCAGGTTAGCAGCACTCACTCATGATCTGAGGGCAGAGAAGGACAGACCCCAAGGCTTGCTGGCCATCCACTCTCATGTTGGTGAGGTCCAGGCTCGCTGAAGGATCCTATCTCGGTGCAAGGCAGAGTATGGTGGAGGGAAACATGACACCTACCTCTCTATTCACCATGTGCATACATATACATGAATACATGAGAACATGTACACACTACACACGGGGAGAGAAGGAAAGTGTGTGTAGAGGAGACAGGGCTGCAGCAGCAGAGCGTACTGACAGGTGAGCAAATGGGTGAGGGAGGAGGAGAGCCATTGCTGTAGCAGGAAGTCTAGTTGTTCCCTCGAGCATGGGGGGCAAGGGCAGCCTAGCCCTGCTGCTCCAGGCTGGACCTTTGTTCCAGCTGCTCAGGGGTAGGACGCGTGTGTGGTGCCGCTTCAAGGCAGTCCTGACTAGAGGCGCCAGACACTGGCTGGGTCTGTATTGGTTGGTGGGTGTGACTGGAGCTGGCCTCCTGACTCTGCCTGTCCCTCCCTTCTGCCCCTCCCCTGTGCACCCGCAGGCTTTCAGGATGTGCACGCCATGGTCTTCGTAGGCTTTGGCTTTCTCATGGTCTTCCTGCAGCGCTATGGCTTCAGCAGCGTGGGTTTTACCTTCCTCGTGGCCACCTTCACCCTGCAGTGGGCCACGCTGGTCCAAGGCTTCCTTCACTCCTTCCACGGCGGCCACATCCACGTTAGTGTGGCGAGGTGAGCAACAGTAAGCCCCTGGCACCCTCAAAGGCCCTGCTCCCCAGAGGGTTCTCCACATTGTCTGACCTGTGTGACCTACATTCACACACCCCTCCCCCTCCAGTTAGGCCTTTGCCACCCCAGCTCCCAGAGGACTGGCAGCCAGTGAAAAATGGCACCTCCTACCTCCCGCTTCTCCTCTCCAAGGGTGGGTGGCACCCCTCTGATACCCAGGAGAGGTGCTCTGGTGCTGTCTCTTCTCTCTGTGCCCCACCATGCCCCTCTGCCTGGTGAGGCCTGGAGCCACCTTCTTATCCTTCTGCCTCTCCCCCACCCTGTGTAACTGCAGTTTGATCAACGCTGACTTCTGTGCGGGCGCTGTGCTCATCTCTTTTGGGGCTGTTCTGGGCAAGACAGGGCCAGCCCAGCTGCTGCTAATGGCCCTATTGGAGACAGTGTTGTTTAGTGTCAACGAGTTCATACTGCTCAAGCTCCTGGGGGTAAGTCTGCCAGGAGTAGGTGCCACCCAGGTGCTGGTCCAGCCTGAAAGGAGGAGTGGGTGGGGGCAGGGGCTGCCTCACAACCTCTGTCTTTCCCAGGTGAGAGATGCTGGAGGGTCCATGACCATCCACACGTTTGGGGCCTACTTTGGGCTGTTCCTCTCACGGGTCCTCTACAGATCCCAGCTGGAGAAGAGCAGGCACCGCCAGAGCTCTGTCTACCATTCTGACCTCTTTGCCATGATTGGTGAGACCTGTTGAGGTGAAGTGACATGAGGAAGACTTCCTGGCACTGTCAGACGGCCTTTGAGTCTTTTCTACTTGCTTTTGGAGGAGCCTGAAATCCATGCTTGTCATTGCCCCTAACTTACAACTCAATGCTGGGGTACACAGAAGCCCACACCAGGCGCTGGGCCTTTGAAATCTACCTCAGTCCTGCTTGAAACCTCCGGGGGCTCTGCGGCCCACATGTGTGAAGCCAGACCCATCTCCCACTGTACAGTCCTTCTTCTCCTATACCCCTGCCAGGTCTGGTCACCTGTGCTTTAGCTGGCCTCCTCAGCCTAAGGACTCCTCCCCACAGTCAGGCAGGGAGGTAGGAGCCCTGGATCACCCGGGAACAGTAGAGCCTGTTTGCCCCAGGTTCCCACCTCAGGTGGCACACTGCCCTCTCTGCCCTCACAGCTTGCCATCTGGAGCCCGTGTTTCCTGTGGAGTGTTGGAAACGGTCCTCAGTGCCTGCCCTTGCATGAGCAAGGCTGGCTCGGTTTTCTCGCCCACTTTAGGCTCGCTGTGAAGCAGCCAAGCACTCCTTGGCTTTAGCAGCTTTTCACATATGAGGTCTTGTGGTTGGGGAAGGGTAGGGAGGGGCCGGGCTTCTGTGCCTTCTGTACCCTGGGCACAGGACACTGAGAAGGTCCTCATCTTGAGGCAGTATTAGGACTTTGAGCCAAAGTGAAGGTTACAGACAGACTCCTGCCTTGCTGGCCCAGCCTGCTTAGAGAAGGGCTGGGCGGTGGTAGTGCACATCTTTGACTCCAGAGGCAGAGGCAGGTGGATCTCTGAGTTAGAGGCCCAGCCCGGTTTACAGTGGGAATTCCAGGACAGTCAGGGCTACACAGAGAAATCCTGTCTTAAAAAAACCAGTCTGTATGTGCTGGGGACGGAAGCCGGAGTGCAGCATGAGCTAGGCAAGTGATGTCCTTGTGCAGGCCCCTGCTGAGCAGTCAGACCTAGCGGCCCATGAGACAAGTATTTATGGGCATCATCCCCTCAACTCTCATCATAGAAAAATGGTTTTTTCCCTGACAATTCCAGGAACCAGCCAGGAAACAGGCCGCATAATTTATCTGCAGTTCAGCGCCCCCTGGTGACGAGGGCCACTTACTACTAGCTGCTCACTGTGGCTACCCACTGTTTAGGGACCATCTTCCTGTGGATTTTCTGGCCCAGCTTCAACTCTGCGCCCACAGCGCTCGGGGATGGGCAGCATCGGACAGCACTGAACACGTACTACTCGCTCACCGCAAGCACCCTCAGCACGTTTGCCTTGTCAGCCCTTGTCAGTGGGGACGGCCGACTGGACATGGTAGGGGGAAGCAGACGGGCAGCCTGGCAAAGGGAAGAGATGTCTAAGATCTCTAAGCAGGGGAATGAGAGCTGGAGAGTCAGTGGCCAGATGACAGAGGGGCTTTAGAAGCAGCAGAGGCCACTGGAATGGGTGTGGGCATGATGATCTGAAAAGATACCTTGCCCTTTTCTGTCCCCATAGGTCCACATCCAAAATGCAGCACTGGCTGGAGGGGTTGTGGTGGGGACATCAAGCGAAATGATGCTGACACCCTTTGGGGCGGTGGCAGCTGGCTTCCTGGCTGGGACTGTCTCCACCTTGGGGTACAAGTTCTTTACGGTAGGTTGCTTCTCAGGACCTGGGGAGAAGAAACACTTGAGGGAAGGGGCCTGCACCAGGGACATGGGATCCCCAGCCCTTCTGCTACCTCCCCCACCAGGTTCTGGGTAGAGGTAGGTGGAGTGCCCACGGCTGATTACCCAACTTGTCCTCCAGCCTGTCCTTGAATTCAGATTCAAAATACAAGACACGTGTGGTGTCCACAACCTCCACGGGATGCCAGGGCTGCTGGGGGCCCTCCTGGGAGTCCTGGTGACTTGGCTGGCCACCCATGAGGCTTATGGAGATGGGTGAGTCTACACCAACCTCCCTGGAATGACCTCCCTTCTCCTCTGAGAGCCAAGAAAAAAAAAATCCCCATCTGTTCTCTATACCCATTTGGCCATTCTCCCACCATATGGTGAGAGCTGAGGACCTGCCCAGGCCTGGCCTCCTGGTCAGTGAAGTGGATGGTCACAGAGTAAACAATTTCCTTCAGGGCCAGTAAGAGATAATGAGCCCTGGGGTCTACAATTCACACTGTGAGCTTGGAGTAGGCAGGCAAAAGGGACCTTGGGCTGGGTTCTGGAAGGTATGTGGGGTTGGCTAGCTTAGGAAAGGAGGTCAGAAGTGAGGCCTGGCCGGACAAAGGCCTCAGTGAGACAGTGGGGACCCCTGGACTCCCACTGGCTGCCCGCACCTGCATGCCACAGTGGCCATCTTTCCCTATTGGTCTCCTTTCAGCCTGCAGAATGTATTTCCGCTCATAGCCGCCGGCCAGCGCAGCGCCACATCTCAGGCGGTTTATCAGCTCTTTGGGATGTTCGTCACTCTGGTGTCTGCCTCTGTCGGGGGCAGCCTTGGAGGTGAGTGGCTTTCGCGGGCAGGGTGGTGGGTGAGAGGCCCAAGAACAGGCGCCCAGGAGGAAGAGCAAGGGATACCGCGCACTTCGTGAGGTCCTCTCAGAACACCTGCCCGATCTAGCAAAGGTGCAGCAAAGGTGCTGGTGGGAGATTGCACCCTCCAGGGGAAAGGACCCTTGGTTATGGGGTCTGACGTTCCTGTGCCGCTCCCTTGTGCCACTAGAGGGCAGTCCAACCCCAGCTGCTGGGAAGGAGCCAGTTCAACCTCCTCTTCCAGACAGCAGCAGACAGAAAGGAGGTTAAGCCCACTCTGGGCCAGAGCACAAAGCCTTCCACAGAAGCTGTCTGTTCACTGGCTTAGGTCAGAGTCCCTCCTGACATCTGGCTTTAAGAACAAAATCCCAACACTTAGGAGGCAGAGGCAGAGGTAGGTGGATTTCTGAGTTCAAGGCCAGCCTGGTGGGCTACAGAGTGAGTTCCAGGATAGCCAGAACTACACAGATAAACCCTGTCTCAAAAAACAAAAATCAATAAACAAAACAAAAAACCAACAAAAATGAACAAAGTGTGATAGAACATCCCTAGCCTCCCATGTATGCGCTCATCCTGAAAACTTCATCCTCCACAGTCCGTTTTCCAGGTCACATTTTATGCAGTAAACTTCCTCTGGGTCCTCCCATGTGGGAGGCACAAAAAGATCACAGCTATGCTTCACAATAGAATCCCAATAGGACTGTGAACGCAAGCAGATTCCTTCACTTCCACCAGCTGGCTTCTTTGTGGGGAATTCGGGGGGGGGGGGGAGCCACCTTGCAGGGCTATACCTTCTCAGAAAGGGGGCACTCTGCAGCCCTTGGCATAGGCTTGGGTCTGCCTTGCCTCAAGCTTACTAACCTGTGCTCCTAGGTGGCGACCTCCCCCTTGGGTAGGGACTGGGGAATCTTACATATCCTTCCCTATGGCAACCAGGGCTCCTGCTGAGGCTGCCCTTTCTGGATTCCCCTCCAGACTCCCAATGCTTCGAAGACCAGGTTTACTGGGAGGTAAGACACAGGCTTCTCCCCATACGGCCTCCTAGGCTGCCTGCCCTTACCTCTGGGCTGCCACTAGCCTCTTTGCCTATTTCCTTCACCCCTCCCTGCCTTGCAGGTGCCTGGAGAGCAGGAGGCTGAGGTCCAGAGGTCTATGCGATCTGAGGAGACCCAGGCCTAATTGCTGCCAGTATGACACTGTCTTCAGAGAGGATGGCTTCTGTCAGGCATGACACTGTCCTTGGAGAAGACAATAGCTTCTGCCAAGAGGCCCTTCTCAGCCCTTGTTACTATTTTACAGGGATGTCTAGAGCCAGAATGGGCTTACCACCTCTAGGTGGATACCCATTAGCTTGTTCCTGTGGTCATAATAGGCCCAAGTCAGCCCTAGGTGACTGCTACCCCACTGGCCAGGGTTACCCTGTCCCAGTGACAGCTGAACTGGGCCCACTCTGGATGGGAAACTGAGTGATAAACAACACCATCACCAAGGACCCCGACACCTTCCATTTGTCTCTTCCCTTCAACTCCTGAGGCCAAGTTCTTGAGGCAATCAAAGATCTTAGTGTTGACAAAGTCTCCTCAGGTCCACATCCTCCTGGATACATGTCCTGGACAGTTCTGTCCTCTCCAGTGGGGCATCAGTGTCAGAAAGTCTGTGCCTGTTTAGCCAGCTAATGCTGCCCCCAAATCCTTCCTGGTCCTTCCTTAACTGCTGCTGCCCTGGCCCTCAGCTGGGTTCACTCTGAGCAGAGTAGAAAAAAGGCCCAAGAAGGGCATCAGAAGGAGTAGCCTACCACAAAATCTCAGAGCTAGAAGCAACCGATGCCAGTTCACAGTCCTGTCCTGAGTCTGTGGATTACGATCTCAGGAAGGTGGTGAGACTCTGGGTTGTGGATGAGGAAGGCGCCTGGAATCCCAGTAGCCTAAATCATTTGACCACAAGAGGGCACTCTAAAACCAGCAGAAGAAGATGCCGGCTCTAGGTCTCACCTAGGTCCTTGCAACCTAGCCTTCCTAGCTGCCACAGCCTTCTCTGAGCTCCACCCCTTCTGCGAGTCAGATGATGTCAGAAATTCCATATTTCACCCCACTCACAGGGACTTCATCCCTTCATCAGGAGGGACTGGGACCCCTCTTCCTCCTCTCACTTGACCTGCTAGTGGGCTTTTGGCAAAAGTCAAGCACAACCACATCTACCTCCAAACTAAGGTCCTTCAGAGCTAGGAAGCCAAAGGGGAGGGAGGCATCCTGGAGGCCAGCCTCAGAGAACGGCAGAGTTGCCTGGTGTTCACCTGGGCTCTCTGGGCTCAGGTGGAGATGCTCTCCAGAGAGCTAATCCTCTTGTTCCCTCAACCTTCTCCCCTCCATAGAACCCTGCCCATTGCTGGGTGAGGATCCTAGGACTGAAGCAGGAAGCTCTAAGTCACTGTGGAAAAGCAGCTGGGAGAATTGGGCCCCAGCTCGGATGGGTGATGGCCAGCCAGCTGGCCTGCCCTGCCCCCGTTGCTGCCCAGACTTTCCTGCGAACATTTTCAGTCTGGTCCTTTCTTGAGGCCTGAAATAAATGGGCTCTTCCAGCACTGGGAGAAGCCATCTCAATCCTGGAGAAGGGATAATGTGAGTCCTTTTTCAGATCGGACAGTTGCTCTGCCAGCTTCAAGTAAATAAAAGGCCACTAGCCTCAGGATGGCCTGACAAAGGTCACTGAGAAGAGAGACAAGGTGAGGATGCTCATGGCCTATGCCCTTGTCACCAGTTACTACCACAGAATCCCATGTGCAGGATGACAGACTCCATCCGCCACCAGCCCGGGCACTCTGGTTCTGCGCACTCCATCCAGAGCCTAACTCTTTAAAACTACACTTTCGGTTTTTCTCCATGTGTGTTTTCTTTCCCCATTTGCCTTCAATGCAGAGGCATGTGGTGGGCCCTGCAGGGTGTCCATTTCGTCCATTGGAGATCCCAGTGAAGGTCTGAAAGCACAGGAAAGACAGGTCCCTCTGAGCCCTCCCTCCAGCCAGGAGCCCCCAGGCCTCATCATTACTGGTCCCCCTATTCAGAATAGGTCAACAGATGCCAAGGACAGGGGCATATCATATCTCAAGACAATAAGACTTCTGCTTCTCAGGCCCAGCCCCTCTGATCAAGGACAAGGGGACACTTGCCTGCTCATGAGCTCTGTCCAGCCCCTGTGCCTGAGCCCTGGGAACAATGTTGGATCCTCACCTCCTGCCTCCTTCTGGAGACTAGACTGAGGAGCAGGCAGGCTGTTGGGGAGATGGGGCCAGCGTAGGCAGAAGCATTGCAGAAAGCCCCCCAGGAGCCCCACTATTCCGGAGTGGCGTACTGTGTGTGCACTACAGCAAAGATCTATGTCCAAGGCCAGGACCTTAGGGTCTGGGGTGGGAGGTTACCTGGCCCGGAGGAACGTGCGACTGGCCGGGAGCATTGGGATTCGCGTCACGGCGCGGGCCGTTCCTTGGAGGAATTAGACACGGCGCGGCATCCGAGGTGCGGCCCGGTTGCCCCGGTCGCCTTCCCTCCCCCGGCGACTTTGTCTGGCGCGCTGCGCCCACCGCCCGGCGCCCCGTGCGCAGCCAACAAAGCGGGCTTCTGTCGTCCCTGGGCCGTATGCAAATGCTCCAGGCAGCCAGCCTGAAAGGGTCGGCCGGGCAGGGGGCGGCCGTGCTCCGGGAATAGAACACCATTGTCTGTGCCGTTCGGTTCGTGGCAAGAGGACCTGCACCAGCTTCGGGAGTTTCGGCTTTGGGGTCAGATCGAGTGGGTGCGCAGTGTCCTCCACCCCTCACGCAAGCCTCTGCGGGCAGTCCATACCTCTGAGCCACAGTGGCTGGGGTTCAAACCAGTTGCCATGGCTGCGCACTGCTCGCCCTCCTACCTGTTCTCACCTCACATTGGTCCGGGGTAGTCTGATAGATGCTACTGGGGCCAATTCTCTTCCAGAGCACAGAGCACAGTACTCAGGATGTCCCCCAAGAAGAGCAAACTACAGGGCAATGTGCCCTGTTGGGTCTTCTGCGATGAGTGAGCAGTAGGCCGCTTTTACTGGAGGACCCATCAGCTAAAGCAGAATCGAGGCTAAATTTCTCCAGTGATACTGTTGGAGGTGGGAGAAGCGAGCCACAAAGTCAGTGGTTCAGCCAAGAGGGATGGCCTCAGAGAGTAGCCACAGTGTGCACCGGGTACACAACCTGTAACTCAGGACACAGACTCAAGTTTCCTGATGCAGGACTAGAGTCCACCTTTTTAAAGCTCTCAGGTGAGAGTCACTCAGGTAAGGGCTCTTTAGAGAGTTCCCCTCAGCATTGGTCCCTCGGGACTTGGAAATAGAGTTTCAGGCAGAATCAATCAAAACAACCCCGAAGTGAAAAGTGGGCCTAGTGGATTCATTCCAGCACTCAGAAGACAGGGACAGGTGCGTCTCCGTGAGTTCTGGGCCAGCCTGACCTGCTCTACATTGTTCCAGGACAACCAGGGCTATGAAGAGAGACCCTATCTCCAAAAAATGAAAGCAAAGTGTGCCAGGTGTGGTGGCCTGTGCCTGTAGCCTCAGCACTCAGAAGTTGAGGCTAGGCAGGAAATTCAAGGCCGCTCTGTTTCAGGTTAGCCTGGGGTACGAGAGTCTATCAAATAAAGAAGAGAAGCATTTAGATTTCTGCTGCAGTGAGTAGACACGCTGCAGAGGCTGGGGAGAGGTGGGGAGGAGCAGCTCTCCCAGGAAGTCTTGAGTGGGGGTGAGGGCAGCCCCAATACTGGACTCAGGCTGGTTCTTCCTGCTTCTCCTGTTTCTGGGATAGCATTTGAGACCCTAGAGAATGGGAAGAGAGTTGGCCAGGGGATTGGTAGAAGCTGTAGTGTTTCCTGGTGCCAAGAAAGCAGACAGAATTCTCTACTCTTGCTTAATTCCTTGGAAACCAGTTCTCTGTCCAGATCTCTGACCCTCATAGAGGCTGCTCTGGGGTCCTCAGCAGCTGCCCTCCCCCAGGGCCCTATCCCCACAGGGTGCTTACAGACGCCTGACTTGCGACCTGCGTATACAGCCCGAGGGCAGGGCTCTCTGGGCAGGGCCCTTGAGTCCAAGGGAAGCAGGCTGCTGTGCAGGAGTCCTCGGGACCCCTGGAGCTTTACTTTCCCACCCTGCTCTTGGCAGGAGAGTCCTCAGCAGGAGCCCCTCACCCAACCCCACCCCAGCACCCCGCCTTCCCTGCTCAGCACCATCCATCTGTCTCCCCAGAGGAAGGAATGTGCTCAGGACACTGCGGGACTTGTTCCCAATCCCCTTCTAGCTCATTTCACCCAGGCTTTTACAAACTGGCCTCCATCCCATGGTTGCTGTCTGAGTTTCGGTTCTAAAGGAGCAGACAGAGGCCCCTCCTCTCCACAATTCCTCATGCTTCACTTTGCCCCAGCGCCCCCCCCCCCGCCCCAGGAGGCTGTACCATGGAGGGTCAAGGAACCCTGGAATGGGGGCAGGGTCCCCTGGACCCCAGTTCTACTACTCAGACACCAAGCACTATGGTGATGTCTGCCTATGTCAGGCCCAGGTTACAAGCCATTCATCCCTTCTCCTGGCCTTTCTGTTCACACCAGCCCAAGCACTGGGCTTCTTGTTGGCAGTGCTAACAGGACCTCAGTGATGCTCAATCAGATCACCTGCTACCTGCCCTTCGGCATGGCGCTGAGCTGCCTTGCGTCACCAGCTGCCCAAGGCTTCAGGCCTTGCTAGCTGCAGGTTGGAGGTACAGATGCTGGGAAGGCATTTATTGAACTTTCCTTAGAAATGGAGGGGACAAGCTGCACTTCCAGAAGCCCCCACAAACTGGGTCCAGGAAGGCCAGCATGTGGATGCACGATGGTCTCATGCCAGGGTCTTTCTTCCTTTTCATAACCAGGGGGTCAGGACGCTGGTTAGGGGAGCTTGGGTGTGTACCCTAATGTACCCCCCCTTCTTTTGGCAGCTATCCGTCTCTGTGCCATCTAGTCTGGAGTCCTTTCTTGCTGGCACTTCCCTGGGTGACACATATTTGATTTCAGCCTGTGGCCTGGGGAATCATCTCAGTAGGACGGTGAGATAGACTGTAATGGACTTGGTGACACACCTCTGTAACGGTTACCTGACAGCCACCAAGCCCCCCACCGTGTGGCCAGAGAGGTATAGGGGGGAGACTCAGAAATGTACTGTGGTCTTCTTTCCCAAGGGCTGGCCGTCTTTGATTCTAAAATGGCTGAGAGCTGCTTGCTCTGGGCCTCCTCATCCACATTCGCGTGATATGGCTTGAATTGCTGCTCTGTGTCCTGCAAGGCAGTGGCCATGACTCACGGCAAACAGATCGTGGCCCTAAGGAGACCTTCTGCTGCCTCCAGCCTCTGGCTCTCTGGAAAAGGGTAGAGCCCTCCCGCTCAGTTTGCCTTGAGTAGGGGGGCAGAGAGACTGTGCACCCTCAGCTGGGAGCAGAGGACAAGGCAGAGGCCTGACAGGCAGGGTTGAGCCCTTGGGGGTCTTTTGGAGGAGTAAGGAGCACCTGCTCCCAGGGGGCCCCATCTGGGCTTCCCTGAGGGATCTCCTGGCCTCTACAGCTCTCTGCTCCCCACTTGTGCCCCGAAGAGGTGCAGGACATTGCTGGCCCCAACTCTTCTAACCCCTGAACATGAGCCTCTTTATTTCCTGCAGCTTTGAAGAGAGGGTCCACCAAGAGTTTCAGTGCCCCCACCCCAACCCCAGGAAAAAAGAAAGGGAGAGAAGTCCTGAAAATAAACCCTGCAACAATCTTCAAGGAGAGACCTGTTCGAAGGCCTTTAATCCCTTAATCCCTCTCAGATGGGCCTTGAGACGCTAATGGCTCTCCTAATTATTCCCTCCTATTTTCCCATAGCTGTGAGGACTTCTGAGCCGAGAGAGCTTGTGAGTGAGGAGTGAGGAATGAATGGTAAGCCCACACCAAACCAGCTCTGAGTGGTTGGAGAGGAGTGGGGAAGGGCCAGGAATGCCCAGCTGGGGTGTCAGGCTTCCCATGGCTGACACCCGGCTACAAGGCACAGTGGCGGGTTTAGGACAATGAGGCAGTTGGGGTCTGTCCTAGAGAGCCAGGTGTGGGACTGGGGTTCCTTCAATGTGAATGGCCCATTATTCGGCCAGAGCGTAGTTGTTGAGGGTCTCTTTGTGACTTCCCTCCCTATAATCACCCTGGGAGGGAAGTGATGGTGAGGAGAGAGCCTCTAAAGCCTCCTTAGAGAAGAGTTGGCCATTCAGGCCTTTGACCCTTCTTGTCTCCAGTAGTCTAGGATTCCGTGATCTCTGTTTGTGGGGGGTGAAAGGCAGCAGACAGAGCCAAGATCTGGGCCCAGGCTCCTCCCCTTCAGTGTAGCCTTCTTTGGAAGACAGGCCACATTCCCAGCTACCACCGTATCTCGGGCACCCAGGAGCCTTGTCTGAACTCTTCAGACATATTTCCTTTGGGGTCAGCCCTCCCTAAGAGCAGCCACTGACCCTTGACTGTGGCCTCGCTCTGTCTTCATGCAACACTCCCCTACAAACTCCCTGTGGGGTCAGCCATCAAGTCCAGCCCATTTTCCATAGAGAGAACACAGCAGTTAGGAGATTTGAGCTAGGTCACGTACTCAAAGGCAGGTGGAAGACTGTGTGCCCTGGAGTCTTCAAACACCAGGCAAGGCCTTTACACTGCCTTGGTCCTGCCCCTCCACCCCAAATGCTCCTTCCCCAGATGACTGAAGCTCCCTTCCTGTGATCATTGGCTTTGCTCTGATTGCACCTCCACAAAAGGAGACAGAACTTGGGATGTGCTTGGGAGCCTCAGAGGGAGGAGGAAGACAAAGGCAACCAGGCTTGCAGATCTTGATTGACACTAGACAGTGGCTCAGTGGTTACATGGGGGTTCCCCACACTGCTCCGTTTTCCTGTGTCTCGCCTAAATTTTTCTCAAGACAAAAGTTGGCTAAACCCCAACTCTCCTTATTACCTGACTTTAAGCTGCAACTCAGAGCAGGCTCTCCCTGCCCTCTCCTTCTCTGCAGGGTTTACACCAAGCGTTCGCTGTCTGCCCTTCTGATTCTTGTCGGTCTTCCTCACAGGTCAGACGTCATGGGTTCTAATGTCACAGTTTTGAACAAGCCACTAGCCCCAACCTGCCACTCCAGGGGTTAGGGCAAGCCCAGATGACTTGCTGACTTAAGGCTCTTGCAGGATTGCCTTGGAGCAAGGCAGGGTCCTTCACATTCTTGGCCTGTGGGCCCCATAAGCACCTGGGGCCATAGCTGGAGGGTCCTTCCCTGTGGCCCTGCGGAGGCTAAGCCTCCGGGGTCTCATTCTGCACCACTTCTTACTTTGCCAGGCATCCACAGCGAGTGTGTCTTGTTGGGGCTGGGTGCCCCAAGGCCTCTTTATTCCTAGCAAGAGTAAAGGTGAGGAGGTGAGGAGGTGAGGAGGTGAGGAGGTGAGGAGGTGAGGAGGTGAGGAGGTGAGGAGGTCCTGCCGTGAAGCAGCCCCCTTTGCAGTGCTGCTCTTGTTTCATAGCAGTCGTGAGAGCCACCATTGTGAATCCTCACCTCACGCCCTACGCTGGACCAAGCTCTGCACAGATGTTAGCTTAGTTTGTTCTCCAGGAGTTCTGAGAAATATCTACTGTTTCTGCTCCCATTTTTCTGACGAGAAAGGTACAGCAGCCTCTGGACATCGTTTGTCTTCAGCTCAGCTGTACAGACAGAGGAAGGGAAGGGTGAAGGGTGTCTTGAGTATATCACCTGAGGTTCAGAAGGGGGCAGTGGCACGGCAGCTCCCTCTACTCACGACCCGGGTCCCCTGGCAGGGACTCACATACCCCTCTAGCGGCAGCAGAGAATGACCATCATTGCTGGCCCCATAGCTTGGTTCTTCGGGATTCACCTGGGGAGAATTCAGGTGCTCACCCACAGTGCCAACTAGAGAGGCGGAGGGGGCCAATCCTGAAGACTCATGGGCAGACGGGGGAAGGACCATAGGATAACAACCAAGCCCGCAGCCTAGGAGGAGGCAGGTGCATGGTGACGAGGGGTGGTGGGGAGAGGACTAGAACACGCTGGTTCCTCCCACTCCGAGCCAGAGCAATAAGATGGAGCCTTCCTTCTCCCTTCCTCCCCTCTCCTCCTCTTCCTTCTTTTTGTAGGAGAATAAGTGTAAATTAATTAAGGTGAAGTGGAAAGATCTGAGTGTGGGAAGGGGCTCCAAGAGAAGAGGACCTTACTGGTTCCTTTCAAATTCAGGGACCCCTGATGTCCTGACCGTCACAGTTGAACACTACCTGCCCCCCTTTAATGTATTTTTATTTTTATTTACTTATCTTGAGACAGAGTCTCACTATATGACCTTGGTTGGCCTGGAACTTACTACGTAGACCAGAATTGGCCTCGAATTTACAGAGCCCTTCCTGTCTCTGCTTCCCGAGTGCTGGGATTAAAGGTGTGCACCCGATCCCAAACCACCTTCTCTAATCTTAGACAAAATCAACATATCTTAAATTAAACTGGGCTTGGAGGTTAGCTCACTGGTAGAAGAGAGGACTGGCACAGGCAAGACATTCCATCCCCAGTACAAGAAAAAATATTTTTGAATAAGCACTTATTTCACATGGGACAGAAGAGCCCTATTTACCTCCTTCTCATTGGGCTCCCAGAACTCCTGCTATCAGGCCTCTTAGTTATAAAAGGAAACAGTCACCCCATGACAAGAGTGTCCATATATGCCCTGAATGTGTGGGGAGCAGCCGCTATTGCTCAACTCTCAGAGCATGCTAGCAGTCAGAGAGAAGACTCCAGATGAGTCACAGGAGTGGATGTCACAGGATTGCTAGTGGGCAGAGATGACTGTCCAAGGGGAGAGCACAGTGTGTGTAGAGGCTTAGAGACGGGACACTGCCATTTTTCCAGGACTGTAGTGTCCTTTTAGTATGCGGGCAGAGAGGAAGCATACAGACCAGCTGAACTAGACTCCCATGGTCTGCAGTCAACTGTAGACTGTGTTCTCTCAGTACCTAGAGAGGGTTTGACTATCTGTCTCTCCCTAGGAAGAAGGAGGGATCTGAAAAGGGCCAGCCCTGGTCAGAAAGACCCCTGATATCTCCTTGGCTAGCGGGCTGGCCTGGGTTTAGGCAGGGATTCCCCAGACTTGACTGTGTATCTGGGGTGGGGGGGTTAGATAAGCTGAGGCTTAGTGCATCCTGACACTGACCATGTGCCCAGTTAATGTTGCAGTTATAACTGCCTGTCCCGTCTCTCTGCCTACTTGGTAGGGACCCGGCACCTTCCTTGCACAGGCTGGCCTCCCATTAGGCTATTTCTTCCACCTAGGTTTTCCGGGTAGGCACAGGTAGGAGCAGAGCATGTGACTGTGATCTTGAACCGCTTCAAGAGAGGCCCCTCGTTTCTGCACCTTCTCACTCAACACCCCCACTCATTACAGATCCACAGCCAGGCCCTGGTTCACACCACGAGCAATTAGATCGTTAGCACAGCCCCCACCCACCTGCTCCAGCCCCCGCACTTTGTTTCAGCTCTAATCCCTTAATCTCCCTCCATTGCTGGCTGGCTCTGGGGTTTTTTTCCCTGCAGAGCCTCTTCCCTCCCTTTCTTCCCCCAATTAGGGGCCCTTTTTTTCCACAGAGAGCCCCTTTCTAGCCTAAGGCCTCCTGTCTACGAGAAGTAAGACTTTGCTGTCTCTGGTCTTGGAGTGGCTCCTTGTAGCCATTTTACTCCACCTAGAAGTCCTTCCATAGGGGAAGCTGCCATCTTATGACCAAGACTGGTCTGGGGATGGTCTGGGGACAAAGGCTAGGGTGTCTAGGATTGGCTCCTCCCGCCCCTTTGTCTCTTCTTGTTCCAGTTTCTCTGAGTTCTCTGGAACTGTCTTCCTTGGCCCCTTAATAATGACTTCTGTTTTCTTTCAACTCATTCACATTGCCTGGGCCAGGAGCCACCAAGATCTGTCACAGTGGAATTTAGGCCAGAGTTCTGATTGGATAGATATCTCTTAGTAGTGACCTAATGTTGACCCCCCTGTTCTCAGAGCTTTAGAGCCCCCAGCCACAGAGGGGTGAGCAGAACCTCAAGAGTATTTATCCCCAGAGCTGCAAGCACAGCGGAGCTATGGGGAGGGACAAGGTGACCCAGCATGCAGGCCTATCAGAAGGCATCCTGGGAAAGGCCTGTTACTGACTGGCTTATACATGTCTTGTTTGTCCTCAGATTTTCAATCAGTTCTGAGGGCTTCCAGGGCCTGGGGGAAGGGCTTGTACTCATCCCTCTCTAAGGTCGGTGGGCTGAGGTTGGACAGAGCCGGGCACCAATGCCCAGCTGCTGTCCAGAGTTCCCACAGCTCTGGTGCCAATGTGTGAATGAGGAAGTATGGGGAGGGTGTGAGAGATGGGACTCCCCACCATCTTTTGGCTGGGATCACAGCCAAAACCCTGAGGCTCCAGGAAATGATGGAAATGGGGAGCAGCCATGGGGGTAGGTGGGAGCTGACTGGCAACTCCCAGGAAGGAGAGTTCAGTGGAGCTGGCATGGGCTAAGCCCCCTGCAGGATGAATGGATGAGGAGGCCCTCTCTTCCCCAAGGCCTCTCCACAAAGGCCTTGAATGGGAGGCAGCAGAGAAGGGAACCGGGGCCACCCAAGGAAAAGCGAAGTTGTTCCCAAAGGTCTCTGCACTCCTAGGAGAAGGTCTTGAGCAGGGTTCCTGGCCTGGACTCAGGCCCAACTTTGGCTTGGATCTGCTGAATGAAGGGGCAGCTTTCTTAGTCTTTCTGGGTCTAAGTTTCTCCTGCCCTGGTGGGTGTTCCCTCCCTCTGGGTGTCTTTGCCTCTACTCCCTGACAGAAGTTCCTGAGGTTATGCCGGGAGAGCTGCTCCACTTTGGGCACGATGGCCTAGGACGCTTCTAAGTTGCTGAAAATCAGTGAGCGAGCTGCAGGAGCCCTTGAATTCCCCAGGCCTGTCTGCCCAGTGCCCAGCAGTTTCACCAGGATCCAGTGACACCTGGGGCCAGGTGAGGCCTGGCCAGCACAGCTGCTCTCCTCAGAGCTGTCTGGCAGTGTGCGGTTTATGAGCCGGGCGCTCTCCCACCGTATACCCCCACGGCTCTTGCCTCGCCGTGCCAGCAGCCTCTCTATATCCTTTTTCATCTCTAGTTCTTTCCCAGACTGACCATTTTTCTTTAGTCAGTCCTTCTTGAAGTCTAACCTTTCATTGAAGGTTGCCCCTCCTTAGGGGCTGGCCTCTTTCCCCAGCTACCCTACAGCTGGAACCCAAGGGGAAAGGGAGGGGTGGCAGGCGCTATGGTAACCCTGAGAAGAGAATGCCTTCTCCGGGCTCATCTGCATGCAGACAGGCTCATCTGCATAGACTCAGTGGGACTTGAAGAGCATACACTTTGAGTGAGTGTCTGCCTGGTCCCACCCACTTCAGTGGGGGGGGGGACTGCTTTCTGTCCCCTTGCCCTCCTGACCCTGTCTGGGTCTGCCTAGGTCTTCCCATCACTAAAGAGCAGCCCACTCTCTGTAGCTGCCTCCTGCCTCTTCTTGCCTCTGTCTGAACCCCTTCCCTGGTCTGTTGAGAGGACTCCTCATCCCTACCCATTCTCTACAGGTCCCATGAGCTTCCTAAGGAGCTGTAAGAGCAGGCACAGGATGGTCACCACTTCCTACCTGAGGTCCCTGAGGACCAGTGCTCCAGCCTAGCAGAAGGAGGGATGGCCAGTTTTCATTTGTCCAAGCCGGGACCTACCCTTGGGGTCACAGTGGGTCTGGACAAGGTGGCCTTGGAAAGAGCCCCTGAAATGAAAATATTCAGAAGCACTACTCTGGTCTGATGAATCCTGAAATAGGCCAGGGACACCTATAACCCTGGTCAGACCCCAGGCTTGGATCTTCTGGAGGACCCTGAGGCTCCTGGATTTCAAGGGCTTTTCAGACACTGATGTGCTGAGGACCCCACAGCTGGTTCTTTCCCTCCAGAGCACCAGCTCCTCTGTAAAATGAGGAACTGGGCCAGACGAGGGCATCCATGCAGGGTTAGAATCCAGTGATTGAGCGTGAGAGGCTGACGCCTCTCTCCTGAGCAGGCTGAGGCTAAGATGTCTCTGGAACAGCCATCTTTGGGCGGTGTCAGGTGTGTGTGTCAGTGCAGGGATGCTGGTGGAGAAACACTATAGTGTCAGGTGTGTGTGTGTGTGTGTGTGTCAGTGCAGGGATGCTGGTGGAGAAACACTATAGTGTCAGGTGTGTGTGTGTCAGCGTAGGGATGCTGGTGGAGAAACACTATAGTGTCAGGTGTATGTGTGACACGAAGGGATGCTGGTGGGGAAGCAGTGCATTGTGGGGTGCAGTGGTGTGGAAGCACAGGGCATGCACAGTTTTTGATTCTGTGGATTATCCCTGGGTGGTCTCGGAAGTAATGGCTCCCTTTGGGAAGGAGGGTAGATCATAAGGGCACCTCCTTTTCTTTTTTGTTGCTACAAGTGTTATTACCCATGCTGTGTGTAATAGCATATTTTCTTTGTTTAGACAAATCTGGGATTCGAACTGTAGTTTTTGAAGGGATTGTGCTCACACAGGAAAGACAGATGGCATCAGAGCTTGAAGGGTGCAGTCTGGGCCCTACTTCTGCTCCACCCTCGTCTCCTAGAGGGTGGGAGGGCCTTGTCTTTCAGGAGTGTTTGATGTGGGTGTCACAGGGGACACAAGGTCAAGGCCGCAGCCCTAGACAGGGGACACAAGGTCAAGGCCGCAGCCCTGGCTTCTTTTCTGGCTCTTCCATGCTCCCTTGACCTCTGTCAGTTCTTGTGGCTGAGAAGTCCTGCTTATGGTCTGTCTTGCTAGCCCTAGACAATTCCGTCTGTGTCACTGAGAGCTCGAGAGAGAATTGGAGCATGGGGCGGTGGTGCTCCTCCTTGTGGAGCATCTGGCTCTTGCCTGATGTTCCCTTGGCTGGGAGGCAAGTTTATTGCTCTGATGATCTTGAAACACCTTCTCACGAAGCTGTAGGCTAGCAGGAAGGGTTTGGGTGGGGGAACTGTTCTCATCCCACCCTGGTCCTGGTTAGGCTTCAGGGATTCCCCCTTGGTATACTGTTATGGAGACCCCAGCACTCCCCCGTTCCCGCCCAACACACGCATAGGCACCTACTGCTGTTAGGTCCACAACACTCTTTATTGGACATGGGATAGAATTTAGGGATGCAATCGAGAGACAACAGGAGAAACAGATGGGCCGGTAGGACAACTTGCTGGAAGTAACCAGGTAAGCAAGCCCTTATTCCATAGCTCTGGGGAGAGCTGCCAGGAGGCACCTCTGCCTTTGTCCACTTCTGCTTGCTGGAGCCAGTCCCTTTGAAGTCTGGGAACACATTGTCTTGCAGGGGAGCGCAGGGTAAGGTGTCAGGTCTTCTCTGACCTGCAAAGAGAAATTGTCCAGAGTGGGAAAAGGGCCTGTTATCTCAGCATAGGGGAACCAAAGGCAGGAGGATTGCTCTGAGTTCTAGGCCAGCCTGAACTGTACAATAGGACCCCATATCAACACACACACACTCATACACATTCAAACATATATGAACACTCACACTCACAACACATACTCATGCACACTCACACTCATGAATAAGAGTATTCTTTGAATGGAGACCTCAGTTAGGAACAGACAGGAAAAAGGCCCCTATAGTGTGAGAAGGGTATCCCCTCTCCCAGCAGACAAGAAGCCACTGTAAGCAGCATCTCCACCAGGCCACCCCAGACCACCAAGGGCAGGATGTACTAGATGAGGCTCAGGTCCCAAGGATTCTAGAACTGCGGCCAGAGCCCAGAAAACTTGGTTATGAAGGCAAAGGCATAAGAGAGCCGTGTAGGGGTATCTGACTTCAACAGCTGGATAGCTTCTTTTCCAGGCCTGCCTTCAACCCCTAGAAAATGGCAGAGCTTTCCTCGGAGACTCCTGTGCCGTTGGGTCTGGCTCACTGAGCTCTGAATTTGCTCCACAGGAAATCAGCATTGGGAAGGAGGGAGGGAGGGAGACTCGTGTGAAGTACAGCGACCTCTGATTGCTCCTGTGGACTTGGGGACCGGATCACTTGGATTTCACCCGGGGCAGATTAACTGTGACAAAAGCCAAGCAGTAGCCAAATTTAGGAACCTTTACCCACCTGCTCCTCAGCCTCCCGCCCCCCCCACTCCAGACAGGGATTCTCTGTGAAGCAGTCCTGGCTGTCCTGGAACTCGCTCCAACTCACAGAGATCTGCCTGCCTCTGCCTCCCGAGTGCTGGGGGTTAAAGGCGTGACCCGCTTTCGCTTTTAACAAGGGAATTCCAGGAAGAGGAGGGGATCTCAGCTACGTCCCAGTGTCACCAGCTCCACCCACTGTCACCCACCTGTAGCCTGGAGGCTCCTCTGCCTTTCTTTCCTCAGTTGCTCTTCCCCCACCATGGCCAGCCCTTAACTTTGACCTTTACTGGAGGAACTGGGCTGAGAAGTCTGTATTTGCATCACGCTACTGAAAGACTCCACCCCCTAAGGTAATGACTACATTTATAAACTTTGGTTCCTCTAGGCTTGGGTCCCAGGTCACCTGCAGGCCATCAGAGTGCACCCCCATCCCCAAAGTTATTGCCTGACTGCCTCCATATTCCCCTGCTCCTACTCCCATAGTTGGCTGGACCTAGAGGGACCAACAGGAGAGGCTGGTGTGTGGCAGAGCCTGAGAAAGGGTTGTATATGGGACTGGGGTAGAGCCTACCCTGGCTGGGAAGGAGCTATCCAGAGGACAGGGTCAGCCAGGGTCTCCTAGCAACAGTAAAGTGGCAGGGGGCTGGGAACAATGATATCATAAATTACCCAGCCCTCCCACCCAGCCCCCTCTTGCAAGGTCCTTTCCCTCCCCACCTGCTTCTCAGCCAGCTGGCCCTGCCCAACTACCGCTCTCCCAGCCAGGCAGCCGGTCCTCACCTTCAGCTGACAGAAGGAAGACTGAGTTCTCAGGGACCAGTTGGAGCCTTCTTGGGACTCCTAATGTCCCATCAACCGGCCTAGGAAATGGCCCATCCTGGCTCCTGGCTCCCTAGGGTGCTGATAGGGGAAGGAAAGAAAGAAAATAAAGTTCCAAAACATTGGGGACACTAAATGGAAGCCCCCATGTCTTTTAATTTTTTTATTACATTTTGGGGTGTGTGTTTGTAGGCCAGACGACAACTTTTGGGAATCAGCTTTCTCCTTCCACATGGGGTCAGGACATCAGTGCCAGGGCCTCCACCACTGAGCCGTCTCACTGCCCCACACCCGAGTCTTTAAAGGGCACTTAAACCTCATACCAAGTTAACTAAGCCTTAATTTCCATTTCCCACATCCAGGGACAGGAGTTGCTTTACAATTACTAAAGCTGGGTGGTGGATCCCGCCTCACCTTCATCTCGTCCATGGTGAACTAAGAGCTGATGGTGACAGCAGTGATCGTGACTGGATGGGTGGTCAGGAAACAGAATCTGCCCCGCTGCCACCCCACCCCCCATGTCCCTGGCAGCTGGAGATTGAACTAGGCAGCGCTGGCTGGCTAGCCAAGCACTCTGCCACGGAGCCACAGCCTCGGCCCAGACACAGGATCTGAACTTGTAGACAAACTGAATAATACCTTACACAGAGCCGGACAGAGTGGCCTATCTTGGTCATTGACATTTTTATTTCTTTGAGATAGAGACTTACACCATGGCCCAGGATGTCTTTGAACTCATAATCTAGCCCTGAATTTTGGGATTACTCATGTGTATCACCACATACAGTCTCTGTGGTGCTGGGGAGGACACAGGGCTTGTGCATAGACAATCACACTACCAACCGAGCTACAGCCTTAGTCCTGGACATGATGATTAATTTGGTTTGTTTTATTTGAGACAGGGTCTCACTATGTAGCTCTGGCTGTCCTGAAACTTCCTGTGGTGACAAGGCTGGTCTTGAACTTATAGAGATCCTCCTGCCTCTGCCTTTCAAGTACTGGGATTAAAGGAACGTGTCATCATATCAAGAAATTTGGTTTGTTTTTGAGACCAAGGTCTGACTCTTTGCCCAGGCTGGCCTCACACTGACCATTCTTCTGTCCCAGCCTTCCAGGGGCTGAGATTACAAGTGGGAGACCCCACACCTGGCCTTCCTGGCTATTTGCAAACACAGATAGTGATACAAATTTTTAAGGACCCGTCTCCTGTCCTTCTGGAGTCTGGTAGAAAAATTCAGAGAGGAGGTAGTGCCCTGAGTACAAGATGGCAGCCAGTTGTCATAGCAACAGCGGAAGGAGTCTGGTTGGCTGTGGGGGCAGAGCTGGTATGCCAGCTGGTGCCAGATGGACAATCCGGCAGAAGGCAGCCCTAGCAGGTGAAACTCCACCATGCTCAGGTTCTCTTCCATATGCCAGCCTCAGCCTAGTCCTCCCTCCAGTTCTGGAGGCCCCAGTGCTATTGATGAGAGCTAATGCCAGTGCCATTTCTCCCTGACTCTTGCTTGCATGACAAGGGACAACTGAAGACCTGCCCTGCTCAGAGTTATCTCCGAACCATGGACCCAAGGTTCCCAACAGTTTCAAAAGTAGCTCACTGCTGACCATTCCAAGAGCCAGAGGATCAGAGGCTGGAAGCCTGTGGGGCAGGGCTTGCAGGTCCTCATTCATTTTGCTGAACAGAGACTGCATAGTGCCTGGCTTATGCTGCTTTGGAGGATAGAGAAAGACAAGCGAAGGAATAGAATCAGCTGTAGGTAGTCTGGGAGCAAGCCTCCTAGTTACTAGATCACTAGTACCAGCCACCCCCTAAAACAGACCTGAGACCCAGGCAGCTCCAGGCATTGGACAGGCACCTAATGGGACTCTAATCTCCTCAGCTTCTGGGACACTGTTGCTTCAGTTCCTCCTACCCCCTCTTACTGTGACCTCAACATTCAGCATTGAACACTGGACATTGCACGCTACCCTGCAAAGGGCTATAAAGTTAGGGCCCAAAGGCATTGATAACTTGCCTCTCACTCTTCTAGCAAGTGAGGGAAGCCGGACCCTGTGTCCTGACCGTCTGCCCAACCCTAACTCTGTCTTTTGTTGTCCTTCGTGTAGACTGAGCCCATGATCTGCAGTCATTCTGCTGTTTAAAGTGTTCCAAACCCAAGGAGCGATTAGAAGGGCCAGGTAGGTAGCAAGGACTTGCTGATGAGGGAGAGGTTGTTCTCTGCTGCTGCTAAGCAGGAAGGGATGCTGAAGTCAGGCCAGGAAAGAAGTTGTGTAAAGCCTGGCATCTTGCTTACATGGCAACCTGTGAACCAGCAGCACTTCCTCTGCTCCCCCTTGCTCTCAGAGAACCCCCTCAGACCAATTCCTGAACCCCACCTCCCACTTTCATTAGCCCTTCCTTTCCAGTCTAGCACAAGTTGGCCTTATAGCCCTTGACTTCTTAAGTCTTTGGTTTTTAACATGCGAGCCCAGAAACCATCACGTTGTACGCATGAGCCTCCTGGAAGCTATGCACAGCCTCTTGGCCAGGTGCTGTGTTCTAGCATCTCTGAGCCTATGGCTGACTTCCTCGAATCCCCACCATTAAACCAGCCTCCCTGCTTCAGTATCTAAGGCTCCACTTCCTTTGAGGGACAGGCAAGTCCCCAAATATACTTTTTCTTTCTGACAGCTACTTCCCACCATCTACCTCCCCAAAGTCTCTAACACCTTGCAAAGCTGCTTGAGTGTCCTCCAGGAAGCCACTGGGCACATTGCAGGGCAACCACTGGCCTGAGGTGAGTTGTGTCTGCTTTCCCACTAGCCTGCCTGCTCCACAGGGCCATACCTTGCATGAATGAGGTGTTCAAAAAGCCTTCTGACTGTAGGAGTCAACCTGGAGGCATAAGGGAAAGGAAGGTTTGGACACATGAGTTGGCACAAGGAGGGAATGACAGGGTTTCATGAGATGGATTTGGACCACGAGTCAAAGCCAGACAGTGCTCAAGGTTTGAACCTGGGGCTAGAGAGATGGTTCAGGGGTTAAGAGTACTTGCTCTTCCAGAGGACCTGGGTTAAGATCCCAACACCCACATGGCAGCTCACAACTGTCTGTAACTCCTGCTCCAGGAGATTCAATGCTTTCTTTTGACTTCTATGGGTACCAGGCACATATGTGGTGCACATATATACATGCAGGCATTTATATACAGAAATTAAGTGAACTCCCAAAATTAAAAACTAAAAATTTGAACCTGAGGATCTACAGGTTTAGAGGGAAGAAAGCAAGGGTGTTTTTTTGGGCACAAATCACACTGCTGAGCAACTGGACTCCCTGAGTAGGAACCCTTTTGAGCTCTGCCACCCCAGAGGTTAGAAACACAGCCACCCTCCCAATGCTCTTCACAGTAGGACCTGGGCACATGTGACTGTTTCAGGCTCCACGCTTGGGTGTGAGAGCCTACGACAGGATGCCTGACAGTGGATAGGATGTAACTCTGCAGTTTTGAATGGACCAAACTTAAGGAGAAGAGTGAGAGTTTTCACCATCAGCAGATGGTGGTAGAAGAGGGGGACATCAAGGGCTGATACCTCTCTGTGGAGCTGGCTGACCCAGAGGGCTGAGTGAATGAAACCAGGAACAGTCTATTTGGCTAGAGCACAGAAGCAAGGCCATGCAGAGGCTGGAAGAGCACATCAGCATGGAATTGTCCACAGAGGACAGGGAAGTCCGCTGGCCCGGGAGACACTGAGTGGTCTTAGAGAAGGCACAGTTTCCTGGAAGAAGAAGAACTGGAAGACAGCAGAGGCCAGACTGCTAGTAAGCAGGGTCCTTCCACAGCCCTCAGACCTCGCTGCAGAGGACACCGTCCCTCTCCTGCTGGTCTTCTCAACCCTGATTCTTCTAGCACCCCTTTGTCATCACCCACAGTCTTGAGTCCTCGGGATCTGTACCCAGAAATGAGCTTATCTACCGTGCTGCTTAGATACCGAACCTCATAGTTCTTCTGGGGACACTCCCTCCTTGTCTCTCCCCCTTTTTATCTCCCCTTTTAATGCCACTGATAGCAACGTTCAAGTCTGTTCCTGGTCAACCAGGAATTCTTCCCTATAGCGTCATTCTCCTGCAGATCCAGCACCCAGGCCTGGCTCTCAGCCCACATCTCTCTGAGTCGGCCATTTTATAAGCGCCAGCTACCTAAGATGGCGGCTTCCCTCTTCCTATGTTTCCACTCCCACAGCCTCACATCCCACCCGGCTTTCTTTCTGAAGCCTGAGTCCAACAAGGTGGGGGGCCCCGACTGAGAAGCCAAGGCCGGAGGAAGCAAGAGAAAGAAAGGACAAAAAGGCAGCCCCTTGGCATCTCTCTTTGGCATCTGAGTTCAACCCAGGAGGGAGGGCAAAAGGGAAGAAAGAGAGTAGTATGAGTTTTATTTCTACCCTCTTCCTGCCACCTCCTCCCCAGCTCTCCCCCCCACACTCTGATGAAAACAAAATCTCTCCTTTTCTCTCTTCTCCACCCCCCCAACTCTTTTTTCCTGGCTTCTACCGTGAGCCTCCTGCAATGCAAATGAACTGTATTATGCAAATATATGCAAATAAGGCTTAACGAGCGGAAGGAGGGGGCAGAATGCCTAATGAGTAATGGTGAGGGTACAGATGGAGAGTGTCAGGAATGGCTCCCTCCTCCTTTTAGTTCCCACAGCCTGGAGGTTTGCTAAAGGTAGCAGGTGTCCCTTATTTCTGGGAAAGTGCAGAAGGCCAAGGTCCCAGCACAGCCTGTCACTTCAGCCCAGGAGTCCTAGGACGGAGAGAGGGGCGAGGTAGAAGGGGTAGGTGCCCACTGTGTGTTCTTGCCTAGATACTGAATATACCAACCTCACTGCCCTGTGGGCCTGGTTCTGGGTGCTGAGGGTGGGGCATGCAGAAACACGGCTTGGCTGTGCATTAGAAAAGAGGATTCTCAGGGAAGATTCCCAGGCAGACCCAGGTTTCTCCTAGAGATGGGGGTGAGAGCTCTTTTTGTGTGCTTTGGGGTTGGGGGTTGGGTTGGTTACTATGGCAACATAGCATAGAACACCCACCTCCCCAACATTCAGCCCCAGAGGACTTAGGGGTTGGGGTGGATAATGGATTGACACCCCCTTGATGCCCCTGCCACCTGGCACTGCCAGTCAGAGATGGCAGCATCAAATATGAGAGAATGGCCCCTTTGTTTCTAGGCTCACGGTGTTGGGGGAGCAAGCATGGGCACACAGAAGGGCCTTTCCCAGGCCCTGTTCCAGTTTGCATGACTCCTGCTGGCCTCCGGAGACTCCTGGGGCCATCCACTGGCTTCTATTCCCTGGCAGATGGTGCCCCCCTTGCCTTTCCTGCTAGGTAACCCTGCCCCATGCCTTCTGCAGGGTTTTCCCTTCAAGCCTTTCCAGACAGTGAGAACAGTCAGCCCCACCTCTTCCTGGTTCTCATGGCTACTTCACATTCCCAGACATGCATCCTGTCCTTCTGCGTGTAAGGTCCCTTTTGCGACTCCTGCCAAAACTGGGCAAGGAGATTCCTAAAGGGGGAATCGGATTCAGAAAAGGTTAGGCTGGATTCAGAGCCTGAGCCAAGCTTCATCCACCAGCTGTGGATGATCTCTCTCTCTCTCTCTCTCTCTCTCTCTCTCTCTCTCTCTCTCTCTCTCTCTCTCTCCACACACACACACACACACACACACACACACACGAAGTTATATATGACAGAGGGTGAGTGAGGTTGGCTGAGACTCATTTAAGCTTTAATTAACTGTACATTCTATGTCTTCCATGACTCGCATGGAATCCTTCCTACCAGGACTGTCATTCACTGTCCTCACCAAATTCAAGCCCAGTGTTCCTGGGGATGCCGTGCCACACCCCTTAGCCTCTCTCCTGAGACTTAGGCAGATCCAGAATATTGTGCTGGAGTCTGCAGGGATGGAGATGAGAGGATCTCCCCGCTCCTAAAGGGGTCCGCAGACTCACGCACCGCTGGGAGCTGTCCGTGGTGCTGGATGCCACTGGTCCTCACATCCTTGTCCACAGGGCCGAGAGAGGGCGGGAGGGTGGAGCACCCACCCGCCCAGGGGAGAAGCTGAAGGGAAGAGAAGCAGAAAGAAACATTTGGATACAGAAAGGAAAGACAAAAGGCAATTTTGAAGGAAGTCTCCCTGCTATTGAAGGGGAGGAAAGCGCTGGTGTCAACAAGACCTGAACTTCCCGCCCCTTCATCCTAAATCTTCTAGCTCAATGCTCCTCAGGATCCTTTTGAAAAATTCACAGGCACATGCAAGGCTGAGTAGTCAGTGCTTCTACCCTTGGGGAAGAGCAGGGCTGAGGTCAAAGGCAGACCTTTAAATTCCATTCTAAGTACTAAAGTCTCCACAAGTAATTCAGTGATAAAGATGAACAAAAGATCGACCTGCCGAAAGCATTATAGATGTAGCAGGGGGTTGGGAGGAAGGTGAGTGTGTGGTCTCTAGACAGAGATGAGACTAGATGAGACTGTATCCATGGTGCAGATTCCAAAGTTTTGCTTCCTCTCTGATTTTTGGGCTAGGCCAAGCCCAGACATCTGTATGGGCGTGGAGGGTGGTTTTAGTGTGTAGCCAAGTCTAGAAGCCCTGGTCCAGAAGGAGGCAGATAAGAAAAGGTGCCTGAGCTGCTGGAGGGAGAGGTAAGGACAAGGAAGAGAGAGGCTTAGGGAGAGGGACCCTGGACCTCATCTAGGCCCAGTCAGGTGCCATGCTTGTCTCTTCTGTACTGTGGAAACTCAAATCACACAAGGCAATGGGATGTGCAGTCTGGCCACAGGGTGCTCTCACACGGACACAGGGATTGGGTGTCACAACCTGAGGGTAAGCTATTCCCCTGCAACCAGAGGGTCCCAGGGAGGCAGCCAAGGAAGGTAAACAGCAACAATGGTCCCTTTCAGTGTCCAGACTCCAGCCCTTCAGTCCAATTAGTAGACACAGCAAACAGCAATTCAGCTGCCTTCAGCCGCTGTCATAACAAGCTCAGAGCTGCCTTAATGGGGGATTAGGGTAGGAGGAGGGTGTCACTCTCGGCCTGGCAGAGCCTGGGTGGCAAGGAGCCTCCCTTTTTTCTCACCTCTCTCCTAGCTAAAAACACTCCCACCCACCCTTCCTTTCATAGCTGTGAGTTCCCCATTCTCCTCAAAAGCCCCAAATGTTCCCTCACTTCCCTCTCCTCCTCCCCTGCAGTGATTTGAAGCCACCATTAACCTAAACCCACTTATCTCCTGGGGGAGTTGGCCCATCTTGCCTATTGGTACAATAACCCCATCTCCTCTATTGTGGGGTCTTTTAAAAATTATTTTCTTAGCCAAAGTCTCAGTGTAAACAAGCTGGCCTTGAATTCTGGATCCCCCTGCCTCAGCCTCCTGAGTATTTAGATTATAGGCATGACCCACTAAGCCCAGCTCCTGCTTTTAGTAGCTCTAGAATCTGGAGGTTTAATGGCAGAAGGTTGTAATTATTGCTGGCACATTATGTGTAGGTAGGGTTACCAGCCACATATGTGCTTCCTTAGGAGAAAGGACACAAAGTCAGACATGCCTGTGATCCAAGCATTGGAAGGCTATGATTAGTTAGAAGCTAGCCCTGTCTACCTTGTGAATTCTAGGCCAGTTTGGGGTGAATGTGAAACTGTGCTCCAAAACGTGACCGAGAGATGTGGGTGGGAGGATGACTGTAGACAGGGACAGGAGCCGCAGCGTCTCCAAGCAGGCTGCCAGCGGGTGCCCTCCTGGTCTCCTTTAGTCACAGGCAACCTGGGCAGCTGGAGGTAGTGTGCGCATGCCTATACCAGGAAACCATGCCAGTCTCACAAAACGAAACCAAGTTTTTGTTGTTGCTGCTTTGGGGTTTTTTTGGGGGGGGGTTGTCTTTGTTTTTTATTTTATCTTATTTTTGAAAAGGTCTCACTATGTAGTTCTGGCTGTCCTGGAACTCACAGAGATCTGTTTGCATCTGCCTCTGAAGTGCTGGGTTTAAAGGCATATGCCACTCCCAACTCAACAAGACCTTTTAGATGCCTAGAAGGGCCTGGGGATATTGGATCTAGGTAATCAAGTAAAATTTTAGTTGGTTATTTACAAGGAAACTGTCTTCAGCTGCCCGGACTGAGAGCTTTACAAAAGGACATAGGACAAGGGCCTGAAGAAAAATGGACCAGGAAAATAGCTGAGAGCCTGGAGAGTAGCTGAGAGCCAGGAAAGCAGCTGAGAGCCTGAAGAGATGGTTCAGTGGTTAGAAATACTGACTGCTCTTCCGGAGGACCCAAGTTTGATTCCCAGCACCCACATGGTAGCTCACAATCATCTGTAACCCCAGTTCCAGGGGATCCAGCACCTTCTTCTTGCCTTCAAGGATACTACATATATGGTGTATACAAGACATATATGCAGGCAAAGCACCAACACACACACACACACACACACACACACACAAAACCAAAACAAAACTGTTTTCAAAAACTTTTAAAGAGAAGAAAGGAAATCAGATGAGAATCTGTTGGACAGAGCAAACCTTGAAGAACAGATGGCAACTATTGAACCCAGGCGGGCTGCGGTTCCACAAAGGAGTTTCTCAGTTGGGTAGCTGGTGGAGTGAGACGCTGGTGGAAACAATTGTCTTGCGTAGTTTACTTGGGTAAGCAGGGTACAGTACCGATACAGAGAAGGGAGGGTTGATGAGCCTGGTGCAGTAGCTCAGGCCTGTAATTTCAGCATTTGGGAGGCTGAGACAGGAGGATTTTCATGAGTTTCACATAAGACTGTGTTACACTCTGTCTCAGAAACAAAAGAGAGACTCAGGGAGATATTTCAGTGGGTAAAGGTGATCACTACCAAGCCTGACACTTGAGTTCCTCCCCTGTGCCCACATGGTTGCAGAGGAGAACTGATTCCCAGAAAATGACCTCTGACCTAAAATGCATGACCACAGACACAAAACAAGTAGAAAGTTCAAAACAAATATTTCCCTAAAACATAGAGAGGAGGGGACTATGGTGTCACTATGATTGATTGCATTTAGTAAATTCCAGCTGTTTTCCGTGGGTTTTACCTGCCCACATCCTAGCTCACCAGGGAGCTGCACACACCCAACCTCCTCCCAGTCCCCACACTGCTGATTGCCTACTGTGAGACAGTTGTACTTCACAGTCACTGGCTGCCCTGCTGAACCCCACCCAGGCATCCACCCCACCAACACAACCACAGTGTGCACTTAAGGAAGACATAAGCCCTGAAAATCCAGTTTCCTTTCCCTAAAACCTTCTGTTCTCTTGGGGAGCCTGTGGTCCAATGTGCTCATGGGAGACAATGATATAAAACCATTGTGGTTAGCAATTGAGGCTCCAAGTCTCCTGCGGATGGGTCCCAGGTGTCCAAAACAGACATTTCTTTTTAAATTTTATTTTGTTTTGTTTTGGTGTGTGCATGTGAGGAGGGTCTAGGCTGGCCAGGAACTTTCTATATAGAACAAGAATGACCTTGAATTCCTGGTCCTTCCTCCTCTACTTCCCAAGTGCTGAGATTATAGGCCTGATGGAGCCCTGGCTACCCTGGAATTTATTAGGTAGCCTGGCTATACACTAGCAATACCATACAGAAAATATTAAAAATAGTAAAGATAAGAAAGCGTATTTTTACTGGTGCTTCTCCTCTGCCCACAAAAATTCCTAATAACAGTGAGGTTCCTCTTCCCTCTACTTCCCTCCTCCTCAAACCCAGCTGAATCCTTTGGGTCTCACTTCCTCTAAGACAGAGTCCATAGAAGGAGCTTTGGGTGTCAAGCTGTTGAGTAGCTTCGGCTGCTCACTTGGGTCTCTGTCACCTGGGCTAAAGGCACTCCCTGGCAGCGGCAGATGATGAAAATGAGAAAGGGGGCATGTGGCTCTGAAGACCATTAGCCCAGCCAAGAACAAGCTCCTTTTCTCAATTTAGGCTCTACCTCCCCTCATAACCAAACAAAACAAATTCCAAGCTTAAAACCGCAAGAGGCCGATAGATTCTCCCACTCCAAAAGGCTAAAGGAGACACACAAGGGCAATGGACTCCCCAAAGCCCCAGATTTTGAATTTGAATTCTCCAATACTTCTACATAATACAAAATTGAATCATAATCTTCTAGGTGTAAAATCAAGTCCTGGGAGGGATTTTTAAATTTATAAAAGACACTGGAATCTGGGCAATGACATTTCACCCAGTTTTTCTGCTTTTTTTTCCCCCCTATCCTTACAGCCCAGCCCGTTGTCTTCAAGGGTCAGGTGGTCAAGTCCAGTCCAGAGCCGTGGGAATGTAGCGGGAATTCCTAGCCCTGGTCACGCTCGGTAGACCATCTTCTCCATGTAGAAACCCTCTTTGACTAAAATATTTAGGTCAGGCCAGATAAATAGATCCTTTTTGCAGGAGCCCCAATTAATCTCTCTAATTCTTAGCTTTCTCTGGGCACCACCGCTACACATTTCTTTGTGTCTGAGATCCTCGGAGATCCTGGAGGTCGTCTGTTCCTCCAAGAGCAAGGCTAGAGCTGGAAGGTAAAGACCCTCGACTCTACACCTTTGGCCATTAATGTCAAAGCGGCCTAAGAGAGTCTTATTCAACTTCATTCAGTCCTAAAGGTGCAAAGTGAATGCCAAGATTCTGCCCCCACCCCAGTGGGGCAGAAGGTTCTCTGGCCATCCCCCACGCTTGCCCGGGTGTGTTGTCGCGTGGCCCGACTCCCTAATGAGTTCTTGGTGTGTGTATATTTTTAAGCACCCCACCCCGCGACAGCTCCTAGACCTGTTCCCACCTAGACAGTCTCAGCTCCCAGAAAATCTGGGGGTTTCAGGGAACCCACCAAAGCAAAAGCCAGCTTTCTAGAGATATCCTACGAACCTCGAACTCCACCAGTCGCTTCGAAGAGCCAAAGGGAAGCTGCTCACACCAGGCGCCCGCTGCTGCTCCCTGGAGGTGTCCAGACCAGGAGGGGTGCTGGCATGTCCCCCACAACCTTGCAACTAGATTCCAACGAATCTATCTGT
Source organism: Arvicola amphibius (assembly GCF_903992535.2). NCBI lineage: Eukaryota > Metazoa > Chordata > Mammalia > Rodentia > Cricetidae > Arvicola > Arvicola amphibius. Next base: position 1,237,416 of record NC_052060.1, on the reverse strand, counting down.
CCCAGGAGCAGCTTCCCCGGGACTGGGACCCGGACTGCTCCGTTCTGACCAGGCCTCCAGAGGCGACCCCAAAGCGGTTTCTTGCTTTCTTCACATCAGTGAATGGGGACCTCGAAGGTGGCCTGGGCTAAGCAACCCTCGAAGACGATGATCCGCCCCAGCCCCCAGCCTCGTGGGATGCCTGGCGCGGCTTTCCTTCCCGCATGCTGCCCTGCAGCCGCCAGCGTTCCGGGCCCTCTGCGCAGTGTATGGGGTTATTTTTACTTTCGGTTATCTAGCTTTATGAAGACTCCACACCACTCATACAGCTAGATAACCAAAGATAACAACCAACCCCGCCTCCTGGCCGCCGCCGCCTCTTCCACGCAGCCTTCCGCAGCCTGGACCTCCGCAGTCCCGCGTCGCTCGACGGCGGGTGGGGGACGCGCGTGGTGTGGAGGCGAAGAAATGGGGTCCTGAACCTCATGCATTGACATGACGAGACCTCGAAAGGCGAGGAAAGGATGCAACCGCCGACGGTTCTGAGGTCGGAAATCCAGACTGGATCCAAGCAGCCCCCAAGCCTGACCGCCCATTTCCCACTCCCTTCCTCCTCCATGCAGAAACGGGGTTCCGCAGGTGCAAGTGGAAGGGCTTCAAGGCCTTTCGTGCTACCCGGGAAGACCGCAGGGGTCGAAGCAGAGAGGCCTCCCCCACCTCCCCGTTCCACACCCTACTCTGGAAGGTGGAGTCTGAGCTCCGCGTGGGTGCGGCAGAACCGAGCTCGCAGAACTGGTCCGAGCTGCGGACTGAAGCAGAGCGAACCAAGAACTCCCGGGACGGGAACCCCAGCACTGGGGAATCCCGAGACTCAGAGGAGAAGCCTGTGGCGGGCGGCGGGGTGGAGGGTGATACCAAGATTCCCCGGCGAGTCTCCCAAGGGCAAAGACCCCACCCAGAGAGATTTGGGCGAGCAGTTAGGATGTAGGGCTGTGGGAAGGGCGGAGGGCGGCCAGCTAGGTCGCCGAGCTCTGGACCCATAGAACCGCGAGAGCCGGATTTGTACCAAAAAAAAAAAAAAAAAAAAAAAAAAAAAAATAGCCGAAATCACTCAGGGATGGGAAAATTGCCGGGGATCTGAGCAAGAGTTGCTCTCAGTTGCTGACGGGGGCGATCTGGACTGAACCGACTGGAAGGAGGTCCAAGGGCCGAGCAGAGGATGTGGGGCTCTGTGATCGCAGGTGGCGGACGCGCGCTGGACTCTGAGGCGCTTCCCCACCTCGTGCCCCACGCGGGTCAAGCCACTTACATCAAACCCAGGGTGCCCAGTGGCGCTGTCCTGTGCAGTCTTCCGGCGCGTTCCCACCCAGGCAGAGCCACGGACGTGAATCGAGGGTACCCGGGCTTACCAGGTGACTGGGTCTAGCGGTAGGCGGCAGGGTGGAGCGGGATCTCGAGTCCCAGCTCCCTCCTCAACCTTGGCCGCTGCTCTGGCGGGGGCGCTCTTAGGCTCAGGACTTTTCATTCATCCCTTCACACTCCTTCCTCAGGCCAACCTCTGATTGGCTATACCTGGTATGACGTCACTACTTCATTTCCCCCGCCCCTCCCTCCCTCCCCGCCCCTTCTCCCCCAGGCCAGTCCAAGGCTGGCAATTGGGGTGCCCCTCCCCCAGAGAATGGGGTGGGGTGGGGGAAACCAATGTCTTCGTGTGGATCCTTAGCCAGCCTTTTACTGGCTCACCTACTACCCGCCAGCCACGTTTGTAATCCACTGCCATTTGCGGTTCTGATGACCACCCTCGCTCTTCTTGTAGGTCCTACATTTTCCATTTAGGCCCTACAGTAAGTTGCACCAGGACCAAAAATAGATTGGGAAAAATTCCCTCAAAGAGAAGTGGTCTTCTGTAACTTCAGCACTGAAGAGGTTGAGGCAGAGGTATGGCTTGGAGACTCAATGGGTCCCAGCCCCCTCCCAACAGAGGAATCTTTTTAGTTCTAATCCCTCCCAAACCGTGATCCTAATATTTAGGAGAGGTAAGGATCTCTTTTGTTCAAAATTTTTTTTAACTCAAAACACTGAAGGAAAGATTCTGCAGTTTGAGACTCCGAATAGGAGACAATGGGTGAGCAGAGAGAGCACGTTTCTGCATTCCAGGTGGCAGTGCCAAGGTTCAATGAGAGGAAGGGTACCACAGCTGAGAATCCAGCCGCTTTACGGACTCAGAATATGGCCCCAGTCCTGGAGGCTTAGACTTTCCTCCCTCTACCCACGATCCTCCAGGCTCCACTGCACAACCGGCTCCAGCAGGAAGTAACTCTCCAGCAAACCTCAACTGTCTTCACCTGGCTCTCCATCTAGTCCAGCTAGATAGTCCTTCTCTTTGCTGAGGACGCAGAAGTCAGTTGCTGCCAGGCAATATGTGGGTTCTAGCTACAGCAACGTTCTCAAAACAAGTCATGGGCCCTCAGAAGTTGCTGCATCTGCCAGGGAGCTGCCCTCCATCGTCCTACTCAACCTCTGCTAGGTCCCTTCTATAAAACTGGTTATGGTACCCAGATCCTGCAGGCTCCCTTAACCAGGCCCTAAAACAGTAGGTCCCAGCAGTACCCTCGGGGGACCATCGTTTTAGCCAGCGGGCCTGTCCAGCTTTTCTTCTCTCTGCTAGTCCACGTACAGCCCAAGACAAAGCCGGATCTGCATGTTGTTTGCCTTGCTTAGATGGAAGGTAACAGTTTAGTAGGTTTAATTTGGTGCTTCTCCCCTGAACAGGAGAATATCTGAATATTCATGGTCATTAATGTTGGCAGCAGGGGTGTGGGTGGGGCAGGTCTGGTGAGATAAAGCCCACCGGCTGTTTCCCTGTCAAAACGGTGATAGCAAACTGGAGCAAAAGGCCTGATCCCGCCAATGTCTCAGGGCCAGGTTCAGCCAGAATTCTCTCTCAAACCTCTACAGTATCTTAAGGCTCTTTTCCAAGAGAGAGGCTAATTAATTAATTTAAGTACTGAATTAAATTAAGCTCAGGGCCTCACATAGGCTAGCCGAGCCCTCTACCACAGACTTCCCCCAGCCCTCTTCTCACTTTCTATTTTGTGACAGAGTCTCTAGGTTGCTCAAGCCAGCCTTGAACCTACTGACTTTGGAAATTTGATCTCTTGCCTCAGCCTCCCAAGTGCTGAGACTAGCACCAACCCCAGTTAAGGGAGAGGTGATCTGGGAGCTTTGCCGCCCTGCGTGCTTCACCACCAATGGTGGGGAAGGAAGGACAGAGGCAGAGAAAGAGCCATACCCTGTCCCCAACATGCCCTTACAGATCAGAATGGGGTGGCTGGAGGTTTGGAGGATCCTGGAGCTCTAGTACATTTGCAGAAAAAGGGGGCTCTCCCCCCAATACTCTCTATGTAGTCCTCACTCTGAGAACGGTGCTAAATGCAGTCCCCAAGTCTATCCCCATAAGGCTCTTCACGTTTCTCCACCACGCCCTTGGATATTTCTCTGCATGCCACCTCACACCCTTGTACTGGATGCCTGACACACACACACACACACACACACACACACACACACACACATCCCATGCACACTAAACTTCTCTACACACTGGCCAAGCACCCCAAGAACATTAGCTCTTCCCACAAACCCACTTAAAAGCCCCTGATGCACCTTTTCCCCTCTCCCTCCCTTCCTTGCACCTAAAAGTGTGCTGAAAAGAGCCTTGCACCCTAGATCAAACGTTCCCCTTCCTTCTCACCAACTTTCCCCCTTCCCTGCCCTCTGCAAGGCTCAGCCCCCTTGCCCTGGAGTCCTGCAGGCTTTGTGGTTAAAGAGGCAACTGGACCGCTCAAACTTCCCTCTCAACCATAGCTGTGCTTTTGCTGGGAAGAGGAGAATACACAAAGACCTTCTTGCCCGATGTTCACTCCCTTCCCATACTCCTAATGGCCAAATTCAGACTCAACTGGACTTCCTCAAAATTAACCTTAAGGAAGAAATGAGCACACTTAGCTTGGTTCTGAAAAACCTCCACACAGATACAGACAAAAGCCCTGCTGCCTCTTATTATGGTTTTGAGTTTTTGAAGAGCAGTTCAGTCTAATGGTATCCAAATTAAGGAGAAGAGATCTCACAAAAGAATCTGGAGATAGTCTTAGCTGTCCTGGCCCCCTGCACAGAGAATGCCCACCTCTGCCCAATGCCTCAGGAAGCAGTTTTTGTTCTGGTTCACAGGACAAGCCAGCATCGCACAGCCCCTTTCCAGGGGTGCAGGCATCTTCCAGCCAGTGCAAAAGGTACCTATGCTTAGAGAGGAGCAGAGGACTGGGATCAGTCTGTGGATAACTCATGCTCTTCCAGCTTGAAACAAGGTGCCCCTTCAAAAGTGTCCCTCAAGAGCAAGGAGGCTTTCCGACATATTCTTCATCCACAAAAAGAAAAGGTAGGTAAGGTTCATGCAGAATATCTGAGAAACATGCTTGTGTCAGAGGAGACCCATCTACCCATGAGAAGCAGCAGACCTGCAGAACGCACAGCTGGGCACAATAGTTCCAGAGGGTGAGAATAATTCACTCCTTTCCATCTCCTCAAAGAGGCCTCAGCTGGAGCAGAGCCCTCTCTCTTTCCACACAAAGCAGCCTCCTCTCTGGTGGCCTGTGAACCTCACTGTGAGTCCTTCTCCAGAGGTTGGAGGTTCCGGGGAGAGCATCCCAACTCCTTTTGCTAATGACAATCTGTGAGTGTCCCAGAAGCCTTCATTCTTTGGGGTCCCTGGGATCAAACCCTGGACTAGGCAAGTGCCCAGGCATTGAGTCACGGCCATAACTGAAGTCAATGTCCCCCATCCACAGCTGCTCACCCATTTATTGTCTGTGTGTCTGAAGGGCCCACAGAGAAAGGAGCATGGTTATGCCCTCTGGATACAGCATTTTGAGTCTATGTATACTTTGGCACTAAAGCACTTTTTTGAAATAGGTAGTTAAATAAAAACATAGTTTCTCCTTGTTCGCAAGGTGGGTTTGCTTTGAAGATACAGGCCAGAGCTTCATCTGAGGGCAAACTTATTTCTGAGGAAGACGTTAATTATTATGACCACTATTAAACAGTATTCTGGTACTGAATATTTGCAATGTCTGTAGAATTGTGGCAAATTAAAGTAATAGTTGGCAGTTAAAAATGGTAAATAATGTTTTTAAAAGGCCTAGCCATATGCATAGATGAGGTTAGGATGCCTGGAGGCTTGATCTCGAGGAGGTGACCACTGAGGACCCAACCTTCCTCCTCATAAGAGTGGGAGCGGACCTGTGAACCCAGCCGTGACAGCACTGCCCTTCCAGATACTCCTGGTCCCTCCACAGTCTCACCTGCTTATTGTCCTGCTCCTACAATGTCAGGGAGGTGAAACCAGGTGACAGAGATGATGAGGGGGACAGCTTAGTCATCCATATCAGGCTCTTTCCTTAAGCCCATCCATGGTCATAAGCATGGGTGTGTAAAGGTGTAGCACACCCACCCTGGGGCACGGCATGCACACTCACACCCCATTAACTCAGATAGCTTATGTGGTGACTCCATGGTGAAGCCTAGCAGTATCACCTCCCAGTTCTTAAAGGTACATGACCTTGCATGCCCACTCACTCAGCTAAGGGCCTGGGAGGGTGCATTCATTCCAACTTGCACTCCCCTCCTGGCTCATCTGTCACCCTTGTAGCAATCCTCACCTCCTCAAACTAACCACTTCTCCTCCATCCTCCATCTCTTCCCTCAGGAGGCTGTGGAAGAAAGGGAGGGTGCCCTATAGAGCTATACCTTCCCTCTCCAAGCAGAACCAGATACAGGGTGGCCTTTTGTCCCCAGGCTGTGTTGTTGCATTGCCTCTTAGCTTTGACAATGCAGGTCATACTACAGAAGAGACCAAAACCAAAGGCTGGAGCCTGGGAGAGACAGCAAGTAGGGCAGAGAGCAGGGAGAGCACCCAAGGGAACAGAACCAGCTTTCTTTTTTCCTTCCCCACCCACACCACCCTCAAAGCAAGGAAGGAAATAAATACCCAAAGTCAGAGATGCCGGCCGCCTATGACGACATTGATGAACAGATGAAGTGAACAGGGCGCTGCTCCTGTTGAAGGGAAAATACAGAGTTTAGTCCTCTTCCCCTCGACCAGCAGTCTCCCCAGATTTTTCCCTTTTGCTCCCCAATTCAATCCTCAGGGTTCAAGTCTGCCGAGTTAGGCCAACAAAGGACTGGGCACTTCCAGGTCTTTCAGCTCATTTCTGCTGGGTGGCTCTGACCTCACTGCCTATCCCTCCCTACTACAGCTCCACCCCAGACCTTCAGGCCCAGTGTCCGAGGTGACCTACCTGGAGGGGCTCTCTCAAGGCAACCAAAAGCCCACCTAACCCAAAGCCCTCTCCTCACGGATTTCTGCCATTCTTGGGCTATGACAGTGCATAGGTGGGTGGAATGAAGAGCCTGGGCTAGGGATCCATTTCCGTCTGCACTGTAAACTGTGTGTGCATTAAAGACATTCTCAGTCATAGCTAGGCCTGGTGGTACACACCTGTATTCCCAGCACACAATAAAATGGGGCAAAAGGATCAAAACAGTTCAACACCTTAAAAAATAATAATGAAACAAGATCTTTACAGTCATATTCTCTCCCTTCCTTTCCCTGCCATCTCTGTCCTCAGATCCTTGTATCTCTCAGGATCCAGAAAGACATGCCATGGATGTCAGTCTTCTTCTTTTCGTGTACACAAAAGACATGAATACAAAGCAATGCTTATTATTTAACGTTCGGTTTGGGGCTCCATACATATTTCACAGTGTCTCTCCGGGTCTTTACACTTAGACTACATTAGGGTTTAAGGAACAGCATAGTTAACTCCTAACCAGATGCAATTCCATACTAATTCTATGTTTTTAAGTCAGGAAGGAACCTAAATGCAGAAGAATTTGGGAGGGGAATAAAAGAGAGCTGGGAAGTAAGAATGAGCCTTAAACCAAATAGGCTTTCTAGGAGTGTTCTGCATGCCCCTTTCCTAATTCCCACTCTCAGGGGTGCTCAGCTGACCCAGCTCAGCTGTGCTGGAGGTCTCTCTCTGTAACTGTTATCAGGAGTACCCCCCCCTCTACTGACCTGTGAGAAGTCAGGTAGTAGGGCAGGTAGGCACCTCCTGCTCCTTTGACCAGATTCAAAGAGAACCCAGCGGACCCAACCAGCCCACCCCAGGCTCACACAGGGTAGCCTTAAGAAGCCAACCCGGTGTACACAGAACATGTGTGTGTACATGTATGGCAGCTGGCAGTCTCTCCTAGGAGCCTAGTCTCCTCTGCTCCATAGGATTCCAGACTGTGTATCAAAAACAGCCTATCGCTGAGGATTTGGGGCACAAGAGTGAGTGCTTCTTCCTCATATCCTGGTCTTCTTAAAAAAAAAATTAAAAACAAAATCCAAAATCCATTCCATGAGGGAACAGTGAAGAAAGCCAGGAGCTCCCCCAGCCCCGCATCTGCCGGCACTGTCCGTCCACTCATGGGAACAGGGTGAAGAAGAATACAATTAATAACAAATTCTGTAAAATGGTTTTGGGGTTTTTCCTAATTCTGGCGTCCACTTTCCGAGAAACATGATACCTTTCCTCTCACCCCAAAGTGCCACCAGGCTTGTTCTTCCCCAAAAACCCAGTCTCTGGGACAGAGAGGAATTAGGCAGAGCTGGAAAGAGGACCGACCTGGAGCCCAGGTTCAGAGCCCTTCCCTCTTCCCCAGGTCCTCTCTGCACTCTCCTTCCTGCCTCTCCGGGTGCATTAAGATGTTGGCCTTGTCTGGGGGACTGAAGGGAGGGGCGGATTAATAGGATCAGTAGCACTGTGACCCTCCCCACCCTCCCACCCCAATCTCATTGACTAATTTACTGAGCTCTGTCTGGGCTGGCAGGGGCTGGGTAGGGAGAGAGATCAGGGGCTTTTGGCCTGGGGCAGAGTCCTTGCTTCCAGCACCGGATAGATGGCCCGGATGCCCAGGAAGCAGGGGTGAAAACCTGTGGGCAGGAGGCCAATTCCACGCACGCCTCCTTGTCGCTTGCTTCCTTCTATGGACCCTCCTAAATCTTCACCAGCTTTTCTTTCTGTGATTGTGGTACCAGCCTCCATTAGCCAGGAGGAAGGCTAGGTTTGGATGCTGGGACTCCTACGCATCCAAACCTAGGGTATCGTTCCCCAACCCTAGCCCAGATACCTGCCAGGGTTAGGACTCTCCCTGGGCCCCAGGGGCTACTTACCTTGCCTCTGCGAGGAGGAGAGGCAACGCTGGGCGCGAGGCTGCACGGCTTCCGCGGGTCTCTCCCAGTTCTCCTCGTGTGGAGTGGAGAATGCGACTGGGTACCGCTGACGTAGCATCTTCTATCCATTCAGGAATTTCGTTTGCTTCTTTTTTTCTCTTGCTGCTCTTCCTGGAAAGCCAGGAGAAAAGGGGATGGTGCCCTATCTGAAACAGTGACCACCACCAAAATAACAGCCTGTCCCACCAGCGTCACCTCCTCCTTCCCTCTCAAGCCTCTCTCTCTCTCTCTCTCTCTCTCTCTCTCTCTCTCTCTCTCTCTCTCTCTCTCTGTGTGTGTGTGTGTGTGTGTGTGTGTCTTTGTCATCTTCACTGCTTTCTGCTGGCTTTTCTAACCAGATGCAGGAAGAAGGGGCCAAGGGACACTATTGTTCCTCCAAGCCACCCTTGTCCCCAAGGAAGCAAGGAAAAGAGAATGAATGACAGAAGTACCCTTGTCCCCATCCCCAGGCTTCTTTGAGTTTTAATTCACTTTTGAACTTAGGGCTCTGATTGGATGTGGATGTGGGACTGACAGAGACTCCCAGAAGACACCCTTTGCGTTTGAGGCTGGGGTGTTTAATCCCACCTTCCCCAAACTCCTCGGCCACCTTCCCCAACAATGGGATTAATCACACATTTAGACCTTGGTTATGAAGGAGTAACTGGCCACTGGAAGATAAAGGCTGACTAGGGACAGGGGCCACCAGCCCTTGGATGTCTAGACAGGAGGGGTGGGACCACAGGCTCAAAGTCGGAGATAAATTATCTTGTTCTTAGAGGACAAGAACGATTTGGAGGTTGGTTTCCAGGGCTGGGGTTTAATATTTGGTGGAAGGTGAGGCCCCCACAGTACAATGGTCGGGGGTTCTTTTCTTTCACCCCACTCTCAGCTCCTCCCCCTTTCTCCCTCCCTCTCTTCCTGGCCTGCATGGGAACTCGGTCTGAGCTCAAAGTGATAGACAGCAGGCCTGCATGCTAATGAAGTTTGTCTCAAGTTCATTGTCAAAGCCCCCCTCCCCATGGCCCCTTCCCTTCTCTCTCATACACAAATCTCCCTCCAACTTTTGTCCCACAGATCTGGAGGCCACTTGAGTCTCTGCTGGCTGGCTCCCCTCTCTCCCCCTCCCCCTCTTCTCTCAGTCCCCCTTCTCCTCACCACTTTCCCCAAATGGAGAGTGTGTGAGAGGGCTTTTTTCTCAGACGCCTTCCCAGCCACCTCTGGCCCAAGCTTCACTAAGCCCCAAGGAGGAATTCTGAGGGCTGAAGGGACAGTCTTCTGACTGTGGCCCCCCTTCCAAGTCCCCTATCCCCAATGCAGCCCTGTCTGGACCAGTCTCCCCATTCCAGTGCAGCCGCCCCTCCCCCACCCCTCCCATCATGATTATTTCACTCTCCTTGATTACATCTGCTTCACTAGCTCAGGAATAAAGATCCTTTGAGACTAATTTTGCACCCCACCCCTCCCCTCCCCTCTCCTCTTGCCCAGGCTCCCGTTAGCTCCTTTCTCACCGGCTGGAAGACATTGAGTTCCTTGTCTAGGGAGCTGGGGGGTTGATAGGAGGGGGTGCCAATGAAATGGGGGGGTCTCTCCAACTCCAGGAGGACGTGTCCAGCAATCCAAACCTGTCCTTCTTTTGTTCCTACAATCTCTTCATACCGTCGCCACCCTCTGGAGCTTGCCTTTCCCCCAGTAACCAGGGGCTAGGGAAGGAAGGGGAGGACCCTGTATTCACCCCACCCTCGATTCCAGGGAAAGACGGGAGAAAAAAAGGGGAAAAATTTAAATCCTCCCTCATTAGCCAGAAAGGAAGCAAAAGGCGGATAATTATAATTAAAAGCAGACAGCTGTGGATCCTGTCTTTTATGTTGCTCCAAGCCTCCGCCCCATTTCTTCCATCACCCAGAAATCTGCCCCCTGCGTATCCTAGCTCTAGCTCCTGCTGGGGGAGGCAGGCATAGGACTAGGCCACTCCACTTCCTCTCCCCCAATGACACTTTCTGGAAAATCTTCTTAGGCCCAGGAAATACTATCTTCCTCTTCCTGGATCATAACCTGTACCTCAAAAGGTGGATCTATGGGAGCTGGGGGCATTCAGATGAGAAAAACTAATTCATGAGTGTGGGGGAACCTTTGCTTTTCCTAAAAAATAGCCATCATATTCATAATGGCATTGGTACTCAGAATGAACTATAACTCAGAATGTTTTCTCATTCCTTTTTGCTTGGAATTGCCTCAAAGCGTAGGGAGGGACCGCTGAAAGCCGGAGAGCACAGGATAACAAAGAGGGTTCCTAGGCTAGAGTACACAGACACATAGACTTGCCTGATCACTGTGGGGTGGAGCTGCAAGGCCTGTCTCTGCTATCCTATGTATTTATAGAACTTGAGCTTAGGCCAGAACAGCAGAGTAATTGTAGCATCATTAGCATATATGCAAATCAGGCAACCTATATACACTGAATGGAGGCAAATTATTATTTATTCTCTTCCCATTCTCCTTCCTGGCATAAGCTCTGGTTCCTCGTGTAGCTGCACACCAGCAATTGTCTGACATTGTAAGAGAGGAAGGTAGCCTTGGAGGAGGGAACTGAGGTAGGGACCGCAGGGGAAAAGCAAAAATGATGAAAGTCAGCAAGAAGGGACAGAATGGGTGTGGAGACTGAATGAACAAAGGGGTGAGTGCAAGGGAGATAGGAAGAGCCTTAAGGCAAAGACAGAGAGTGGTTCATAGAGTGTGGGGGCCAGGCACAGACCTTCTTGATTTGGGGAGCACACAGAATCTATGTATCTGGGCTGAGCCTCCACTCATTGCAGGCCTGGAAACTGCACCCCCAGAGCCATCCCTTATCAAACCCTTTCCCCTTCTGTACCTGGTAAGTGGCCAAGACTCCCAAGCAGCAGCTCCATGGACACCTACAAACCAGGATCAAGGCTGACCTGAGAGTCTTTCTTACCAGGGCTGGGCTGGAGAGCTCTCTGTGCCCAAACTCTCTGCATCAGACCTCGGTTCTGGTTCTTCAGGCTCTGCAGAGGTGCCCACTATCCCACCACCACCCTGGCCCAGTTCTTATTCCACCCCCCATTACTCAGAGTTCACACCACCCAGACTGACAGACTGGACAGTTCCAGGTTTTATTAATTTCCCTGTTTGACTTGATGGACTGGATGGGGCTTGTCTTCCTCTGCCTTGCTGGCCCTGGATGGCTGTGGAGCACCCAGAGTGGCATCAAACCCTGTCCCCACTCTGCGCAGAAGGAGCCTCTAACTCCTAAGGGAGTGTTCCTTTTTGACTGATTCCAAAGTTCTTTAAATTTTTTCTATTAATTATTTTTTTTATAGTGAGGATTGTCCCTGCATGCACACAGTCAGAGGACAATGTGAAGGAGTGGGTTCTCTCCTTCTATCCTGTGGATATTGAGCTCAGGTCATCAGCTCAGCAAGTGCAGCAAGTGTCTTAACTTACTATGCCCTCTCAGCCCCCCCCCCCCAAATTCTTCTTTTGACATCCCTAGAGATACCTGTCAAATTCTCCTCCCTCTCCCTTTCCTTGCCCATCCATCTGGCATCTACAAAGCCTTTGCCAATGAAGTCAAATTCTATAAAGGCAACACAGGAGAGGGGTCACTGAAATCAGGGAAGGGTCTGAAATGTCCCTGAGAGAAATGCATATAAATATTCAAAAAAGCAGGAGCCAAAAAAGAGCCAAAAGGAAACAACCTCGGGGTTTTAATTGTATGTTTATGCAGAAAATGAACCTGTGCTCATATAGGGCTTGTCACTCACGACTTGAGCATCTGTCTGCCCTCACTCCTGCAGCCAGCCAGTTTCTGTCTGGTCATGTTGAGTGGAAGAACTGTGTAGCACTGCAGAAGCACAGTGAAAGAGCTGAAGAGGCAGAAGTGGGAGGACAGGAAAACAGGAGAAACATGCAAAACTGGGGCAGGTTACTGCCCTGGAATGAGAGGGAAATCCTGGGAGGCACCTGAAGCCCAGCCTGGGGGGCGCTGAGCTTTCATTCCCCACCCCACAGGAGAGACAGGATAGGACTTCTTCTGCTTTGTCCAGAAACTGGGGAGCAGATTGCAGTGACATCAGGCGTATTCTATTCTACTCACCTGGATGACTTGATGCTGGAAGGATCCACACAGGTGGGTCAGCTAGCTTAGGGTCTGTGTACTTTCCTACCTCTATAGTTCTCCCATGTGAACCTCTGGAGCTGCATAGGTGAGAAAATACCTTGTGCTTATCTTCCCTCCCAGCACTCCTCCCAGCCCTCTGATTGGACAGCAGGAACTGCACCCGCTGGTCTTCTGCAGGACTTCTGTATTTTATCCAGTGGCATCTATGCACATCAGCCAGGCATGTCCAGCTACCCTCACTGCTGCTGACCTGGAGCTCAGCTCAGACAGCCCTTCACCCTCCCCAAAACTGACCAAATTCGGTAGCTTGATTATATATATTAACTCTACAAGAATCAATGATTAGTCTCCTACATCCTAGAGCAAGAGAAGCAAAGACTAGCATGCCAGCTTGTAATTGGTCCCCAGAAGCTGGAGAGGAGCTTCCTGCTCTCCATCTCCCCGCCTGTGGGGATCCATACACATGACTTCATTCCTAGAACCATAGGCACCTCTTGTTTGTTTTCACATAGAGATCTCCACGTGGGGGGTCCTGGTCAAACACTAGCCCTGTGTTTGTTTGATACAGGTAGGATAGCGTTCCTTCAGGCAAATGCAATGGTTGTCCATTGACTGTCTTGGTGCAGTGTTGGCAAAGGAAATGAATCTTGTTGGATATATGTGGGTGCTCTGTCCCTTTCTTCTACTAAGTTCTGCCCCTTGTATCACCATAACCACTAAGTTAACACTGAAACTGAAAAACGTCCCTTACTGGGTGTGAGCAAGTTGGTTTAGCTGTCTGTGCCTCGTTTATATTCTCCATCATGATACAGTGTAGTCAGGTTCTGTGTGTACAGTTTGGGGTTTCATGTAATGTGCTGATCTTGGTGTGTGTGTGTGTGTGTGTGTGTGTGTGTGTGTGTCTGTGTGTGTGCGCGCGCGCGCGCGCGCGCAAAGTTGGCTTGTGTTGGCTGTGGCATTCCCAGGTAGCTAGATGTAGGGGCAAGGGCTTGTGGGCCTGAAGACCCTCCACCCCTCTATCCCCCACCCCGAGGAGTCCCAATTTTTGCCCAGTTTCTGCTATCTTTGCCTACCCAGGGAAGGCCGGAGCAGGCAGGACTAGTCTGCCCCGGTGGTTGTCTTCAGCATTCAGCAAAGTCCACGTAATGGAGCAGCGCGTGGCGTGGCTTGGCGTGGACTGGCCTGGATGTGCTAGGTGCACTGGGTGGAAGAGTGATGTGTGGGAGCACTGAGAGCCCGCGGGTGGGGACAGGAGGAGGTTGTCCCTCGTTGACCTGCTCTCCTTTGCCACTCACAGAAGACGCTGCAGTATGTTGGTATGTCAGTCTCCAAGAGAGTCCGGTCCCTGAAGTGGGGAGGAGAGAAAAGTCAAAGAGCCGGGGCTTGGGAGCAAGTGGATGAGAGAGATGTGTGTGGTGGTGGTCACCTGGAAAAGGATTTAAAAAAAAAAAAACAGAACATTTACTTAGAAAGAAATAAAACATTAAAACAAAAGAGACAGTAGTGCTAAATGAAGCAAGAAAGACGAACAACAAAGACACGTTCGTTCGTTCGTTCGTTCCTTCGTTCCTTCGTTCTGTCGGGTTCTGTTCGTTCTGTCTAGGCTGGAAGCTGGTCTGGGCGGGGTGGAGGGGGTGGGCGACGCACCGGCCCGAAAAGAGCCTCGACGGGGCGCTGGAGGCCGCGGGAGCCGGAGTCCAGTTGCTCGCTAGCCGCACCCCAGACCTCGCTCAGACGAAGAGCAGAGCGCCAGGGGAGCCCCAGCCCAGGGCGCGGTGGGGTGCGGAAGGACGGCCAGAGGCTCGAACCCCTAGCGGAAGCGGCGCCAGCTCCCGCGGTGTCTGACCCAGTGGCCTGGCCGGGAGAGAAGGCCGTGGGGTCGGGACCGCGGCCGCTCCCGCACTTCGTCCCCAGCAGCTCAGTTCTCCCGGACGCTGCGCCCTCCGCGGCTGCAACCCAAAGCTGGGCTGGGCGAGCGGACGCCTGGAGGTGGCTCTGCCAGCATGCTTCGGGTCTGGAGGAGCTGATGGTGTCCCGGTCCCTGCACTCTGCAGCCGGGACTCTAATGCTGGATCATTTCATTCTCCCCGAAACCCGAGCAACGCTCGGCCCCCCCCCGCCCCCCGTCTTTCCTGTGGGGTGAGAGGGCTGCCATCACAGCAGGCTCGTAGTCACTTTCCCGGGGTCTGATCTGAGGTTCCCCCAGCCCTTCCTATAAGAAAGAAATGAATAAATGTGTCGGTAAATAAGTCCAACCCTGAGCTGGTAGATCAGTGGACTTGTTCCCAGAAAGTTCTGGACCTCATCAAAACGAGGGATGTTAGTGCGAGTGGGTGTGGGCCACTCTCTTGCTTCTGCTGGGGGTTCAGGGAACCCACTGGGGCCTGGGTTGGGGTGACCGGCGGCGCTTAGGGCCGGGCAGGTGGGAAGGGCCCTACTGCCGAGCATAGATCCTCTTCCTAACTGGACAAAACGGTGGGAGAAAGCGGCTTCCCGGGGTGGCTGGCGGGGGTGGTGGGGGGCGGGGGGGTGGTGCCTCTTCTCACTTATTCAGGAGTGTTGCTTGGACTTTCCATTCGGTAAGGCGGCTGGGTGGATGACTGTCCCTTGCCGTCCTTCCTCTCTGCCTGTACCCCGCTTCTGAATCTCGTCTATTTCTCTCAGATAAATAGATATGGCATACTGTAGCTCTTTTTTAAAAAATTGCATAAAACAATTCATGGTACATTGAAATAGCCTGACATAAAATGCTGTAGGAGTCAGATTCCTCTCAGGGCCTCTGCCTGAGGCATCTTTTAGAAATGACACTCTCTACAACATTGGGCTTTTTCTTCTTCGTCAGGGTATTGCTGAGGCAAGCCTGCTAAGCAAGCACTGTGCACTGGAGCCACAAGCAAGCACTGTGCACTGGAGCCACACACGCAGCCCAGACTGAGTGTCTTCTACTGGGAATAGAGTTTGCACTGTGTTTAACACCGGCAACAGCATTATTATTTCGAGACAGAGTTTTGCTTGTTGCCCTGGCTAGCCTTGAACTTACAGCAACTCTTCTGGCTTAATAATTTGTATTTTGTTCCTTCTTTCCTTTGGGTGTGTGTGGGGGTATTGAACCTATGGCCTCGTGCATGGCAGACACTCTACCACTGAGCTATATCCTTAGCCCTCACTTCTTTTATTTGTGAATTTATTTACAGAGAACTGTGAAGATGGACTATACTTTTATTGTGCTTTGTTTTTTCTTTTTGTATTTTTTGCTTCTTTGTCTGTGATAATGTCCATATAGCCCAGGCTGGTCTCAAACTCCTTCAAGGTTAGCCTTGAATCCCTCATCCTCCTTTCTCTACCTTCTAAGTACTGGGGTTACATGCACCTGGCACTATGTTTAGCTCTATGCTTTAAATTTTGTTTCATTTTTGTTTTTGTTGTTTGTTTACTTTGTAGCTTGCCTGCTCTGGAACTCACTTTGTAGACCAAACTCAGAGATCCTTCTGCCTCTGGCTCCCAAGTGCTGGGATTAAAGGCATGCACCACCACTGCCCAGCATGCTTTATTTTTTAATAGAGTAAAATCTGTAAGTGTAATTAAGTTCACTCAGATATTTATCCAGGGAGAGATGCAACAATAAATTGGGATGTGTAGGCCAGGCATGGTGTGTATGCCTGTAATTCTAGCTTTGGGGAGACAGAGACAGGAAGACAGTTCATAAATTTGAGGACAGCCTGGTCTATATAACAAATTTCAGGCTAGCTCGAAGTACATAGGAAGAACTTGTCTTAAACAAAAACAAAAAAGATATTTGAAAAATGTCTTAAAATGCTAAAATAGATAAACAAGATGTTATTCAGCAAAGGAAAAATATAGAGTTGTTTATCAACTTGAATAGACTTTACAGCATAATGTTCTAATGATAGGAGGGTTAAAGCTGAATGGGACATATACAAATTCCACCTGCACAGATCACAACACGTGGAACTGACAGATGTATGGTTCCTGGTATGTTCCTGTATTAGGAAGACAGAGAGTCAAATACAAAGAGCGTGAGATCATGAGGAAGAGCTCCGAGGCAGGGAGAAGATGGCAGGATGGAGAAGCAGAGAAGTCATGAGCTCAAGCTAATCACCCACCCTGTCTGGCTCCTCGCTCAGTGCCAGACCTGAAATTCTGTCATCTAACATTCTGTAATAAACTGCAAGAAGTCAGTTGAAATGGGACCCGCACACAACCTCCATCAGCACCCACAATACCCACCATGCCTGGCACCCTGAGGACCTCCATAAGGAGCGGAGCCCTTCCAGGCTAGGGCAGTTTGCCATGCCTGCCTTTTCTAGCCCTTCCAGTTCCCAATCCCATGCCCCAATAGCGATGCTCTTCCTGGGGTCTGCTGTACAGCCCTTAAGCATGGAAGAGGAAGAGGGGATGGGCCTGGGCTATAGTTTGGGAGATGCTGGGGAGGACATGGATGGAAATCTTGAGGCAGACAGACTGAATTCTAAGCGTTTTCTTTCCTTCCAAGGCAAGAGATTCAGTGACATTATCTTCCCCATCCCCACCCCCCTCCCATACCCTGGGCTGCTAGGAGGGTATGGCAAGCAGAAGAAAAGGGAGCCTAGAGGGCCAGGGTCCTATTTCTGTCTCCAAGGAAGAGAGTCTAACCCCCCCCCCCTCCAAGTGCTCCAGAGTGGGATTCCACCGCTCCCAGAGGGGTCCATTCTAACAAGGTGCCCCTCGGCCTGCCCCTCCCTCCCCAGGGGCTGAAGCCGCCAAAGGTTCTGGAATATAATGGATCATTTTCCAATTTACCAGGGTCTTAGAGATTACGCCGCTAATCCCATCAAAGACCATCTGCTTACATTGTCCCTCCTGAGCCAAAATAAATAGATCCTTTACTCCCTCCACTTCACCTCCTCTGGGGTATTTGTACCAAGAGAATGGAAAAGGCCCACCCCGTCCTCCCCACCCCCCAGCTGAGCCCTGGACAGAAAGGCAGAAAACAAACTTAGCTTGTCTGAGGTGTGAAAGGTCACTGTGGGCCTGACCTGCCTTCTTCCCAGAGAGCCTTCCCTGATGGGAATGGGGAGAGGGGCGGGCCAGGGCTCTAGGGGTCTCTCAGGATCAGCCCCCTGTGGAGGTATGGGACAGGCTATTCAGTACCCCCGCTGTCCTGCTGTCTTTGCCTTGAGGCCACCTTAGCCCAGGCCAATTCTGGGCTCTTTCTCCTCATTTTGCATTGTTCCCACCTGAGACTAAAGGACATAATTGCTGAATCTGGCTTTCATCCATCCCTGGGCAAAATTATGGGGAAAGGGGCACAAAGATCCAATAAACACTAATTTGTTTTATCTCGACTCATTTATTCTGGGTGCTATTCCCACTTGCTCAGTCACCTGGTTAGTACTCTTGTCTAGAAGGGCGTGGTAAAGCCGAGGGGAGGTTAGGAACAACATTTCATCAGTCTCCTGGGGGCGAGCTACTAGAGTTGGGAGGGTAGACATGCAAGCTGGCCTTTGGAAATTAGATCCTAATGTATCCAGGACAGACAAGGAGCGGTGCTGGGAGACAGGTAAAGCAGGTGTGCTGGCTAGTTTCATGTCCACTCGACATAATCTAGAGCCTCAATTGAGAAAATGTCTCTAAAAGATTGGGCTGTAGGATGGGTGGTGGTGGTGCCACTGCACGCCTTTAATCCCAGCACTTGGGAGGCAGAGGCCAGCCTGGTCTACAAGAGCTAGTTCCAGGACAGGCTCCAAAGCTACAGAGAAACCCTGTCTTGAAAACAAAACAAAACAAAAGATTAGGCTGTAGGCAAAACTGTAAGGGCATTTTCTTAATTAGTGATTGGGGCGGGGCCCTGCCCACTATGGGTGGAGCCATCCCTGGGCTGGTGGTCCTGGGTTCTATAAGAAAGCAGACTGAGCAAGACATAGGGAGCAAGCCAGTAAGCAGCACTCCTCCATGGTCTCTGCATCAGCTCCTGCCTCCAGGTTCCTGCCCTGCTGGAGTTCCGGTCCTGACTTCCTTCAGTGATGAACAGTATGTGGAAGTGGAAGCCAAACAAACCCTTTCCTCCCCAGGTGTCTTTTATCATGATGTGTTCCATCACAGCAATAGGAACCCAGACTAAGGAGGTAAAGTGTTTGCTACAGGAGTCCAAGGATCTCCAGGATCCTTGGATCTCCAGCAGGATGTAGAAGCTAATAGACTGGTGTTGAGCCAGAGAGGCTGAGACAGGAGGATCCTGGGGAGTTGAGCTCAGACAGGTAGGAAGGAGAGCTCTAGGTTCAGAGGAGAGCTTGTTTCAAAAACAAAAGGAGGACAGCAATAGAGGAAGACACCTCTATCAACCTCTGGCCCCCGTGTGCGCTCACACACATCCACATGTGTCACCATGCATGTAGGCTCACACACCCACATGTGTCGCCATGCATGTGCGCTCACACACATCTACATGTGTCGCCATGCATGTGTGCTCACACACTGACAGAAAAAAGAAATAACAAAAATAAAGATAGTGATTGTGGTGGTAAGAAATATAAAACAGCACAGACCTTACTGAGAAGGTGGCTCAGGCGTGGACCAGGTCAGGGAGTGCGCATCTCAGAACAGCCAGCTCTCCACTTGGCTTCCCTTGGGGGCTGTTTCTTCCTCATTTTATTATTCAGCCATTCCTGCTAGCTGCTTTCTACCCTGTTCAAGGAGCTTAAGGGGGCAATCTGAAGAAGCCAGTCTTCCCAGCTCTGCCAAACAAGTGCTGATTTGAGCTGATGGGCGCGAATGACTGACCCCCAGGAGGGGAACATACTTCATTTAGAGCTGAGGTGGAGCACACAGAAAGCAAATGGTTCTGCTCCTTCCAGCTGTGCGGTCAGTCTGTAGGGCACAGTGCCTTCTGACTCCCCAGAGGTCAAGACTGTCCCCAGGGCTGCTCTGAAGTTGCCTGAGACTTCACACCATTCCTGCTGCAAAGTGGGGCAGGGAAGGACCCAGGGCAGACGTTAGGAGGTATCCATCCATTTAAGAGCGTTGATGGGAAGTTTTGAGGCTTTGCCTTCGGAGACAAAGGATGAACTCCTAGTTCCTAAGTTAATTCATTTGACAAATGTTTGCTGGGTACCTCCATATATAAGGCAGTAAGGGAAAAATCAATGGTCTGGGGATGTGTCATGGCTGAGGAGTGAAAACAGGGACATAAATTATTGCTCAAAAAATATAGGTAGAAATTCTGTAGAGAAAATTTGGCACATGTCTGTAATTCCAACACATGGGAGGTTATGGCAAGAAGACAAAGCATTTAAGGCTGGCCTGGCTATAGGCCAGGAGGGAGAGACCAGTTAGAGCAAAGCAGAATCAGGATGGCTTTGTCATAGATGGTGTATAAGCTGGAATGTCTTTGAAGGATGCGTGTGACACACGGGGTGTGGGAGAAAGCAGGCAGCCTGAGAGGCCACGTTTAATGATGTCAATTTCAAGATTTCAGATTTCTAGGTACCCATTAGTCCATGATGTGCACTCGCATCGTGTGACTGCTTGTGGTGCTCCATGAATGTCCTTATCCAGACCAAAAGAGGGGACAGGTGCTGCTGAGCCTAGCTCCATCCGAACAGAAGGTTGACTGAGGAGACAGCACCACCAAGAGGACTAAGGGCATCAGGGCCCTTCCTGCAGCTAAGGAGTGTGGGGTGGCGAGTAGCTGGCTACTTCTTCGCCTCACCTGCCCCATTGTCTGTATCTTAGAAGAGTTCATGGTGAACAGTAAATGAGATGACAGGACCGTGTGAGGTGCCTCGCTGATGGGAGGAATACTTCAAATCACTCTTGCCAAAGAGAGCGTCTCCTGGGGTGAAGATTTGTGAGGAAGAAACAAGTCATAGAGACCCACTGTCTGTCTTTAGTTGTTAGACATCTGCCAGGGAGAAGAGGACCGGACTTACCTAACAGTACAGACTTTGTGACTAGGAACAGGAAAGAGGTAGGTTTGGACGAGGTGTGCAGGACAACGTGCAAGCATTGTGGTGGTCTGGGATCTCAGGACTGGAGAGTGGAGGCAAAAAGGACAGAAGTTCAAAATCATCCTCTGTGCTGGTTAATTCTGTCAATTTGACACAGATCAGGTTATCTGGGAGGAGAGAACTTCAGTTTAGAAATGCCTCATTAGATTGGCCTGTAGGTGAGCCTGTAGGGCCTTATCTTAGCTAATGGCGGCTGTTGGAGGTCCCAGCCCACTTGGGGTTCTGAGGTGCATAAGAAGGCAAACTGAGCAAGCATGGGAAGTAAGCCAGTAGACAGCATTTCTCTGTGGTCTCTACTTCAGTTCCTGCACCCAGATTCCTGCCTTGAGTTCCGTCCTGACTTCTCTCAGTGATGGATTGTAGTGGGGATGTGTAAGCCAAATAAACTTTTTCCTCCTCAAGCTGTTTTTGGTCAAGATGTTAATAAAGCAATAGAAAGCAAAGTAGGATGTTGTGGTGATTTGAAGAAGAATGGCCCCCAAGGTTCATACAGGCATGGCCTTGTTGTAGGAAATGTGTCACTGGGGGCCAGCTTTGAGGTTTCAAAAGTTCCTTCCAGGCCCAGTCTTATCTCTCTCTGCTTGTGAACTGGAAAGTAGCTCTCGGCTACTCCAGCAGCACTTGCCTACTGCCAGGCTCTCTGCCATCATGGGAGTGGACTAAGCCTCAGAATCTGTAAACAAGCTCCCAACTAGATGCTTTCTTTTATAAGACTTTGCCTTGGTCATGGTGTCTCTTCACAGCAATAGGACAATGATTAAGACATACCAACATGGACAATTAAGGTATGAAGAAGGAATTCCTCTTTGGAATGGATGAGAGTATGGGCAGGTGTCACGCTCCTTTTTTGGTTCATTCCTCCATCAAGGGGCTAATGTATGGCTGAGCACATACTGGGTGCTTAGAAAAGTCTGTCTAATCGCCGTCTGTCTGTCTGGAGCAGAAAGGGGGTGATTTCACTTGAGTGTCCCAGAGCCCATAGACAGTGAAGCCGAGGAGCACCGTGTGGCCAGATCCCAGTTTCCTGACTGTGATGATTTACTCAGTGGCCGTGGCCATGCGATGGGAAGGTAAAATGGAGCTCCCTGAGAACACGGCTATCTGTGTTCTAACTGTATGAAGACATTAGAGAGGCTCACTGGAGCTTGTCCTGAGGCAGGGTTGGCCAGGCAACACTTTCTCAGGGAGCCGCTGTTTGATTTTTAAAACTCCTGTTGCTCATTCTGCCTCATCAGCGTAGATTCGGGCTTCTATCTACCTATGTGTCTTCTTATTCCCATTTCTCATGCCAGGTCCGAGTTTTCCTTCTGAGAGCTGAAGAACTCACTTCAGGGGTTCTGAGAAGAACTCTAGGTTCTGGACCTTCTGAATGTGGTGTCCTAACTCTGTGGGAAGAGAAGCAGGGCTCAAAGCCAGGGGAACACAAAGGAGGCCCCTTTTTGGGGCAGCCCTGGACCAGCCTGATTTCCCCTTCTGCTGCTTTGTGCTGCCACCTAGTGTTCCAAGGCTGGAAGTGTCGCTAGGGAGGGCTCACATTCCAATATTCCGTACTCATTCACATTTCCTTATGAATTTTTTGAGAGGGACCTCATACAGCTCAGGCTGTCCTAGGGCTTACTCTGCAGCTAATGATGGCCACGACCTCCTGGCTCTCTACCTCCACCTGCTCAGCACTGGCATTACAGGCTTACGGTGTCACGCCCAACTCCATTCATTATTTTATTTACAAAATCGCTCAACTTTTCAGAAAAAATTAAACTTTCCCTCTGGTGATGTGGGGCACTTCACCACTCCAGATATTTTTGTAAAGACCCGACCTCTTGAGTATGGTTCGTGCTTATCTCTTGTTTTCAGTGGAGACAAGGTGTTCTGGGACCCCTTCCAGCAACGGCACAGGCTCTGGGCACGAGTATCCACGGAGGAAGGGGACACAGGGTCAGATCACATGAGTTTAACCTATTGGTTCTTCATAGTTCACAGGGTAATTTGGCTTGGTTTGTATCTGTGAATTTTTTTATTGTTGTTTGTTTGTTTGCTTGTTTGAGACTTCCAGAGTGACCCGGAACTAATGATGGAGCCAGCACAAACCGGCCTTAAGCTCTTGGCAACCCTGCTTCAGCTTCCTAAATGCTGCATTACAGATGTACATTAGAGCACCAGACTTATGTCAGGGTATTTCATTTTTTTTATAGTGCCCAACTAAGCCTCATGTAGAAGGAACACCCCCTTCATAGGCAAAACAGGGGAATAACCATCCTGGGCTCAGTGGGCTAAACCTAGACCTAGAGAGCTCCATGTTGGTGGAGCCGTAGTGGGGAGAAGGTGCCAAGGCTGTCATCCCCAAACAGAACATCCCAAGCTGTTCTCTCCAGAGGGATAAGAGGTGCCCAGAAAACCGAGGTTGGCTTTCCTTGTGGGACAGTTGAGCTGCCTTCTGTGGCACAAATGCTCCTCCTAGTGGCCAAGAGCACTGTCCTCTGGTAAGGGGTGTGTGTGAGCCCAACAAGTCAGAGACTAGGAAGCAGTGAATAACTGCATCAACGTGGGCTTCCAGGAGGACAGCTCCCACTTACTAATGCCCTTCCTAAGAGTTCTCAAAACTCCTCGGCTTACTGGGTATTGTTCTAACATCTTTACCTGGTTCGTATTGAATTATTTTCACTCTGTGAAGTCCTTGTCGATTCCAAGCACTCCCATGGAGTCCGACAAGAAATCATGGTGGAGCTAGGGATTTTATCCAGGAACTCAGAGCAGAAATCACTGAGCTAAGTTAGTCAAGCAGTAGGACCTACAGCAATGCTCAGTGATTAAGAACATTGGCTGCTCTTCTGGAGGACATAAGCAGTGCACAGACGTATGTGCAGTTAAAATATGCATAAGTTTTTTTTTGTTTTTTTTTTTTTTTTGGTTTTTCGAGACAGGGTTTCTCTGTAGCTTTGGAGCCTGTCCTGGAACTAGCTCTTGTAGACCAGGCTGGTCTCGAACTCCGCCTGCCTCTGCCTCCCGAGTGCTGGGATTAAAGGCATGCGCCACCACCGCCCGGCATGCATAAGGTTTTTAAAGATAGATTTATTTATTTATTTATCTATTTATTTATGTATACAGTGTTCTGCCTGCATGTATGCTTGCAGACCAGAAGAGGGCACCAGATCTCATTACAGATGGCTGTGAGCCACCATGAGTTTGCTGGAAACTGAACTCAGGTCCTCCAGAAAAGCAGTCAGGGCTCTTAACCTTTGAGACATCTCTCAGCCCCACATGCATAAGATTTTAACACAACAATTTAATATATAGTAAAATCAAAATTAAAAACCACAGGCAAGAGCTATTACCATCAGAGCCCAGAAGAAAATTAACCCCTCTTGTTAGGGGTATATCCCAACACCCTGGGAAACACAGCACCACAGCTCACCTTATAGAGCCCAGATGCAAATGTTAACAGGTTAATGAGAACTGTCAGACATTTCCTTGATTAATTAAAAGGTAGATATTATGAATGGCTACATTCCTATGCTGTGTTCTGCTGGGGTCTAAATCTAATACTTTGTGTACATTCATGACTGAGCTCTGCCCTAGACCATCACCAGTGCCTGCGGATACTGTGCACTTCAAATGCAGTTCAGGGCCTGTCCTCTGAGAAGGCAGGACACTACAGAGAGAAAGGACGTTCCAGATCACCCCAGAGGTGTGAACAGCTGTGGGAACAGAAGGTGGGAGCACTAAGAGGTTTGACAACGAGTTGAGGGTGAGGGGGCACCTGGACTGGACTCCTGCAGAAATAGCAGGGCCGGTGAGGCAGCTCAGCAGTGAAGAGCACTTGCTGCTCCTGCAGAGAACCAGGATTTAGTTTCCAGAACTGACATGGCAGCTTACAACCATCTGTAACTCCAGCTACAGAAGCAAGACACCCACTTCTTGCCTCTGTGGGTATTGCATATATGTGGTGTACGGACACACATGCAGACAAACACCAACACACATAAAAATAAATGAATCTTTTTTAAAAAAAATATAACACTAGGGGCCATGCATACCTTTAATTCTTCCTTTAATCTTAGAGCTCAGGAGACAGAGGCAAGTGGATCTTGATGAGTTTAAGGACATCCTGGTCTGCACAGTTTCAGTTAGCCACAGCTATATAGTGAGACCCTACCTCAAAAAATAGAACAAGACAAAATTATAACACTTATATATTTCCTTATTGTGTATACCCATATGCCTCTTCATGCATGTAGCAATCAGAGGACAAGTTGAGGGAGTAATTTCTTCCCTTTCAGCATGTGGGTTCCAGAGACAGAATGTCGGTTGTCACTTGTAGGGTTTCAGCAGATTGGCCTGACACTGAGAGGGGACGAAGGGCCTTAAAGAAGAGAGCGATGTCGAGAACAGAGGAGGACATGCTTGTTAAAGGCACACAGTTTCAGCTAAACGCACTTACAATTCACAGACACTGTGGGATGTGTGGCTGGATGTTTTGCTTTGTGAGTGAAATTGAACTTGGGGCTTTTGCACATGCCAGACAAGCGCCCACCACTGAGCTACACAGAAACCAGCGGCTGGCATCAGAAGATGATAATCACTGTCCGGAGGTAAGACTGGCACACTCTGGAGTCCTCAACAAGACTCATGATGAGGACAGCTCCCATAGGCTCAGATGTTTGAATCCTTGGTTGCCAGTTTGTGTAACTGGGTAGGAAGGATTAGGAGGTGTGGCCTTGTTGGAGGAGGTGTGTCACTGAGGATGGGCTCTGAGGCTTCAAAAGCCCACAACAGGCCATCTGACTGCCTGTCTCTGTCTCTATGTCTCTTGTAGTAATATTTCATTTGTATTTTAATAAATAAAGCTTCCCTGAAAATTAGAGAGTAAGATGCCCTGGTCAGTCTTACAGACACATACCTTTAATCCCAGTAGCCATACTAGTTTACCATAGAAACCTGTGGTAGTGGGTGCTCGCCTCTAACCCCAGAACTAGAGAGGAATATAAAACGGGAGGAAACAGCTCTCAGTCAGTCTCACTCTGAGATTCTTGGAGGCAGGATCGCCATTTCAGTCTGAGATAGAGGTAAGAGCCAGTGGCTGGCTGCTTTGTTTTTCTGTATTCAGGTTGAACCCCTATAAATGTGCTACAGTCTCTTTCTCTGCCGCCTGCATGCAGATTAGGGTGTAACTGCTCCAGTTCCATTCCTGCCTGCTGCCATGCTCCCCACCATGATGGACTAACCCTCTGAAACTAAGCAAATCCCCAATTCAGTGCTTTCTTATGCTTTCTTTTATAGGCTGCCTTGCTCATGGTGTCTCCTCACAGCAATAGAACAGTAACTAAGGCAGACTTTTACTAACAAAGAGTGATGTTCATCTAGTGTTTGTGTGTGTGTGTGTGTGTGTGTGTTGGAAACCAGAGGTCGATGTTGGGAATCTTTATAGAATCACTCGTCACAACCTCATTTATCACTGAACCTGAAGACTGAGATTCAGCTAGACTGACCAGTGAACCTCAGAGAGTCCCACTCCTAGCCCTGGGTTACACATAGCTAGTTTTATGTTGACTTGATACAAACTAAAGTCATCTGAGAGAAGGGAACCTCAGTTGAGAAAATGTCTCCTTAAGATTGGGCTGTAGATTGGCCAGTTGGTGGGGGCACAGCACTCGGGAGGCTGAGGCAGGCAGATCTCTGAGTGTGTGGTCAGCCTGGTCTACAGAGTGAGTTCCAGGGCAGCCTGGGCTACACAGAGAAACCCTGTCTCAAAAAGAAATCGGGCTGTAGGAAAGCCTGTAAAACATTTTCTTGGTTATGATTGATGGGGAAGGGCTCAATTCATTTTGGGTGGTGCCATCCCTGGGCTGGTGGTTCTGGTTCTGTAAGAAGGCATGCTGAACAAGCCATAGAGAGAAGCCAGTAAGAAACACTCTTCTACGGTCTCTGCATCAGTTCCTGCCTCCAGGTTCCTGTTTGAGTTCCTGTCCTGACTTTCTTGATGAACAGTGCTGTGGAGATGCAGGCCAAATAAACTATTTCCTTTTCAACTTCCTTTTTGGTCATGCTGTTTTGTTGCAGGAAAAGAAATCCTAACTGGTGTGTGTGTGTGTGTGTGTGTGTGTATACAAATATTTAGATTTTTTTTGTGTATGTGTGCATGTGAATTCAGTGCCTTCAGATTGCTTGAAGCTAGAGTTACAGGAGGTTGTGAACTATCTGATGGGGTGCTGGGACAGGAGGCTGTGAACTATCTGATGGGGTGCGGGAACTGAATCTGGGTTCTCTGCAGGAGCAGTAAGTACTCTCAACCATCAAGTCATCTCTCCAACCTCTTGTTTTGTTGTCTGTTTGTTTGCTTGTTTTCAGAGATGTTCTTACTCTTTAGCCCAGGTTTGCCTCAAACTAACAGCAACCCCGCTTCAGCTTCCCACGGGGGAGGAGTGATGCTTCGAGCCATGCTTTAAGCCTTTCAGCGGCAGGGCAGCGCGGCAGCGGCAGGGCAGCGCGGCAGCGGCAGGGCAGCGCGGCTGTCTGGACACTGAGAGGTGCTATGACTGCATGTCAGTAGCCGTTGGTTTGCTGCTTTTATCAGAAAAATCCCTTGGATCCCAGTGTTAAGTGAGCTGAGAGAACACTGTTCAATATGGTCAAATATGAAAGCGCGCTGTGCCTTTTGACAGAGATACTGGCTTACACAGAGGCATGGTGGGTTCAGTTTTCTTCACAAGAACTTCAGAATGCACTCCAGCAGGAAAAGCACATCGCTGAAGGAGCAAAGCTCCATGTGCAAGCTTAGATGCCAAAGGTTTTTGTTTGGCATTTTTTGTTTGTTTGTTTGTTTTTTGAAACAGGCACAATATATACATCCGGGAAAAAACATTCCTACACATAAAGCTAAATAAATCTAATACAAAAAAAATTGTGTGTGAGAGGATTTCTTGATACAATGTTTGTAGAAATGCTTTATAAACCAAGTGCAGCACATGCAAGGCTCTCCTTGTTTCTAATTAAACACTCACGCTGCCGCTGCCTCCTTCCCTTCGTCTTCCTGAGGAGTGAACCCCAGAGCAATGCGCACGCACGCTGCACAAGCGCTCTGCCACTCGGCCGTCTGGAGTCTGGAGACCAGAGCAATGCGCATGCACGCTGCACAAGCTCTGCCACTCGGCCGTCTGGAGTCTGGAGACCTTTACAAGCTTCACACGATGCGAGTTTCTAAGGTGGAGAGGGCAGCACACTGGGTCAGCACCTCATTTTATACAGAGCACTTTGCTCTGTGTTATCATTTATTTACTTAAAATTTTCTCTGTATCCTAATTTGTTCTATTTTGAAAGTGTTGGGAATTGAAGCCAGGGACTGACACATACTGAGTAAGTGTATGTAGTAGACAGCAGTCTACTACCCTCGTTCTCTCTCTTTTTCCTAGTATTATGTGTATGGGTGTTTTGCCTGCATGTATGTCTATGCACCATGTGCATACCCAGTGCCCTCAGAGGCCAGAAGGTGTCAAATACTCTGGAACTGGATTTAGAGATGCTATGCATCATGATGCAGGTGCTGGGAACTGAACCTGATACCCCAGATGAGCAGGCTAAGACAGCTCTCCCTCTTTTTTTCTAAGACATCTTTTCAACCCTCATAGCAAACAAAGACTTGCTATGTAGCCCTGACTGGCCTCAGACAGTTTCCTGCTGAGATTACAGGTGTGTGCCACCGTGTCTAGCTCATTGTGATCTTTTATTTTGAGACAGTCTTGATAAACTTCCCAGACTCACCATGATGGCTAATCTTTATTGTCAACTTGACATACCTGGGAAGAAGAATCCTCAGTTGAAGAACTGACTCGTCATATTGGCATGTGGCCATTTTTGTGGGGTATTTTCTTCTTTGCTAATTAACTTAGGAGGCCCAGGCCACTGTATCATCACTAGACAAGTTAGCCTGGGCTGTATAGAAAAAGCTAGCCAGGGGCTGGGAACAGAATGCTTGTCTCGAATCGGTGAGGCCATGAGTTCTATTGCCAGCACCACAATAAATAGAGATACTACCTAGGTAAGTTAAATTTTTTTTTTTTTTGTTTTCAAGACAGGGTTTCTCTGTGTAACATTCCTGGCTGTCCTGGAACTCATTCTGTAGACCAGGCTGGCCTCGAACTCAATGAGATCCACCTGCCTGTGTCCCAAGTGCTGGGATTAAAGGCGTGCGCCACCACTGTCCAGTGGACTCAGTAGTTAAAGCATTTAATGCTTTTGTAGAGGATTCCTGGCGAAAGACCCCAGCACTCACATCAGGTGGCTCACAACCGCCTGTAACTCCACTTCCAGAACGTCCAGTGGCCTCTTCTGTATATACATAAGCACACATATACTAAATACATTTTTTGTTTTTTAGGTTTTTCTATTTTGTTTGTATGAGTGTATTGTGTGTATGTGCACCCCTTGTGCGCCTGCTGCCCACGGAGGTCAAAGCAGGGGGTCAGGTCTCCTGGGACTTAGTGCATGTCTGTGCACCCCTTCTGTGCCTGCTGCCCACGGAGGTCAAAATCGTGTTTCTGATCTCCTGAAACATGGAGCCACCAGGTGGGTTCTGAGAACTGAACCCAGGTCTCCTGAAAGAACAAGTGTGCCTAACCCTTGAACCATCTCTCCAGTTCCTAAAGAGATCTTTAAAACAGTATAAAAATAATAGCTGAAAGGGAGCCATGATCAAGCCAGTAAGTAGTGTTCTTCCATTGTTTCTGCTTCAGTTCTACCTTGAGGGCCTATCCCAGCTGCTTTTGATAATGGCTAATTTACAAGCTGAAATGAACCGTTTCCTGACCAGGCTGATTTTGGTTAGAATGTCTCATCAATTTAGAAAGCACAGTCGAACACTCTGCAGTCCAGGCCAGCTTCCCAAGTAGTTTTTGTCACTAGGTCCACTGTATCACCCTTTAAATTATACTTCATACACACAAAACAGTCAGAAGCCTAGCGTTTAACCCAGTAACCAGGACATTGCCAGTAGCATCCACTTGTGTTCTTTTTCCATTTGAGCTTCTATCTCTCCAGGTTAACTATCAATACATCCCATGTTTATTACCTTTGCTCTACTCTTCCAAAGCTTTTGTTATTGTGCTATCTTTGAACTGCAAGAGCTGGTTTCAGGGTTTGCCGTGCTCCAAGGTTTCCTGGATCACCAAGCTGGACTCCTCCAGTGCATTCTGTCTTCGTCTCCTTCACGGATGCGTCTTAGATCACAGATGCACAGCCATCTTTCCAGGGTTCTGACTATAACTGTACCTCTGTGTTCTTTCTTGAAGGGTCACCATTGTAATGATTCAGCCACACAAGATGGCTGACACTTCTGGGTTCCAGGGCCATGCATGTGCAGACAAGCCCTCAGGCAGAAGTGCCTGATGGCCCCAGGAATCCCATGTGACCCACGTGCAGCATGGTTGCATCATCTATATGGGACGTAGATGCTTGAGCCCTTGCGTCTCCCTATGACGTAACCACGCCATCCCCTTGTGCGCATGCACTAGGCAGCCCTTAAAAGTTGGAAGCAACATATTCTGCTCTCTTTCCCTCCCTCCCTTTCTCTCTGTCTCTGTCTCTCTCTCTCCCTCCCTCCCTCCCTCCCTCTCTCTCTCTCTCTCTCTCTCTCTCTCTCTCTCTCTCTCTCTCTCTCTCTCTCTCTCTCCCTCTCTCTCTCTCTCTCTCTGAAGAGAGAGAGAGAGGGAGAGAGAGAGCTGGGAGGTAGTTCCTAATAGTAAAAGAGCCTTGAATGGGAAGGTGGGGGCTCTAGACTGCTTCACTTTGATAGTGTTTTGCGACTCCAACATTCATAATCCTAAATTTGTGACCGGGTTACTCACCTGTCTACAGGGTTTTGTTGGTCATTATAGTCTGGGGATGGAACTTCTGTTAGACAAGCGCTCTGCCACCAAGCTACACCTCCAACCCAATGGAGAGATTGTGAGGACCTCTTGATAGAACAGATAGAAGGCAGTTGACATGCTGTGAAACCGTCTCTCCAAACCATCATTCTTGTTAGGTTTTTCTTAAAGATGAGCCTCTCCGCCGAAGCAAATAATCTCAATCAGACCAAATTAAAAGATATCCAGGTTTAACTGAACAGACGTGTCTGCGGGAAATCATTAAGAGGGGGAACGGAAAACCAACACAACCACCAAAGAGGAAGAGAGGAGACCACGTGTTTATTCTCTAGGGATAGTTCAAGTAGCCTGTGGGAGTGGTCTTGACCTTCCCTGGGGAGGGGTCACCGTTTGGTGGGCTTCCTTAACCCTCCCTGGGAAGGTGGAGTTTGGACTGAGGCAACTCTCAGGGGAGGGGGCTTGAAATGAAGTTTTGTGCCCAACATTCCAAAGATGGATGGGGGGCTGGGGTGAGGCTCCCAATTTAATAATTCTTACTATCGCAGGGCTTCTGCAGATTCAGGTCAATAGCTCTCAAGCTATTTGGACTATTATCTTACCGCCAAAGGACAGAAAAATACAGCCAGGCATGCCCAACCTGTGCCTTTTAAGGCGAAGAGTAGCTATGAATACGTCCAACACAAGATCTTTTGTTTTTAAAGACAAAAGTCTCATATATTCCGAGATAGCCCCGAACTCTCTACGTAATCTCGCCTTGAACTCCTAATCCTCCTCCTCCTCGCTCTAGCTCCCAAGGCCCGGGATTACAGGTGTCCACCACTATATCTGGTTTTAGCAATACCAGATCAAACCCCATGCTGTGCCTGCTTAGGGGAGTACTCTAATGAACCATGTCTCCAGCCCCGCGAGGTTTGTTTTTGTAAATCAACAGCAGTTCTTCGGCGTGAACTTTGTAGGTAACAACAGTTGTGACAATGACAAACGGCTGCATTCATCTCTCAGATGCTTCTGGACTGTCCAGGCAATGCTAGATCTTTCAGTGAGGACAATCTCTGTAAAATGGCAAGGGGGGGGAAAGAGGGGCTGCAGAGATGGCTCAGAGGTTAAAAGCACTGGCTGTTCTTCCAGAGGTCATGAGTTCAATCCCCAGCAACCATATGGTGGCTCACAAACATCCGTAATGAGACCTGGTGCCAATGTTGTTTTTTTTAAAAAAAAAAAAAAAAAAAAAAAAAAAAAAAAAAAAAAAAAAAAAAAAAAAAAAAAAAACAACAAAAAACTGTCAAGAGGACTGAAGGCCGCTAATTCTCAAATAGAGAAGTCGACTGAGGCGATTTGCGCATGCGTACCTTCCCTAACACCCGCCCCCCAAAGACCGCCGAAAGCGCGCGTCTTGCGCAGGCAGCGGTTGGCCGATGTTTCCATCAATCATTCGAAGGGCCAATGAGTGAGCCTCGGTACCTGCTGAAAAGTAGGCGGTGCCGGGCGTGGCTTGGAGGCCTTTGTTCCACGCGCGGCGGAACTTTGAAAGCGCCTTGGGCGTGTGTTCTGCCGCCCGTGAAGCCAGGGAACAGCAGCCAAGCGCTCAGTGACGTCTGTGGGGCCAAACGTGCGGAAATGGATGCTACGGGACTCTACGGCCTGCTTCTTCTCTCCCCCTTTCTCCCGAGAATGGAGGTTTGCTTTGAAACCCGGAAGCACTTCATCGTCCTCCGGAGCACACCGGGGTCACGCTGGGCGGTGCCTGGAGGGCGGGTGACCCGGCGTTCGGCAGGTCTTCCCCTCCCAGGGTCACCCAGCAAGTTTTGTGCACGTGGAGGCTGATGTCCTAAATAGGAGTGGTCGTGAGCTGCTGTCCTGGAAGGGTGGAGACAGGCGCTGATCGGACGATCGGACACCGCCGCACCTACCCAGAGCACGGGAGGCTGTGCACGCTACAGGCTATCTCTTCCTTTTGGGACCCACGATTGTAAGACGGCAGGAAAATGGACTTGCTCTTTGTGCAGACAGAAACACAGTGATTTCAGGCTGCAAACATTCAAGTCCGAGTTACTGGCTCGACTAGAGCCGCTTTTAGAGCTTGAGATGGGATTGCCCTGGTTCTCTTCCACATCTGCTGTTCCTTAAATAAGTTTCCACACAATTACAAGGCTGGAAAAGTTAGCCCATAGGACTTGAGGGTGAGTCAGAACATAATAAATGGACTGGCCCAGAACCACTGACCTGATAGTTAAGTCTAAGAAACCCTGACCACAGTCCCATTTTATATGGCAGTACTTAAGGAGCCTGTTCTTCGACAGCTTAAAAAGGAGAGAAGTGGCAAAAAGTTACAACTTGGAGTATTTTTATTTTCTTCTTTTAAAAAAAAAAAGGCAGTGTGTATGTATATGTGGCCCATGGAGGGCCAGAAATAGACTCAGTGCCCTGTTCTGGCCTCTGCGGACCCTCATGCACACGTAGTACATACAGACACACATGAAGGTTAAATTAGGTAAGAAGATAAACTAACATAACCAAAATGTACTTCATATGCACTGCCTCATTTTAACCTCCCTGACCATGTCCTGTGTAAGCATTGTGCCAGACTGCCATTCCCTTGTCTTTTTCCAAATAGTAGTTTAAGATCTTTGGGATCATAGAATACTTGATATTGTTTCATTTTATTAATTTCTTTTTGAATGGAGTCTCATGTATTCCTTGGTATCCTTAACTCACTATATAGCAGAGGACGAATTTGAACTTGTGATGCCTCCATCTCTTACTGGCATTTCAGGTGTGGCACCACCCTTGACATATCCTGGTGCTGAAGTTTAAGCCCAGAGGTTCCTGTATACTGGGCAAGGTCTCTCAGCCACATCACTGTCTCCAAACACCTGATTTTGAAAGCTGCTACTTGACTTGCTGGTTTGAGTTCCATTTTAAAGGAAAGGTTAAGTGCACTTTGGCTTGGTGGATGTGATGGTTACACTGCCAACTCAACAGGACCTGTAGGGCCTCTGCATGCCTGTGGGGCTTTTTCTTCACTAGAGTGACTGAAGTAGGACCCAGAAAGATAAAAGGAGGAAGAGGCCTGAACACTAGCGTTCCTTGCTCTGCTTCTGACTGCAGATGCAAGGTGAGGAGCTGCCTCACGATTCCAAAACCCCTTCCTTCCTCCAGTTCTTTTGCTGGGTATTACTACTGCCACTGTAGGGCAGGGTTCCCAGCATTCCCAAAATAGCCTCATGCTGCTTGATCAGCTGCTGGGACAAACACTACAACTAAAGGCAACTCAGGAAGGAAAGGGTTGTTTGGTTTCCGCTTCTGTGTCACAGTCCATGACTGAGGGGAGAAACAGCGGGAGCTGAGGAGAAGCCTGGGAGGATGCTGCTAACTGGCTCCTTTCCTGGCTTACGCTCAGCTATGTAAAAAGCCCAGTGGACCAAGCCTTCTTACATTAATTAGCATCAAGACAGCTGTCCCACAGACATGGCCACAGGCCAATCTGATAGAAGCAATTCTTTAAAAAAATTATTTTTACATGTTTGTTTGCCTAAATGTGCATATGTGCATCATGTATGCTGTCCCCACAGAAGCCAGAAAGCCCCAGATCCCTTGGGAATGGAATTACAGTCGTTAGACGCCACAAGGTGCTCTGGAAGAACAGCCAGTACCGAACCACTACCATCTGCAGCTCCTGAGGCAGTTTTTCAGCGGGGTTGACTCGTCCAGATTCTAGGAGTTCAGATTCCAGGCTACATCTACCATTTTGTACTACATATTTATGTGAAGCAGTATACTCTGCGTTGACAATTATGAAATTAAAAAAAATTATGAAAAATATTGAAGAGGATCTACATTGTAAACTATCAAATATCCAGCCAAGATTTATATAAGATAAATCCACCTCATTGGTATGAAAAATTGATATTTTTTGAGATATAGTCTCATTATGTAGCCTTGGCTAGACTGTATGTTTCAATCCTTATTAAAGAATTTTAGAGCTGGAGAGATGTATCAGGGGTCAAGAGCACTGACTGCTCTTGCAGAGGTCCTGAGTTCAATTCCCAGCACCCACACAGTGGCTCTCAACCATCTATAGTGGAGTCTGATGCCCTCTCCTGGTGGGCAGGTGTACATGCAGAGCACTCAGACAAAATATAAATACATAAAATAAAAAATTTAAAATAAGTTTCTTAGGCTGTGGAGAAAGCACAGCATTCATTCAGGTCCCCTGCACCAAAGCTGGGTGCAGTTGTGAGTCCCTGTAATTCCACACTGGGGAGGCAGAGACAGGAGAATCCTTGGGACTTGGTCAGCCAGTATGACTGAAATGGCAAACTCCAGATTCCATGGAGAGCAACTGAGGAAGACACCACTGACCCTGGTTCACATACACCCTTCATACATACATACAAAAACAAAAATTTATAATTTCCAGTAAATGTTTGATTTGCATATTTCATGGTCTGATATATATATATATCCAGGTTATGAATTCAACTGAAGAGAAATTAGTTTGTGAGAAAGTTTTAAGAAGCCACGTGAATTGTGGTGGTGCATAAATTTAATCCCAATAGAGGCAGACGATCTTCTGTAAGTTTGAGGCTAGCCTGGCCTACATAGTGAGTTCCAGGACAGCCAGGGCTATGCAGAGCGATCTCTTAAACAACCTTAAAAAAAGAAAAAGCTAGTGACGGTTCCTGATTAGATCGGCCTCTTGTCTGGTGTGGCGATCCTCCCAAATACATCACTATCAGAAATATTTTCATAGCAAAAAGCTTTTTTATCTTAGTATTTTGACATAGTATCTTATGTAGACCAGACTGCCCTCTAGTTCACTCTATAGCCCAGGTTGGCCTTGAACTCCTGATCCTCCTGCCTCTACTCCTCTGACCTGCTTTAGTTTTATTTGTTCATTTTCAGACAGGGTCTTATCTTACTGTGTAACCCAGACTGCTCTTGAACTCCCCATCATCCTGCTGTGCCATTCCAGCTCCTGGCTGATCTGACTGACTCATTCCTTTACTTAAATTCTTTTGATAACCTAAATTGTGTAGAATAAAGCCCTTCACACACCCTGGCCTACCCTAGAGCTGCACACACTATTCGTTTTTGGCTTTCACTGGAGTTTTTCCTTAAGGTCCCATATGCCCAGGGAATTCCTACTTAACTGCAAAAGTTCAGTTCAAATAGCTCCTCTTAGACACCTCCCAGACCACTAGTTTGCAGTGGATGTGCCTGGTTTCTCATCTCAAATGCCCAGTTGCTGCTGGTTCTTCTGTCTCCTGCTCCCATGAGAAATAGGAACCAACCAATTCCTTACTGTTCTAGAGTACACCCAGATTCCAAGAAACAGCATCGACAGTGCCTGGAATGGGCTTGTGCTGGCCCTCTGAAGGCCTTGAGAACCAGCAAGGCCTCTGCACTTTATGTGGTGAGTCACAGAGGACCATGGAGTCAGATTATCAACAGGGCTGAAGATGGGCAGATACTTCACAGAATGGCAGGCGACGTTAAAGGAAACAGGCAGCTGTTAGCACTGTTGTATAGGAACAGCCAGCAAGTGTCAGAACTACAGCATCCTTTAGGCTATGCCGAGTCCAGAGACCCCTGCGTCACACTGTTATATAGGAACAGCCAGCAAGTGTCAGAACTACAGCATCCTCTAGGCTATGCCGAGTCCAGAGACCCCTGCGTCACACTGTCATGGTTTAAACCGTCAGGGCTCCATGACTGGCCAGGGTAAAACAGTTACAATGCAGGTTCCATTTCTATTCACATAAAGTTCCCCTGGTGCCAACACCACTCTGAGGTGGTTTAGCAATCCAGGCTGTTTTAAGTCTGTTTGTGTATGGGTGTTTCCCCTGCATATATGTTGTGCACCATCTGCATGCAGTGTTTGTAGAGGCCAGGAAAGGGCATCAGACCCCCCAACCCAGGCTGCTGTGATCCGTGGTGTCTCACACAGACATGCTCTTCCACAATGCTCAAGACATGGAAACATGCACTTGGAAAGGCAGGGACTACCTGTATTTCAGAAGGGACATACATCACAGCTTATTAGTCCAATGGCCAGAACCAGCCCCAAGATCCCACTGAACTACACAGGGACTGGGGAAACACCAGAAGAGAGAGGGAACAGGAAGTCTTATGAGCAACAGCAAGGCTTATCCCAGACCCCAGCAGGCGATACCTTCCAGGAAGAGGAGGTTAGACAGTCAGAGGCAAACAGGAGATACACTGAGCAGAAAGGTTTTGCTAAGGATTTGGGATGTGAGGTCACCTCAGAGAAAAAGTCCTTCCCGTGGGCATGGGTGAGCTGGGCATTACCATCTTACTTGTTGGTTCTCCCCTGGAGCATCGTCTGGAAGTCAGGCAAGTATATTGCTAGGAGAGATGACCTCATTCAAATGGCAGCTGGTGGGTGTGCATGGGTCCTTGGCATGTGGGCTGTCCACAGGGCTGGTGTACAGCATAATACAAGGACAGTAACAAGAGAAGCAGAAGCCACACTTCCCATTTGAAAGGACATACCATTAACTGCCTTTTTAAACTGGTCACTCAGTGTGGGAACAAGGGCATGCATGGATGTGGGCAGGGATAGTGGGAGCCCATCGTGGAAGCTGCTATCTGACAGCCTCTGGAGGGCAGTGATATCTTTTTCTTTTAGACAGTCTCCTGTAACCCTGTGGAGTTGAGGAAGACCTTGAACTTCTGATCCTCCTGCCTCTACCTAGAATTACTAATGTGTGCTACTATGCCTTTATGTGGTACTGGAGACTGAACTAGGCAAGCACTCTATCAAATGGGCTACAGCCCCAGCCTGGAGGACAATATCTTATTAACCCTTTCTTGATCGGGACATACCATCTTTGCCACTGCTGAGGAAGAATGAGGTGAAATCCACAGTGACCTTGCGAGACAGGCAGGCTAACACAGATGGCAAGTATTTTGCAATATGGAAATCTGAGGCTTGAGGACATTCTGTGCTTGGCCTGACTTGACTCCTGGCCTCTCACGGCAGCCTTAGCAGGAGAGCGAGCCATCTTAAGCACTGTAAGGCAGTAGTAGCCCCTGAGCAAAGGCCCCTCACCCATTTCGCTGCTTCAGCATAGGACATGGAGCAGGTGCAGAGCTGCTGCATCTGCAGACAGCCCGGCTGTCTGGGAACAGAGACACTGGTGCATTGTGAAGGGGGCTCCGTCTGTTTAACTGCCAGGGAAGTCAGCGAAAAGACTGTTTGGAGTGGGAAGGCTGGACCTGAGCCTAGGCGCATGTGTCACCTCTTTGCTGGGGCTGCCTGGGAAGCCTGGCATCACGCCTCACAGCCCACCCTCAGATAATCTCTCTGCCAGGGCTTCCTCCCTACTCGCCGCACCAAAGAAATCAAAGCCCAAGCTGAGGTATCAGAAACGTGTTCTTTTTTCTTTTAATAGTAAACCTCTTTACAACAAATATAGTGAAAGAGTTTCCAAACCAAACTCGTAAGAATCTCGAGGACTTTGTCTTTTCTTAATGTGCAGAATACTAGAAAGCATCACCGTACAGCACGGAAAGAAATAATGAAACAAATCAACAGCCACACACTTGGACTCACCCTGCCCAAGACCCTGGAGCCAG
This sequence comes from Arvicola amphibius, assembly GCF_903992535.2. Taxonomy (NCBI): domain Eukaryota; kingdom Metazoa; phylum Chordata; class Mammalia; order Rodentia; family Cricetidae; genus Arvicola; species Arvicola amphibius. The sequence goes on along the minus strand of NC_052060.1, from coordinate 1,199,514 downwards.
GAGTGTGGGTGATTGTCAAGTTTGGGGATGGGTCGCCTCTTGGCTGGCCCCACCCCTCCCTACTTCCCTCTCTCTGGGACTTGAATGGGGTAGAGAATTCAGATTCTCCTTGGGAATCTTAGCTCTCTTGCCCCCATTAAATCTCATGCTTCTGCATAAGCAGGAGGCAGAAGGGGGTAGAACCAGGAACTCCCAGCCTCCAGGAAAGCCTACATTCCCCCACAGGGGGTTCCAGAGAGTCAGTTAAAAATATAGAGATAGAAAGACTTTTAGACACTTTCACATCATTTCTGTCTCTCTGAACAAATAAATAATCAGCAAGAGAAGGTGCATGTTTCTTCCTTCCTGTCCGAGGTGGGGAGGGACGGTTGAGTGCACTGCTGGGGTGGAGGGAATGTGTTCCACTGAGGCATGTGGGGGTGGCCCTCGGTCCCACTGTCCCTGAAAGCTGAGGGAAATCTGGGTGGGAAGGGCATTGGATGACGCCAGAGGCTACTTTGGCAAATACCCAGTTTTGCAGAGGAAGTGAATAGGAGGCAAATTTGGCTTGTAAGAGGAAGAAAATAAGTCCCCATTTGAGGTCTGGGTTCCCAGGGATCAATTTACCTGGCCAGCCAGAAGCCCCTACATAGCCCCAGGAGAATCCTGGAGATACTGAACTGCAGAAATGTCACATATTCATTCACAGACTGTCCCCACTGTCAGGGACAGGGATGAACACACACACACACACACACACACACACACACACACACACCCATACATGGCAATCAGAAGCCAGGTTTGCATTTGGGAAGCAGACTGCACACTGATGAGTAGCACGCTGTGAACTTCAGGGGCCTCCCCCCAGCTCTGTGTAATGGTGGCCACGCTCAGCCTAGAAAGGTGGGCCTGAGAAGAGGCCAGTGATTCCATGTTTTTTGAGCACCTATCATGCACCCACTCAGCATTTACTGAGGGCCTACAATGTGCCAGCTGCTTTCAAGGGGAGTGTATGTGCACAGGACATGGCTCCTGTCAAGGCCTTAAGCAAGTCTTAAAACTCCCTCTAGGAACTGTGAGGAGGGGTGGGAAGGCAGGACACATGTTTGACCCCCTTACCTGGTCAGCTACTGGGGTAAAACCCTGGGTAAAGGAGAGTTGCCTGCCTGGGAAGGCAGAGCTCCCAGGAGGAAGAGGAACTTGAGTTTGTCCACAAACAAGTCAGAACTCCAGGGTCAGAACTGGTCTGGCTAGGACTAGCGGACAGCCATAAGGAGGCAGAGCTCCCAGAGTGGGGCCCTGGTGGAGGTAGGCTGTGGGGAGAGGTGGGATGGTCAACTAGCAACTCCCTATAACTTTAGTACAAATGTTTCAGGACTGAAAGCAGCCCAGGGAAGAGGGCAGTGAGAAGCACAGGGCTGTGAGAAGCACAAGGCTGGAAGCCACCTATCCTTGTGCAAATACACCCAGCCATACAGACACAGGCCCCTGGAGCCTGAGTCACTAAGATTTACGAATACACCCACTGGACTCAGAGGCACTCAAAGGTACATCCGCACAGCTGCACACAACCTCATAAATACAGGGTGCACCCAGAAACGCCCCCACGAGCATGCTCACACCCCTCTGCTTCTGGCTTCTTCCCTGCATCAAGTGTCAAAATACTACAAAAGGCTGGGTCACAGGTGGGCAAAGACCATCTTCCTACAGCACTAAGCACTGTCTTACTCTACCCACAGGAGTGTGTGCTGCCTCCCATCCCCTCCCCTGGGTGAGGAGGCAGAGGAATGGGGAGGGAGGTGACAGAGAGCAGGCTGGGGGTGTGTCTATTCCCTCCAGTTTGATCTCAGGATCAGCAAGAGGCCCCTAGGACCCGATGCTTAGACAGCCCCTGGGTGCTTGCCTGAAGCCCCACTGAGGAGGCGACAAAGCACAACAAGCCTGGGAGAGGAAGGCAAGAACAGCAGAAGAATCCCATCTGTACAGTACGGGCCATTTGAGTCATTATTATTACAATATACTTTGACAAAAATAGAATCTCATTTCATATCAATACAACAGCAACAACAACAACAACAAACACAACAGTTTCCTGGACTGTTAACCACTAACATTTTGGAAGGTTGCTATTTACAATTACAGTAGCAAGAGGGCAGGTCTGGGGCGTGGCCTGGAGGTGGAGGGACAGGAGGTAGCGAGACAGGAGCAAAAAAGCTGGGAGGTGGGTCAGGGGCAGGAGTTAGGAGGACTGGGGAGGGGCCTCCGGGGCCGCATCTATAGGGCCCTCTAGCTCCATGGACCATGCTATGTGCCCAGTGTGCACTCTTCTGGGTGTGGGTGCACAAAGCAGAGGTACCCTCCCCATGCCTGCCCCTGACAGGCCTCCTGCCCTCAGTGCCCCAGGGAACCAAAGGATGACCCTGATCCAACCTGGAGCTACTTCACTGAAGTTCCTCTCCCCAACTCTTCCAGTACGTGGCCAGCTTTCTAGGGCTGGGGTAGGCTGAAGGATGGGGAGCTATTGCACTGTACATCTTAAAGGAAAAGCCAGGGATAGGGTCCCGATTCGCCACACCCAGTCCTTCTGCCCTCATCAGCCCTCTTTCTACGGCTGTCTCTCCAATGTTACTTCCAAAGAGGTTCCTACCTCAAGTCCCTGCCCTGGCTCAGATTCCCAGGCAGCCTTCCTAGAACCCAGACCTTGGGTGCAGCACACAGGACCAGTGAGTGTGGTGTGTATGCAGGAAGCTGGAGGGACCAAGATGGGTACTAGCCATGAACAGCCCGAAGCAGAGTCTCTGCCCCTTCCTGTCCCTGAGACGCAAACCCAACATCAAGCCAGCTCTGGGGTTTTTGTTGTTGGATAGTTTTTGGTTCTGTACGTCTGTCTGGGAATGGGATGGGAGGGCTCCACATGCAGGGCTCGGCACCTGTCCTTCTCCAAGGCCTACCGCCCCCCCCTCCTGCAGCATATGTGTACAACGTGCAAAGTGTCCCCCCCTTTCCCGCAATAAAGAGAGTCCCCCACCAGTGAAAATGGTGAGGCCAAGAAAGGGGCAAGAGCAACCCTCTCTCTAAAGCGAGAATTCGAATTTAAAAATATAATAATAATAATTAATAATAATAATAATAATAATAATATAATTATACACAAATGTAACCATCAACAGGACAAGGAGCAGAAGAAAGGAAGTGGGGGTCGAGCGGGAGGAGCCCAGGACAGGGAGGGGTAGGCGGTGAGATTGTCAACTCTTCATCAGGGAGGCTGAGAGGAGGGAGTGGGAACCGTCACTTTAATGTCTGTGAAGAGAGGAGACGGAGAAGGTGGTATGAGGGGCAGCTTGGCCTACAGGATGTACCCAACCCTCTCCCAAGGGGTAAAACTCTAGGGCAAGGCCAGCTGGAGGTCACTGAGCAGGGCACAATACTGCATGGAAGGGGTCAGGGGCTGTGAGTACTGACCCAAAAGGAATGCTGGCCACAAGGCCTCTCAGGTGGGAAAGAAAGCAGGCTGAGTGCATGTGGGACAGCCCCTGGGTGCTGCAGACACCGGCAGACAGAAGGGCAATATTACAGTACCCAAGTATCCAGCCGCATCCTCTTCACAGCTGAGCCATCAGCCTCAGGCTCTGGGGCTGGGCGCAGCAGGCCTAGTGTGGGCCCAAAGTCCCCCCGTCCATCATCCCGGTCCCCGGTCTCATAGGATCCTCCAGCTGGGCTGCTGAGACCTTCACCAGGATCAGGGCGGGCAGCTGGGAACACAGCTGGTGGAGGAGGTGCAGGGCTGCGCTCACGGCTTGGGGACACTGGTTCTGACTTGATGCTGATGTGCGGGTGGGTGGTGACCGTGAGAGCAGCACCCACATGGGGCAAGGGGCTGCCTGGGCTGGAGTTCAGGGACCAGAAACACAAGAGGCAGTGGCAGAAAAAGCGGGAAGTCACCAGACAAAGGAAAGCAAACACAATGAGAGAAGGGAGTTGGGAGAAGAGGGAGACGTGACATGTGGCAAAGAGGAAGAAGAGAAATGAGTGTTAGCTCCATTCTGTCCAAAAGCCCGCACCCCCAGCCCTGCTGGATAGGAGGAGGAGCTCACGTACTGCCCACGCACAACTCCACAGGTACTTCTGTCCTCATGCCCACCGCTCCCACAGTAAACCTCCCAAAGACTCACATGAGGTTGCTGAGCGATACGGGGACCAAGTGGGGCTGTTGCTGAGGTGGCTGCTGTGGCTGCTGTGGCTGCGGCTGTGGTTGTGACTGTGGCGGCTGCGGTTGCTGTGGTTGCTGAGGCTGCTGGGGCTGTTGCCAGGCGGTGACATTGCCTAGTGCCAGTCCGGCAGGTGAGCTGAAAGCTGGTAAGGAGGACAGCTCTGCACTGGGCAGCTGGTAATCTGCAGAAAGAGAAAGTGAGGGGAGCCTGAGTGGGGAGTACCCCACCCACCCTTCTGGGGAGGACAGGCGGCATCTAACCACAGATGTGGAAGAATGAAGACACTCATGAAGAAGACACTAAAGAGTCTAACGAGGCTCTGTTTTCTTCAGCAGGATGGAAGGATGGTGGTTTTAAAATAGCGTCAACTTTAAAGTCGGTTCAGTGTTGCTGTTTATAAGGACGGCTACAGAAACGAGGAGGGTGATGGAGAAGGCCCATTACCGGGCTGACTGCAGTCTCTTCACTTGCCCAGCATCAGCAGGTGGCGGGGAGGCAGCTGGGAGCTTGGGGAGCCCACAGCCATGCCACCTTCTGCCCTGGACCCACATGTCTGCCCTCCTTGAACAAGGCTCAAGCTGCTGCTCTCATAAAAACAGAAGAAATGGGTCTGTCATTCAGTACTCATGTCCCTGAAGCAGAAAGGGGCTTCAGGGCCCAAGATGGGGGGACACCGCATTATGGGGGTACTTGCTTTGTACTAGCACTGATCTTAAGGAAGACACTGTGACATCTGCCCTGTTAAGTGGTCAGTTAGGCACCTCACCATCTACTCTAGTGCGCCTCATGCTGTGTCCTGTTGGAGTATTTAGAAACGCCTTCCACAAGAGCCACGGAGACATGCATAGTCACCCTACCTACGTTCTACAGTGAATCCAACATCATTTGCTCTAGCCCTGTTTGTACAGGAAAGATGGTTTGACCTCTGCAACATTCACAGCTGGAGCTATGACGAGAGATTCTTGGCAACGTCCACTCACTGTGAGATCCTGGGCAAATACTCTCTACAGCAGGGACAGCAAGCAAGCCTTCCTGCAGCACAGCCACCAAGGATATGCAAGTGCGCAGAAAGTGTGTCTCGCACATGCTAGGCAAGCACTCGCCACCCGTCTGCTCTGCACCCCGGGCCTTGCCACCTTTTATTTTATTTATTTTTTTGAGACAGGGTCTCACTATGTAGCTCTGGGTGATCTAGAACTCAATACGTAGGCCAGGTTGGCTTTGAACTCACAGAGATCCTCCTGCCTCTGCCTCCTGAGAGCTGGGATTAAGGTGGGCATGACCATGGGCACCCTTTCCTAGTACCTTTAAACCTCACTCTAGCCTGGTGAATGCCAGTTACTAGCTTTCTTTTTTTTTCTTTCACATTTTTAAGTTTTTTTTCCCTAGAATTAAAAAAATAACTTATTTTTAAGTGCATTGGTGTTTTGCCTGCGTGCATATCTATGTGAAGATGTTGCAGCCCTTGGAACTGGAGTTACAGACAGTTGTGAGCTGCCATGTGGGTGAATGAACCTGAGTCCTCTGAAGAGCAGTCAGTGCTTTTAACTGCTGAGCCATCTCTCCAGATACCTAGTTACTGATTTGGGTTTTGTTTTGTTTTTCCAGACAGAGTTTTCCCTGTCTGTCCTGGAACTCGCACTGTAGACCAGGCTGGACTTGAGCTCACTGAGTGCTGGGATGAAAGGTGTGCACCACCTCCACCAGCTGGCAGTGTAGGAGAACTGGTGGTGGTGCACACCTTGATCCCAGCACTCGGGTGGCAGAGGCAGGTGGATCTCTGTGAGTTCAAAGTCAGCCTGGTCTACTAATGAGTTGTTCCAAAACATCCGGGGCTACACAGAAAAACCCTATCTCGAAAAAACAAAACAAAACACATACGTACCAAAAAACCAACCAACCAAACAAACAAAAACCCAAAAATCAAAAACAAAGACAGAGTGATATAAGAGCTAAAAGTGGGGCCTTAGGACTAACTCTATCTATCCAGCACTAATCTATCTAACTCTATCTATCCAACACTATATCTATCTAACTCTATCTATCCAACACTATATCTATCTAACTCTATTCAACACTATATCTATCCAACACTATATCTATCTAACTCTATCTATCCAACACTATATCTATCTAACTATATCTATCCAGCACTATATCCATCTAACTCTATCTAACTCTATCTATCCAGCACTATATCTATCTAACTCTATCTAACACTATATCTAACTCTATCTATCCAACACTATATCTATCTAACTCTATCTATCCAACACTATTCTATCCAGCACTATATCTATCTAACTCTATCTAACACTATATCTATCTAACTCTATCTATCCAGCACTATATCTATCTAACTCTATCTAACACTATACCTATCTAACTCTATCTATCCAACACTATATCTATCTAACTCTATCTATCCAACACTATTCTATCCAGCACTATATCTATCTAACTCTAACACTATATCTATCTAACTCTATCTATCCAGCACTATATCTATCTAACTCTATCTAACACTATATCTATCTAACTCTATCTATCCAACACTATATCTATCCAACACTATATCTAACTCTATCTATCCAGCACTATATCTATCTAATTATATCTATCTAACACTGTATGTATCTAACACTATATATATATATATATATCACTATATCTAACACTATATCTAACTATATCTATCTAACACTGTATATATCTAACACTATATCTAACTATATCTAACACTATATCTATCTAACTATATCTAACACTATATCTATTTAACTATATCTATCTAACTATATCTAACACTATATCTATTTAACTATATCTATCTAACTATATCTAACACTATATCTATTTAACTATATCTATCTAACTTTATCTATCTAACTATATCTATCTAACACTATATCTATCTAACACTTATTTTACAAACAAGGAAGCTAGGCCCAGAACAGGGCGGGGCCTTGTCCAAGAACCGCAGGAAGAGATCAGAACAATCCAACCCTTCTTAATCCTACCCCATCCCACCACACTAGACCTATCTACAGTGAAGTTTATTTCCTAACGGCCAACAGGTCAACCTCCAGGCCACCTGGTTTCTCCTCAAGCTGCTCTTGTGGTCACCACAGACAGACCTCTAAAGCCTGTGTCCACAGGGGTCAAACCCATCTCTTATGCAGGATAACCGGAGTAGGCCATCCAGCACTTGCTGGAGTTTGGTCTACACCATATGGGGTACCCACAACTACCTGGTGCTGACAGAAGTCTGCTTAGCTACTCCCGAGACAACAGGAACTGAAGCCATACCACAGTGATACATAGGAGTCCACGGTCAGCTCTACTGAGAGCCTGTTTCAGGTTCACCACATAAACTAACTTCCTGCTTCACAAGATTAAGTGGGAAAAGCACAGAGAACCACCATGGGTTCTCTAACAAAGCTTCCAAGGAGATCAGAACTGTTTTTAGCCCATTCTCCCATTAGATCAGGAGAAAGACTTCTCCTTAGCCTTGGGCAGGGGAGGGTAGGGGTGGGGAAGCTAGCAGAGCCTCAGAATCCTCTCATCTACCAATATTCCCTGACAAGAGATAGGCCCACAGGGTACCATTTCTTTTCTTTTTTTTTTTTTTTTAAAGATTTTATTTATTTATTATGTACACAGGATTCAGCCTCCATGTATGCCTACAGGCCAGAAGAGGGCACCAGATCTCATTACAGATGGTTGTGAGCCACCATGTGGTTGCTGGGAATTGAACTCAGGACCTCTGGAAGAACAGTCAGTGCTCTTAACCTCTGAGCCATCTCTCCAGCCCCAGGGTACCATTTCTGAAGCAGCCTTTTCCCAACTTCAGGGAGTGAGTCTGCATGTGAAGCCCCCAAAGAAGAGGGATCAGAGATATCTGGGCAGGAAATCTGCCCTACAGATGCATGGAATAGGCTGCCGCCTGCACTCAGGATTTCTCCCGCTGCTGGGAAGGAGGACAAAGGGGATCACGGATATCTGTGGTGGAGTCTATACCTTAACAAGCTTCTGCACTATGAGGTCTTAGGGAAGTGGCATAGTTTGGGGCCTTCTGGTTTAGTTTATTCTTACAGCAAGAACAGTTTGAGCACAGGTCAGCAACTATGAGGGCCAGTGTTCGAGGAGGGAAATGGGAAAGAGCCTACCGACACATAGAAGCTCTGAAACTAGGTAACAAAGCATTTCCCACTAGCAAGTCCTTCCCGACAGACGCAGCAGAGTGAAACGCAGGCAAGGATGGCTGGGAGCAAAACACTGTTCCGGAGGAAGGTATGAGTGGCCGACAAAACCAGAACAACCCTGGGGCCGTGCGGCTGTGTCCTACCACAGTTCTGGGGCCGTGCGGCTGTGTCCCCACAGTTCTCCTGCCCAGAGGCCTTTCCCACGCCCTGGGGGAACTGTTCACCTTTAGACCCATCCAGCCTCCACCAGCCTCAGCCTGCTTCCTGCTCACTGCTCACAGAACCAGCCCCTTAAGAGCTAACAAATCCACTCTATACCCCCAGCCTCTTCTCTCGGGAGGCCTTGCTGCACTGGCCATGTCCCCCTCTCTAGGCTCGAACCTCAAGTCTATTATCCTGGTGGCCTTGGCCACCTCTGCTTAGGCCAACTCTGTCCTGCCCCTCACACTGGACAGGGGTTACTCTTCCATAAGGACCTATGTTAAAAATAAAAGATACTCAGTTGAAAGTAAATTTCAGATAAACAAAACATTAAAAAAAAACATAAGTATAGCTAAGCGGGTGCTCGAGAGGCAGAGGTAGGCGGATCTCTGTTAGTCTGAGGCCAACCTGGTCTACAGAGCGAGTTTCAGGACAGCCAGGACTACACAGAGAAATCCTGTCTTGAAAAACAAAACAACAAAAAGTATGTCTCTGGGATATGCTTTAACACAAAGAAGGCCCTGGGATATATTTAAGACTAAGAAAGTACTTACTTTATCTGGAGCTCAAATTTACCTGAATGTTATTTCTGTTTATATACTTAAAAAAAGGTTGTGTGTCTCTGTGTGTGTGTGTGTCTCTGTGTGTGTGTGTGTGTGTGTGTGCCACATGTGCGCAGGTGCCTAGAGAAGCAATAAGAGGATCTTGGATTCCCTGGAGCTGAAGTTACAAGTAGCTGTGAGTAACCAAATGCAGGTGCTAGGAATTGAACTTTGGCTTTCTGGAAGAGCAGCAAGTGTTCCTAATTGTTGAGTACTTTCTTTAGTTCCTGTTTTATTTTATGCGATGAGGTCTCATGTAGCTCAAGCTGAACTTTAACTCCCTATGTAGCTGAAGGTAACATTGAATGTCTTATTCTCTGGTGTCCACCTCCTGAGTGCTCAGATTACAGGCAAGTGCTACCACATCTGGCTTACAGTGTGCTAGAAACTGAACCCAAGGTTTCATGCCTGCAAGGTAAGGACCTTATTGACTGAGCTACACCCCCAACCTGGCATTTTGTTTTTATTTGTTTGAGCTACTAACCACAACACTAAACAACGGCGGCCCCTCCCGCATTCTAATTCTCCTTCTCTGGCCGCTCATCTGCCCTAAGTACAAACGGACAACTTACCAAGTTATAGCAACGCTCACCTGTGTTGTAGGCAGTGGGCATGGAGGAGAAAGGGAGGCCCTGGCTGAGTAAACTTGGTGTTGCCACGGAAACCACTGGGGTGGTAAGCGAGTGGGTAGACTGGGAGACCCCAAGGCGCTGGGCATTGTTCTGTAGGAGAAAACTGTTTGTCAAGAGATGGCAAATGGGTGGGCTGCCTCAAGGGGGTCCACCACACCACATCTGAGCTAGGTCCCCGAGTTCTAGGGAAGGTACCATAGCATGGAGGCCCACAGACACACACAAGTTGGTGTTTTTGGACTCAGAATAAAACACGCACACGGATTCACTTGTATCTGCATCCATGCAGAAAGGAAGGCAGGGCGACCGCACAGAGCTCAGTATGAACACTGCCTGCTCCTGGGTGGAGGGGTAGAAGGAGGAAGAGACATGGTCTCCTCTGGGCTAGGACAATTGGGGTCTCCTCTATACCCGCTACAGTAGCAGATGCCCCAGAAGTTTATTCTGGCATCTGTGAATGGAATGTGCTATCTGGGGTGGCATGTGATTGCATGTATGCGCACACACGTGTGTAGAGCCGTCAGCTCCATCTGCTGCTGAGTCACTTGTTTATTCCAGCTCCACGCTGGGGCCGAAACTGCTGCTGTGTTGGCCGCCAAAGCCTGCTTGCCTTTTCCAGCCTTTCTGGCCTCCTGTCAGCAAGCTGGGGAGGAAGCACCCTCTTCTTTCCTGGCTGATGGTGCGTACGTAAGCACAGGGGGAGGCTGTGTATGTGTCTAAGTGCCTGTGAGATGGGCTCAGGGTAGGAGCTAGCAAACAGGCAGGCAGGGAAGTCATTGCTAAGAACAACTCTAGTCCTGCCTCAGGCCTCAGCTTTTCCTGGAAAACTGCCTTTCTTAGATTTTCTTTTAAGGATTAGGTCTGTCTTGGGTTCCAATGTTACATGGGCCTAAGTGGAGTCAGGTAGCCAGAGGGATCCAAGGGCTCAATTCAGGCTCTGGCTGGGGTCTCAAAGGCCTGGGATCACCTCATGCTCTTTTCCAGATGCACGCACATACGTGTGTCTAAATAAATGCAGTAACACATAGACACCCATGCACACACGGATACACATGCATACCATGTCCAGCCCTTCCCGCCGCCCCTTCGCCTCAGTGTCCCAATCAGCTCTAAGCACAGCTCCTGACGCACACGTTAGACACACGGGGCGAAGACTGCTACACATACTCGTCATGCTGCAAACTGCTAACACTGGGCAAAGCTGGAGCCCAAAGGCTCTGCTGTCTCGGCCGCACTTACCAGATCTAAATGGTCCTCAGTCTGGGAGCAGAAATAAAAACCAAGAGGACGTTCAGGCTATGGCTTCTGCCCTTCCCACACAGCCGCCCCATCCACCTGTCTGTCTGAGAGCAGAGTGTTCTTTCTGGCAAGCTGATATCCAGAAAATGCTGTATCCTGGCCTCTACCAGTCAGACACTGTGAGCTAGTCCGTACTCTCATGCATCAGTGTGAATTCCTTTATCATCCTCATGGAACCTTTGCTCCTATCTCGGCTCATTTCTACTACCCTCTGGTCAGCACCACCGCATTCCAAAGGCCCTCAGGGAAGAAAAAGTTCAAGAACACTACACCCTCTCCCTCTCTCAATCCCTAAGTCCTACACGCCTAACCTTCATCTCTCTTGCTGGAGGTCACTCTTTTCTTCCCACTTCCCAGCCCCCCCCCCCCCCCCCCCGCCACGGCCCAGAAACCCACTCACCAAATGATGCATTAGCCCTTTGCCTCCCTGGGAAGTGATGACCCGCAGATCAGGCTTGCGGCTGGGGGCTCCAAGCTGGGTGTTGTGGGTGGGTGGGGGCGGAGACTTGGCAGGGATGACTTTGTTTAGGCTGTTGCCATTGGCCACAGGGAGGAGGCCAGGGGAAGCTCGGGCGCTGACATAGCCGTTCCCTGGAGAAGTGAGAAGAGGAAAGAAAGGCTGGCTTGCTTGCTGTCCCTGTCAACTGCCCCATATCTGTCACTTGGAGGCTCTCAGAGGCATGCCAGGGTTCGACATGTGCATTGAACTCCCTAAAGCCTTGGTTCCCATCACTTGGCCCAAAGTCAGCTTCTAAGTCAAAGTGATGGGGCCAAAGGTATAACTAAGAAGCAACCACTGTCACTGCCAGCCCCGGGCACATAAGAGCCTGACGCCCATGCCTCTGGCCATGCCTAGCACTCAGATCCCTCCATCCACTTCACACAGGACACACAATGACCAGAGTGGAAATAGGTGGTAGACTATATGTGATCTGGTCTTCACTAAGGAGCCTGATTAGAGCTAGCCAGCCATTTAGATTGTTTAGCTGGAACTCTGTGCTTTTGATCACAAGACGAGCCTGCAGCCTTGGGGGAGACAGGCCACTGGCTGCTGGTAATGGTGTTGCTAGCACTAGGGGCTGATGATAGAGTCACTACCATAACTAGACTGGGGATAAAGGCATCACAACTATCATTTATATTTGCTCTGTACTTTCCAGGTACAGGCCTTCCACATACAGTATCATACATGTTCATCAGCCCTGGGAGGTGCATGGGATGGGCATTATCAGTTCTGGGCAGAGGAGGAAGCATGGCACTAGGTATGATGACTTGCCCAGGGTATCTCACTGAGTTCCCAATGCTGGGCTCAGGGCCCATGAGCAAGGGAAGGAGGGTTTGCCTCTAGTACATCATCTCTGACTCCAGTGCACAACTATGCTGAGGCACCCTCATACCCATGCACTTTACAAAGGACAGGAGAGGGGTGGCACATCGGCTGAGACGGAGCTGGAGGAGTCTAAGGGTCAGGAATGTAGGCGGTGACTATAGTATGAAACCACACCTTGCTCTGTCCCGATAGCATACGGTTACAACCCTCAAAGTGTGTTACTGTCTCTGTCCCAACTCCAAGATCACTCTGGGTATGGCAAGAATGACAGGGTGACGTCAATGGTGACATGAGAAGGTCACCGGCCAGACATCAGCACAGATCAAAAGTGGCTGGGCACAGGGGCAGCAGTAGTCCTTCTGTGACTCTGGTATGTACGCCCACAGGCACATATCTGTATGGTAACTCCATGGGAACACAGAGCCTGTGTGCATGGGTGGCACATGTATGCCTACCATTTGTCTATTTAATTTGAAAATGCTGGACCATAGCCAGGCATGGTGGTATATGCCTTTAACCCCACTACTCAGAAGGCAGAGGCAGGTGGATCCCATGAATTTGAGGCCATCTGGGTCTATATAGCAAGTTCCAGGACAGCCAGGGCTCCATAGTGAGACCTGTCTCAAAAAAAAAGGGTGTGTGTGTGTGTGTGTGTGTGTGTGCTGACCCTTACACTCCATAGCACTATGAATATGAATCCATCCTTAGCTTGCCTGACATTCTGACATTCTTCAGACCCACACCTCTGCGGACTAAGTCACTGCTGTAAACACCAAAATAATGCAGGGGCCTAAAAATCTTCTGATGCACACTGCTCAGGCGCTGCCGTTTTCCTCCCTTGCCACCCTGCGGAAGGCAGCTCCACTCACCCACGGGACTGGGGCAGGCGCCATTAGCACTGTTGAGGTCTCCACCCAGCATGGCTCCTGCGAGAAAAGCAGAGCTACCATGAGCTTTGTCTTGGTACTGCACAAGAGGGGACCCTGAGGAGTCATAAACATGCAGGAACGCTGTGAAGGGAAGACCCACCACTGAAAACGGAAACCCAGAGGCCCTTCCGCACCTCACTTCCACCTTGGCAATTCACCATCCAGACCACTTACCTGCACTAGCAGGTCGCTGGGGCAGGCCCGGAGAAACACTGTTTCTCTGTAGTGCTGGCTGCTGGGGGGACAGGAGCCGTGGGTCCGTAAGGGATGACGTCACCAGGGAAGGAGTGACCAAAGAGCCGCTGGGATTGCTGAACTGCATGGAGCTCTGATTGGACACGGGCACTGTGACAGGCATGGCAAAGTTGGGGGCCGGAACAGATGACTAGACAAAAAGACGGAGGGCAGCGTCACCCCAGGTGGAGCTCTGCCCTGGACCCGTTTTGCCCAAGAGGGTAGGCACAGGGTTCTCTGGTTCATTGACCTATATCTCCAAGGGTCAGCAGCCTGGGTTCCCTGTCTACCTCCCATCAGAAAGGTGAGAGCACCTTGCAGTATAGCTTTGGTCCACAGCAGGAGAGCAAGGCTCTGCCCACTGCAGACAGGACTGGATACCCCCAGTGGGTTAGTCCTCAGCCAGGCAGGACACACTGGGAGCAAGTTAGTGCCCTGGGTACAGTCCCAAACTCACACACTGCTCGAGACCGTGGCTTCACTACGCAGCCACCCACCATCCGGCCTGCTTCAGGAGCAGCTTGTGCCCACCTCCCTGCCTTTGCCTAGCAGTTCAGCTTCCTTTAAACAAAGCTGAATGCTTAGGCAGGGATGCCAAAACAGCACAAGGGGGACTCTGCCCAAAACAACAGGACAAAAATCGTACTCTCCTCGCCCTTTCAAGACTCACGATATCTGCATACTTTTTGCTGGTGAAGGGACACTGACTATCTCTCTAGCTTATGTAAGAACTTTACAAAAAGAGGGTTATCAAGACCAAGGTCAGGAGTTTCTCAGTGGTCAGTACCAGCTCAAAGATGGCTCAGCCTAGTACACCCATGAGAGGCAGCCGAGGGCCGGGCAAGGCTGGGTGAAGCCACACCATGCAGCACAGGAGGCTCTCCTCCATGCGACTACTCACGGCCAGTCTATAACTCTGCATCATCTTATCAAATTCCTCGTCTATCTTTTTATACTTCTCCTCCGTCTGGGGGGTCAGGGCAAACGCCTCGTCCACCTCAGGGCTCTCACATTCCCTGTGCTTCTTGTGCAGCGCCTGGGGGAAGGGCCGGAAGGGGACCAAAGAAAAGGTGAGGAGGGCTCACCCCATAGCGCCTGAAGAGCCCATCCAGTTCCTCACTGGCCCGCCGGTACTTGTCCTCCAGCAGGGGGCTCTGCTCCAGTGAGTCCTCCCCATCCGGCTCTGGGCTGTCACAGCCGTTGAAACCCTTCTTCCTCAGGGTCTGCAACCGCACCACTCAGTCAGCCAGCCAGCAATGGTCCTCCTGCCTCCTCCAAGCTCCTCCCAAGGATCCCAAGGTTCTTCTCCAACCTTTCCTCCAGTGGTTCCCAGAAGCTCCAGTCCCTCCCTCAGAGCCATCCTCCCCGCCTACAATGTTCCTTTGGGGCCCTGACCTAGGCATGGGGCAGGTATGTTCTACAGCTCCATCTAGGAAGACACCAACCCCAGACTGTTCCCTAAGGGTGTGCTTGGGGGCAGGGGACCCTGTCCATCCAAGCCCCAGGTTCAACTTAGGTGAGAGAGCTGGATGGAAACAGGAAAGGACGATACAGGAAAGCACAAAGGACTTGCACTTACTGCGTTTTTTGCTCTGTACTACCCGAGACTACTCAGAGACCAAAGCCTTGCACATGGCCTTAAAGTGTACCTGCAGCAGACGCAAGTACTTGTGGTTGCTCAAAACTTTAAAGATACCCGTTTTATATTTTTTTCAAATCATGTTTATTTACATGTGTGCACGTGCACATGCCATAGCACATGAGTGCATGTCAGAGGACAACCTATAGGCACTGGTTCTCTTCCTTCCACCACAGGGATCCTGAGAATTAAACTCAGGCCATTAGGCCTGGCAATAAGTGCTTTTATCTGCTAAGCTATCTCGACAGCCCTTGCTTCATTTTAACTTTTATTTACTATTTTCTTTCCAAGACAGGGTTTCATTGTGTATCCCTATCTGTCCTGGAACTAGCTCTTGTAGACCAGGCTGGTCTTGAACTCAGAGATCTGCCTGCCTCTGCCTCCTGAGTGCTGGGATTAAAGGCGTGCGCCACCACCGCCCAGCTTATTTTTATTTTTTCTAGTTTATTTCATGTGTATATGTGTTTTGCCTGTGTGTATGTTTACCAATGAGTGCCTGATTGTCTGCGGGGTCAGAAGAGGTTGGATCCCCTGGAACTGGAGTTACAGGGAGTTGTGAGCTGCTATGTGGGTGCTGGGAATCAAACTGCGGTCCTCTGGAAGAATAGCCAGTGCTCTTAATCTCTGTACCCCAAGTTGGCACCCTAGAGCGTGAACTGGCTGTCTCATTCAATCACAGAACACCCTTGCAAGCCGGCACTGCTCAGTCTATTGAGGAGGCCACAGCTCAGAGAAGTCAAAGCACCTGCCTCAGGCCATGCGGCCAGTGGAGAGCAGGGGTGAACCCCAAAGCGCATGCCCTTCGACATTTCACATTTTGACTCTGAAACAGAAGGCAAGAGCCACACAGACCCATAAAGTCATGGGACAGAAAGGAGATAGGGGAACAAAGAGGGAAACACAAAAAGGACTATCCCAGAGGATGAAGGAAGGAGGCGCTAAAGAGAGAGCAGAAGACAGCAGGATGCTCCTCAGACCAGGCAGCAGAGGCCTGGTACTGCCTACATGTCTCATGCCTTCGCTCCCCTGGGCCTGGGCTCAGAAGAGAGAGGTCACACAAAGGCGCACCTCTATGATGTCGGCATTGGTGCGGCTCTCGTGCGGCTCGTTGTACTCCGTGTACTTGAGTAGCACCTTGTCCATGTCGGTGCTGGCGTACTGGAACAGCTTGTTGGAGTGGTTGAAGATGATGAGCGCGATCTCACAGTCACACAGCACGCTCAGCTCGTACGCCTTCTTCATCAGTCCAAACTTCCGCTTGGTGAACGTCACCTGCAGGAGATAAGAGGGTGGCCAGGTCTGACAAGAGTCCCTGTGCCCATAGATATCTGGACATAGTCCCTACCACAGAGTTCCACTCTCAGGGTGACTCAACCACTCTATGGAAATCCTGCATCTAAAAGAGAAAATGGCATCCCTTGGCCAGACCACAGCCAAGACACACCAGAACCAGCCTCAGATGGGAAAGGATTTAGATGGCCAGGAGGCCGCATCTCTGTGCAACAGGCTGAGAGGAGCAGCATAGCTCCCAGGTGAGGAGAGGGATGATCCGGCAGTGGGGTTAGGGCCCTGGCCCATTTCAGAGCAGCAGAGTGAAGGAGGCACACGAAGGTGCCCCTCTCTCCACCTCTCTGTCACAGCCTCCAGGAGTCCCTAACTTCCTCTTGTGTGTCACCTTCCTCTTGTGTCACCTCATGGGTGACAGAAGCTGGCTCCCTGCCCTTGTTCTCCTACCACATGGGGCTCTGAGGTTTCCTCACCTGGCGGTTCCGCTCATCAGTGATTCGCTGGATCTGAATCTTTTTCCTCCCCATCTTCTCTGGGGGGTCCTTAGTGCCAGAGAGGAAAGGGCTGCTGGGTGGTGGTCAGGAGCCTCACACTGTGCTCATGAATGTCTAGGACTATTTCATGGTCTGCAGAACACCTGTGAATAGGCTCCTAGGAGAGAGGGTCACAAGGACTGTTAGAGCCCCCAGTCCCCAGCTTTGTTGCTTGAGATGTGGGCCAGGCACACTACACCTGCAAGAGGCTAGTGGCATCTCTGCCCCATCCCGAAATTGTGGCAATATTTGCTATAGAGGAAATGCGCCCCCCAATACCAAGTGCAAGTTGGGCTCCCCCTAGACCAGTACTTGGTCTAGGCTGATTCCCCAAGTCATTGCTCTTCTTGAGCTTGGGTCACACAGAAGGTCCAGGGCACCCATGCCCTGTTCTCTGTACTCTGTGTTGTACTCCTACCCCCACCACCTGGACCAGTGAAGGCTGCTATGCTTGAGCCACAGTGAGAACATACTGAGCTAATGCCTACCCAGACTGAAAGCAGCAGGCAGAGAGAGGATGTCTGGTGCCCCAGTTAAGGTTGGTGGCAGGATCCTTACATGGACGAACGGAACCTGGGGACAGTGGTAGCTGGAGTTATAGAATGCCCACTCCAATCAGAGCCCGAGTAGGTTTTTGTTTGAAGGGAGGATGTCCTGCTGCTCAGACACAAACAAACTACTCTAGGTTGGAGGCAGCAAACCTATTTTTCCTAACTCCTCACCTCGTACTGGGGACTGAACCCAATGGCCCTGCACATGCTAGGAAAGTGCTCTGCCCAGCTGCATCCTCAGCCCCCACTTTTACTTACTGAGCTAAGTCTTGCCAAGTTTCCCAGGCTGCCTTTAAATATGTGATCCTCCTGCCTCGACCTCCCGAGAAGCTATGACAGGCCTACACCACAGCTAAGTCTGGAACATAGGGTTTCCCACTCTCTAGGTGAGTGCTCCAGCACTTAATTCACCCCAATCCAGGCAGTGTTCTGTGAAGTGCCAGAAATCAGCACTGCAGCCTGTAAACTCTGTAGCCATGCTTAGCTCCGCTGTAGGAGCCTAGCTGACATGAAGGAGACAACAGGTGGTGGTGGTGTACACCTTTAACCCTAACAGGAGGTAGAGCAGGTGGGTCTCAGTGAGTTGAGGCCAGCCTGGTCTACAGAGTGAGAGCCCTGGCTCAAAACAAACAAACAAACAAAAATAAATTAATGAGGGGGGCAGCAGGAAATATGCAAATAGGGTGCTCTGGGTGACTAAAGAGATTGCTTCAAATCTAAGAGCCCTTGCTGGTCTTTGTAAAGGACCTGGGTTCAGTTCCCAGCACCCATTTGGAGGGTTACAAATGTCTCTTTATTTTCTGGGGGTGGGGAGGGAGGTGAGGGTGAGCAAGGTTTTTCTGTGTAGTGGATCTGGCTATCCTGGAACCTTCGCTCGGAGAGATCCCCCTGCCTGTCTCCCAAGTGCTGGGATTAAAGGTGTGACCACCACCACCACCACCGCCGCCGCCGCCGCCGCCGCCGCCGCCACCACCACCACCGCCACCGCCGCCACCGCCGCCACCACCGCCACCACCACCTGGCCTACAAATGTTTAACCCCTGTTCCAGGGGCTCTAAGCCAGTCATCCGGTCTCCACGGGCACTGCACATACACAGTGAAAAGACAAGGGATTCCTTGGCAACAGCTGGGTGCCAGCGGCTTCTGAGCATTTGAACCTGTGCCTTTCTAGCTTGTTCTACAGGGCCTTAAGGTTACAGAGTAGGCGAAGTTCACTAGGCACCTGACTAGGATGAGATGTGGGGTGGATGGTCTCGACCTGCTTAGGATCATCATAGATCACATGACCATACCTCAGGACTCATTGTCTAGCTTCAACTCTGCCTAAGTATCTACAGATAGTATCCCAGCCCCTTCCCTTACCCTGGAAGAAAGTGTCTTGTCTGCATGTATGTAAGGTCACCAAAAGAAGAGTTCCATAGTCCCTGGCCTACTGCCCACCCTCTCTCTACACCTCAGACCAGCAGCAGCCTAGACAGCCCCGCGTGATCCAAACAAGCAACAGTCACCTCTCCTGGCCTCTAACACAAATCCCTGCCCAACTCACTGCAGAGGCTCCAGCTGGAATTTCCAGACTTTACCCCTAAGTCTTGGTTTTTTTTTTTTTTTTTTTTTTTTGTTTTTCGAGACAGGGTTTCTCTGTGGCATTAGAGCTGACCTGGAGCTAGCTCTTGTAGACCAGGCTGGCCTCGAACTCACAGAGATCCGCCTGCCTCTGCCTCCCGAGACCCCTAAGTCTTAGGACCATCCACAAACTGCCTCCTCATTGGCCTGGGCAGGTGGGACAGCACACTGGGGCAAGGGCTATGGTAAATTGGCCTTTTTAGGGTTTGTCTAGCCCAGCCTCAGGAACTCCAATCCAAACCCACAGTGCAGGGTCCCCTGACCCCACTGGCCACGCGGCCACCTCCCTTCTTGTTCCCTTTCCTACCTCCTCTCACCACTGCGGCCCATGAGCAGATTCTTGATGACAGAACCTGTCTCCTGCTTATGGCCCATGCTGGCTCCTCAGGCAGGGGGACGTGAACTGTCCCAGTGTTTTCAGTTTTCCAAACAGCGATTCTAACCATCTTTCTAGCATTACAATCTCTAAATAACCGTGTTCTCTTCTGTGCCTAGCTCCCCCGTGGCTGGGGCATCTTGAAGGCAAGAACCAGATCTGTCTTTTTACTATGCTATTGCCTGTAGGAGGAACCCAGAAAATACCCATGCAAACACATGTGAGCCTGTGAGAAGTCCCTCCTTCAGTCTAATCTCTGTCCATCCTGCTGTCCTCACTGTCCTCTGCAGAGCAGCTAGAACCTTCTATCAGCTGCCCTCAATCCACAGCTTGGGAACCACTGACCCTCCAACTGACTCTGCCGCTCTCACCCTCATCCCTCGCTACACTCAGCTCGGCTGGTGCAGAGGGTGAGACTCTAAGTCTTCTAAGGAGCAGCCCTGAGCACATGGAGATGGAGAGGATGGGGTTGCTTAGGCAACTGTCGCCTGGCAACCAGTTCCCTGGCTGATCTCCTATACTGCCCCCCCATCCATGCCGCATGCTGGGGGAGCTAGGATATGAGAGAGATCATGGCTGAGAAGGCAGGGAAGCCAGAGAGGCCCAGTGAGTATCCTTTAACAGGGAATCTGTCTAAGAGGTCAAGCCCCTGCAACCCTGACTCCCTCTATACTAGCTCAGCCATTTATAATAATCCCATGCCTCCCAGGTCTTGCTCAGACCCTGCTGTGGGCAGTCCTTCCTCCCAGCTAACCACAAGCTCTTTTACAAAGCAGGCTCTGTACCCTCTGCTGTGCGCTGCACACTGCTACAGATTCTCTGAAAGCCCTGGGGCAAGGATATGAGCTCAGTCTTGGTTCTGGAATGGGGGTGTCTGGGCAGAGATGGCCACAAAGGACCAACCCAACCTTCCCACTTCATCAGAAGGTTTTAACAAACACCTGGACCTGCTTAATCAGTCCTCTCTTCAACAACCTAACTAACTGCCAGGAGTCAGAGGCCTGGGCATCTGCTCTCCTGATGCAGGCTCTGCTCCTGCCTGGCCTCGTCAACCCCTCTTCTCTCATGCCCTGGCCTTCGGGCTGCTCTTTTTTTTTTCTCTTCTTTTTGAGGGCGGAGATGAGACAGGGTCTCTCTGTGTAGCACTGGCTGTCCTGGCACTCATCCTGTAGACCAGGCTGGCCTTAAACTCAGAGCTCGGCCTGCCTCTGCCTCCCCGTGCTGGGACTAAAGGCTGAGCCACCGCCCAGATTGGGCTGCTGCTCTTCTAAGCCTAGTCTGCAGCTCCTGGCACACACAGGCCTCCCATCCTGACCTCAGGCCACAGCTGTGCACAGCAGTGCCCCTAAGTAGGTTCTAGCTGGGCAGGGTGGTATTCCCAGCAGGATATGACAACGACAACAGCAGCGGAAAGAAGAAAGCCCTGGCTGGTGGGATCTGTAGGGAAGCCGACGCAGGGTGATGGTGGTAGGCAGGAAGTCTGGGAGCTAGGATCCTATGGCAACTGTGCACTGTTTATACGCAAAGGAGGGACAGGTGAAAAGCAAAGGGGCACTGGTGTGAAGGATCATGGGAGTAAAGGCTCTTTTCTCCCTAATGTTACACCTCTTGGTACCTGAGCAATAGTCAAACCACTCTGAGGTTTCAGAATCAGGCATCTCAGTTCCTGTGTGAAGGGCCTGGGTGGAGATGGGAGTGGGGTCAGGACTGGGTTCCTGAGCCACTGCTGAAGGGCCAGGCAGGAGCACTCTTTCTCCAGTCTCCATCTTCCCGGCTTTCTAGCCACACGGCCCAGTTGTCTGCTTTCTCAGACTCTTCTGCCCTGAGCACTGTGCCCTGGTTGCCTGAGGCTCTGAAAAGCTGCATCTGACCCTGGAGTCCTATACCAGCAGACTTCAGTGGAGCAGAGGCCAGAAAGGCCAAGCTCTGGGCTCCTCCTGAAGCGAGTGGGAGACAAGGAGAGATCTGCTCTCATTAGGCGTTCCCCCTCCCTTCTAGGCCGCTGGGGGGCCTCAGGCTGCACTGAAGACAGCTGTCACCCTCCTCCACCTTCTCCCTGTAGGGCTGCAGGGCATGAAATAAGCAGCAGGCACTGGGGGAGGGGGCGACAATCCAATCCACCTGTCACCCCCATAGTCGGGCAGCCTGCTTGCTAGTGGGAGGAGGCGTGGGCAAGGTGAGGACAGATGCACAGACACAGGAAGGAGACAGAAAAGGGCCAGTGAGGCAAAGGCACAGGGCTGGGAGAGCAGCTGGGCTGAGCAGCTGAGGGTACCCCAGCAGCCTGCCCTGGGGGCATCCTCCAGGCCCTCTCCTCTCCTCCCAGCCCCAAGCTAACAACTCCCTTCTCCAGAGTTCCCAACAGCACACCAAAGCGCAGGTCCCACGCCTTCTAAGTTCTGTCAGGCTGACTACCTAAAACCCTGGTTCCCACCAAGTCCTATCATCCCCTCCCCCAGTCAGCAGCTTGGGGTTGGGCAGGGGCTATTTTTAGCCTGGGCAGTGAGCTAATTATAACTCACCAACAGGGGACCTGAGGGCGGGCTAGGGGACAGTCCAGGAAAGCAGAGCTAGGGAGGGGTGGTCCCAGGCACTGTGACCTGTAGAGACAGAAACTGACTTGAGGGGCACCCAGAGGGCCATAGCCTTCCCCTGACTTCCCTTGGGCAATTCTCCCACACTCCACCCTCAGCTTCCCACCTCTCCTGTTTAGCAAACCTCTTGGGAAAGTGTCATCCTGTTTTCTCCATGAGGGACTGTCAACTGTGCCCTACTCCCGGTCCTTGCTGCAGTCTAGCTCCCATTCTTCCTGTGGCAGCTCAGGCCTTGGGGCTCCCCATGCCTCCTCCCACCCACAAGAAAGTTCCTAGAGCCGCTGCTGGGTCTCAGGAACCATTCCAGCTACGGACACACCCTGGTAGCAAAGGGCTGAGTGAGGTCAGGCAATGACAGGAGGGCTTGCAGAGTCTGGGCGTCTCTAGCCTATACTGAGACCCTGCTGTGTGCCCAAATCCATCAGTGGCCCCTGCAGCAACAGAAGGGCAGAGCCGTGAGGTCAGGGGTGCCAGTCTAGCCCTCTTCAGCTGGTGCGGAGGGGCACTTCCTGGGATGTGCTGTCTGAAGCGTCACTCTGGGCCACTCCGTTGATGCTCCTGTCAGGTAGAGCGCAGGACACCCTGGTCACAGTTGCAGCTTTCAGGATCCCGTCGAACACCTGGTCTACCTAGGGGACCCAGAATTTGGGTCCGCCAAGGGTCCTAGTCTTGGCTGGCCCAAGGTCACTGTCGCTGGAGTGGTCCATTTTGGAAACCCAAACTTGCGCTTTGCTTTAGCGCTGCCTACCAGGCCAAGTAACCATGACTCACTGCTGCTCATTTGCATGGTGATTTGCATAGTGTCTCCACCCTAATTCCTCCAAATCCAACTTCCCACTCCAGAGTGTAGGCCACTCCTATCCAGCACCGTGGCACCCAGGACCTCAGAGCTGGTTCCATCTTCTTTGTCACACCCCTCGATGCACAAATGGCCCAAGAACAGCATGCTGCACCCATCCTTGGGAAAGGGACAGAGGGGCAGCAGTGCACAGCCCAGCTAGGAGCCTCTGGAACAGGACTCAAGGTGGGATAGCAGCAGCAGGGTGCTCCTACCCTATTTCTGGAGTCCACTCTCCACTGTGCAGAGTGAGTCCAATACAGTAGCCATGAGTTAGATTACAGAGAGAACTTTGAAGACTGGGTCCTACTAAGAGCCGACTCTAGGGTTCAAGCTCACCTTGTCAGAAGCTAAATAAACAAGACAGGCAGCTGGGGAGATATAGGGGTCATGAAGGTGCCGTGCTCCTACCACAGGTTTGGGCAGACAACCAGCCCCTTGAGAATGTGGAAGTCTGAATCGAAGCCCTGCTAAGTCTGCCAACTCTGGGAAGTCCTCTCTGGTATCTAACGGCCATCCTTCTCGCAGAGCCCATGTCATGGTTGTCATCTAGACAAGAAGAGTGACCCTGACCATCAGAAGCCTTAGTTGAGGAGAGGTGGGGGCAGTTGGGACCGTTAAGAGTGTCACCTTCCACCTCCCTAGCCTACTTCCCCCTGGGGTCTCAGGAGACAGAAGTGAAAGTCACAGCTGGGCCTTGAGGACAGATCATCTTGACAAGCGTTGGGATGAGCATGCTGCCACTCAAGCTGGTTTGGGGATGCCTGCTAATGCAACAAGTGGATGATAGCCAGCCGAGTGGAGGGACTTCCAGTGAAATGGAAACAGTAGGGAACTCAGAGCATGCCCTGGGCCAGAGCAGCTTTCTCCTAGGGCACCATTTTTTGTTCAAGCATCTAGGAACAGACCAAGAGCTGAGCCCTAATTGCTGGGCTTTTGGCACAGGGGTAATGGGAGGTACTGCACAGACTAAAGGGCCACCCACACTCAGACAGGCCAGGCCAGAAAGAGGCCAATCCAATCAGGGAAGGCAAATCCTCCTGGTATTGTGACCTCAAGGAGCAGCAAGGATTTAAAGGAGCCTTGGGCAGTGGCTGGGTCTCTAAGCCCTAAACAGAAGGTGGCAAGGTGGCTCTTGTGGGGGATTATCTTACTGTTTTAAGGAAAGAGGCTAGGTGAGGATGGGTGCCTACATTGTGGGTCCTGAGCACCCTTGGGCAAACACATACTCTCATCGAAACACACCTTCATCAAACAGGGTTCACTGTTTGATCAGAAAGCGGCAGAGGTCCCTCTGACTTTGTCAGCAATGACTGCTGTCTGTGCCATGACCCAGAGGGTTCCTTCCTCTGAGGGGAAGCTCGCAGGGGCTTTTACAAGCAAGGCCTATCTATCCCTGGGAACAGGTGAAGGCTTCCTTTCTCCTCAGCTCCCCACCCCCAACTGCAGGCTGACAGGTGGGGGAGAAGAGTAGAAACAGCTGGGCCAGGACACCTGTTTTCCACTCCATGCCTGGCCAAGGGCCTGATTGGGGACCACACGGGGAGTCTGCCAAGAGGCAGGCAGGTGTGAGGGCAAAAAGAGAGGGGTCCAGATGTCAAGGGGAGATAGAGCAAGAAGAACCACCCTCACCCATGGTACAGGCTAGAGGAGAGCAGCCAGTCCCAAGGGCAGCCTCCAGCCCCTGCTTACAGGCCCCGCATCATATTTCCTCTAATGGAAAAAGAAGAACCTAGAAAAGAGACCTATTCCCCCTACCATCTGCCCCACCCCCACTCCATGGACCCTCATGTCTTAGTCTTTATTCTCCCAGTCTTCAAACCCAGCCTGGAGGGAGGAGGACATCAGCAGGACTAGCAAAGAACCTAGGTCGTCTGCTGGGCAGGTTTTGAGGCTAGGAGGCACCTGGCATGGCATGGGAAGGAGATCCTGTTTCTCATGCCACCCCAGGGTCTGGTGGTCCCTTCAAAGCCTTCTCAAGCCCTTATCCCTACACCCCAGGTCTTGGCCGAGGGTCCTGAGGGAGGGTGAAGCTGTGACACCTGCCTTTGAACCTTCTTCCTCTAGGAAAGGCATGGGCCAGGGGAGG
Source organism: Arvicola amphibius (assembly GCF_903992535.2). NCBI lineage: Eukaryota > Metazoa > Chordata > Mammalia > Rodentia > Cricetidae > Arvicola > Arvicola amphibius. The sequence goes on along the minus strand of NC_052060.1, from coordinate 1,174,359 downwards.
AAGATAAGGTTGCCCAGTCCCTGTGCTACCTTCAATCCCTTTCCTGTCTGCTCCAAGCAGAGTTCCAGGGGTCTCTGTGTACTGCTGGCTCCTGCTCTAGTCCTTGTTTTGGGGCTTCTTGCATCAATGGGGAAATCTGAAGGAATTACTGTCTCGAGAGTCAGAGCAATACACCCCCAAACTGCCACCGGAGACCTCTGAGTGCTGCATCGAGGTGGTACCGTGGTCAAGAGTGGCCTGGATCCTCCCTCCTGCAGAGAGATGCCTTCTTAGGCAACAGCCCTGAACCCTCACAGTGGGCTTCACTGAATAAACCCTTAGTCCTTCAGCCTCAGTCTCTCCAATACCAACGACCAGTTGTGGACAGATTTCTGACCAGCTTAGGACTCTTCACAGACAACACCAGTTCTGGGGAATCTCAAAAGTCTTCATTTTTGACTCTGAACCATGCACCCTGTTAAACTGGGTGTGCATGGGTGATGCTGGAGGGGAGAGCTAGGGACAGTCAGGACACGCCTTCCCTGTGGCATGTTGTCTGCCCAGTGCTAGGGGAGAGGCCCCAGAACAGCCGGGGGCACCACGCCAAGGTCAGTGACCAAGCCTAGAGCTCAGGGCCTCCTGGGAGGGTTTAAATGAGTAAATACGGTTCCGCCTGGGTGTGGTTTGCCACAGGCCAAAGCTTGGGGCAGGTCACTCCCTCTAGTACCCTACACAGAAGGGGCTGTCAGCCACAGTCAGCCCCTCAATCCACGCCACACCAGCAGTCCTGCCTAGTTCTGCCACTGGCAACAGGAACGGGGCTGGCACAAGGGCTGAGCCAACACAAAGGAAAGCTGTGGGGACCTCCTGAACCAAGAGTGTGCCCCAAAATGCAGCAGAGCAGCCTCACTCGTGGAAGGCGGGTACAAAGCTCCGGCAGCAGGGACCAAACACACGTGTCACCGAAAGGGAGACTCCTGCACACCTGGAAAGCTGAGGCTGAGGAGGGAGGGGGCAACTTACCCAAGGCCAGGGTGGGGGACAGTGGCTAGCCAGGGATCAGAGCCGCAAGGGAGGGTGGAAGTCAGCCAGTGCTCCCTGACTCACAAAGCATGCTCTCCACAGACAGGCCCTGCCTGCCCATCTGTGCTCTGACCTCAACCCTTGCTCCAGCCCAGGCTCTCCGGGTCTGTGCGCCTGCCTTTCCCTTCCTGCCTCTAGTCCCTCACCACCCCCCACTCTCCAATCCTTTAATCATCTTTACCACTGCTGCCCCCACCCCCGCAGCAGCTGCTCTGTGGGTGTCACACCCCTAAGGGTGTGCTGTACACCTTCCCGCGTGTGTCCCATGACCTGCTGCAGACTGCCAGGTGCAGCTGGGGCTGCAGGACCCCACCAGCCTGCTTTCTGGGGAAAGGGGCTCAGAGGTGAGTCTTCCCATAGCTCCAGGACAGCTCCTCAGAATATGTTTTGTCCTAGGCAGGGAGAGATGAGAAAATATTCCAGGAGCCAAACAGCACCAGCCCCACTAGGCCAAAGGTCAAAGCCTTTTTAGCAGAGTCACTGGAGAATGCCTGAGATTCCCCCTCACTTCTCTGGGAAGTTCTTTCTGATATCCAGCTTTCCTAACTGTGTAGAGGGCGATGTCAGCCACAGCACAGCCAGATGTCCGCTTCTATAGCACAGCTTCTAGTTAATGCTACTACCTCTCCCCCATGAGTAAGTCACCAAACCGGGACAGAAGGATAGCGAGGGCTGGATGGACTCTGGCCCCATGACTACCTCATAAAAGCCACCAGTGATTACAGCGACGCGGAGGATGGACCGCATGCGACCATTCCTCCTTCCCGCTTCCCTGTAAAGGGAGATAATTTTCTCAGGCCAGTTGGCTTCAGAGAGCCTACAAAGTCCCAGCCATGGTTTCAAAGGGGTGGCAAGAGCCCGCCACCACAGAGCTGCAGCCCTGGCTCTGACCCTTGCCAGTGGGCTTGCCTTAGATCAACCCCCCTTAGGGAACCTGGATAGCGCCCAACTGTATTTGTGATACCAAGTGTCCTCCTTGCCTGCAGCTCCTCTATAGGCCACACTGTGTGCGCAGGGGGACAGAGAAGTGGAGGCAACGGAGAAAAGCCAGCCTACCCACTCAACTCCAGTGTGTGGCAAAATGTCCAACAAGGAGCGATGTCAGGCCAGGGCCATCCATGGAGGACAGGAGCTCAGCTGGCAAGGAAGACAAAGCTGGGAAGGTGGGCAGAGGTCCAGGCCAAGGACAGAAGGGCCAAGGATGTTGCAGCAGAGGCCCCTTTCCAGAGCAGGGTCAGATGGGGCCTCAGTGAGCCTAATCCCATCCCCTGGTCTAGCTCCCAACCTGGGGAGATTTCCTCCGCCTTTCCCATCATACCAACCCAGGAAGACAGGGAGAAGAAAGAAAAAAGCCTACTGGAGACAGATTATATAACGGCAACCAGCCTGCCTGTCACATAGCCCAGCCTCTGAGCACTAAGAAGTCAGAGGGCCAGAGTAGAGAGCAGGGTCCTCCAGCCCAGTGTCACCACACAGAGAGGGACATGCAGCCTGCACCTGCCTCCTGCCCAAGTCCCCCACACCCTATTCCAGGCACAACCCTGTGCCCATCCCCCAACACAAAGCTTCCCGTACTTTCTGGCTGGGTCCTGATGCTTCTGTAGGCCAATGCCTGCAAGAACAAGGCTTGTATAGCTTCATTCTTAACCTTAAGAATCTCTCCCTGCATGAAATCTGTGGCAGAAAGAGGGGAAAGCCAAACTCTGATACAGATTTGCTGTGCGATCTCCAGTAAAATGTTTGACCACTCTGGTAGGTATGTGAATGCAAGAAAGCTCCTGCCTTCCAAGTGAATCTTCTTACAAAAGTACACGCAGCAAACACACACAGGGTTTGTTTGAAGGGCACAGGAGTCATAATAAAGAATATGACTACTGAGATCCCATGATCCCAGCGTCCATTTCTGGGGTAAATGGGGAAACTGCTCTACAGAAGCTCCAGTATTCCCCAACCACCCCACAAAATAAGGTTCTCAGCCACTCCCACAACCATCCCACCCCACCCCCATCCTGGAAGACGCAGGAAGGAAATTCATTCACAGGCAAGACCATGAGAGCTGGGACGGCCAGGCTGAGCACTGGGGCTTGGTGGCCGGTGGCCAGAAGCTGGGTGTCTGGGAACTCTGACAGGTACCTCGCCAATACTCCCCTCCGCGGACACCTCCGCTAGAGCTGGGAGGGGAACAGAAGGTGGACAGCTCCCAAGGCCAAGTGCACTCAGTAGGCTCCCCTCCGGGAGCCGGCCAGAGCAGCCCAAGGTCACCGTCCCAGGCGGCAAACTTCCCACAGTCAAGACAGCTCAGGCCCACTGAGGGTTAGGGGGAGGGAGAAGATCCGCCACTCACTCAGCCAAAGCAGCTAGGCCTCGGAGGGAAACTCACACGGCGAGGGCAGGGTACCGGATCCACCCCACTGTACTCCCCTGGCCTGGCCCTAATGCGCCGGTCAGTCGCAGGCAGAGCTGGCACTCGGGTCAACCTGGGTAGTCCAGGACCACTAGGAACCCCAAGGGCTAGGCGGAATCTCTAGGAAGCCTCGCTGCCCCATCTCCGCCATGGGAAGCCAGGAGCACCGTAGTCCCTTGGGCCAGCCTCACCACTCGAACCCTACTCGCACCGGTTCGGCCAGCACCGACTAAGGGAGGCCCCGGAGAGAGAGGTCCTGCCAGATGTGAACAGCTTGAAACTCCTGGCTTGGGGTGCTCCAGCTGGCATCGCTGACACACCCGACCCGGGGGCCCCACGGGTGCGAGATCGCGGCCGGAGCCACGTGCGTTGCGCCCGCCAGACCGCGGAGCAGTGGGGGCTCGGGTGCCAGGCGCGGCTGTCACAGCAGTCACCCCAGCACCACCGCCGCCGCCCCGCCCGGCCCGGGACTCTCGCGCCTGGGAGCCCTGGCACCCCTCGCGCTCCAGACCACCCTGCGCCCTGCCGCGCGGCGTGGGGGAGGGGCTCTTAAAGGGACCGGCGCGAGTCGCGACTCACCAGCCCGCGGGGGAACGGGGTTGTCACGGCGCCGGGAGCCTCGGCCCGGCCCGCGGTATCCTCGGCTGCGCGAAGCAGCAGCTCCGGCGGGGAACAGCGAAGGCGCCGCGTCCACGCGGCCTGGGCGGCGCCGCAGGGCCCGGAACCCCTGGTGTGCGCGGGGGCGGCGGCGGCGGGCGGCGGGGACGCGGCCGAGCGCCCAAGCCGCCTCGACGGTTGTTGATATTTTGCTTCCTTCCTCCTTTCGGGCTCCAAAGGCAACTCCTCCAGCCCCAGACTCGAGGCCGACGTAGGCACCGCGCACCCTAGCTTGCGGGATGGGGGGGGGGGGGAAGACGAGGGTGATGGACAAGCGGGGGGCCAATGGGAGGGCCTTACAGGGAGGGGGCGGGGCCTTGCGGGGCGGCCTCTGGCGCAGCCACGCCTCCTGCCCTAGCCTGCGCCCCACCCCACCGGGGCGCGCGACCGCGGCGCGTGGAGCCCAGATCCCTCCGCCTACGGGACAGAGCGTGGCCTCGGGACCTCAGCACCCCGGCCCAGAGTTGGCAGAGGTCTAAGTAGATAAGTTTTGGGGAGACGAGAGTGTTGGGAGGCCCCAGCTCCTCCACTTACTGTGTGACAAAGCTCCGAAGGCAGATCGCGTTCTCTCCTCGGGGTTACCTGGGGAGCTCCGCTGCTCCCTCTACCTGTGACAGGTCCCCTCCTTTCCCCTGGCCCGGCTCGGTTGACGCCCAGACATTTAAAGCAACAGTGCATAATTCTCTGGTGACCTAATGTTCAGTGCCTGCGGCCCCAGCGCTCTTAACTATCAAGGGGGCAATTTAAAGGGGCGGGACCCCAACAACCACCACCTCACAGGAAACATCAGAAGCCTCATCGTAGAGAAGAAACAGTAACTCTCTTTAAAAGAAAAAAACCTTTTAAAATCCCTGGTGGCCTCTGGGCGTGGCGAATTTTTAAATGCTCACAAGATTGTGCATACCATTGCTTCTCAACACGGACCCATCAGACTTCCTGTCCAGCATCCTGTCACTTCCAAGTCCTCCGCTGGCTCTACCTGGAGCTCGAACTTCAAAACCAAGCCTTGCAGTAGAGAAGCACAAGGCTCTTTACAAGCTTAGAGTCTGGTTTTCTGGACAAAGTCCCTGTTCTGGGTATTTGGGACTGGGAGAGGCAACAAGTGGTGGGTTAGAAGCATCAACTCGGAGTCAGACTGTCTAATTCAAATCCTTTCATTGTTTATGAAGAGCAGAGCACATTTCTTAACTCTCCATCCTCTTGGTTAAGATGAAGGCGGTGAGGATAGTACCTAACTTGTGAATCTGGTGTGAGTTTAGTTCCCAGGAGACTAGCACAATGCCTCATGTTGCATTGTAATGACCCATGGGCCGCTCAAATGAAAAGAAAAAAGAAAGAAAAACCTTTTAGGCCAGGGTGAGTTCAGACAAGGCTCAAGGGGGACAAGTTCAATAGGACCGTTCTGCAGAGAGCTTGGAGACTTGTATGTACCTCCTTAAACAGGAAGCTAGCAGGCTTCTATTCCGTTGTCCTCCCCTTTCAATCCTTCTACTTGGCCCCTCCTTCCAGAAGCCCTATTTATACAGTATCACATATGGTCCCCAAATGTTGCTCTTTAGTTTCCCTAGTAGTATGGGGGTGGGGGCTCCCAGCACAGAGATGCCAGTACTCCTGAGCAGGCTGGTTTGCCCCAACACTTCAGGGAGGGCATCTGTCCTTCCCCAAGCACTTGGAGAATACAGCCTTGTTCGGGCGTGAAGCTGTGGTGGGAGCGGGATGAGAAGGTGCCCTCCCAGTGGGGAGCCTCCCCTCACTCAGGCCTCTATTTTTAGTGCTTCCCCAGGCTCTAGCAGGAGAAATCCTTTAGTCATCAGGGTGTTTATTTTCCGGCTGCTTCCGACGTCGGGAAAAGCAGAATGTTGAGACTGGAGAGATCCAGGGCTGCCGTAAAAGACTTCTCAGGAACGGGCCTGAGAACACAGCCTTCAGACCATTGGGTCCCAGCTCACAGGAAAACAAAACAGGATGGGCCCAGGACAGCTAAGCCCTCAGGAGTTTCCAACCTGCCTTAACCTTGGAGGCTATCCAAGCTAGAGAGCCCTCTGGCCCAGCTCTATTTGAAGACTGTTTTTCAAAACAACAACTAAGTCCAGAAGAAATTCTTTCCCAGAATCCCCCTTCCCACCCTCTCGTAGGTCTGCCTGGAGAGCCTCCCGCCAACCACAACCCTAGCCAATCTCAAACCTGAGGCGGGCCTTCCAGAGCTAGGATTGGTTGGCTGGGCCTTCTAGACCTGGAATGTTGAGTCTTTAACAAAGGAATGAGGAAGGAAGGTGAGTCACCTGGGGAAGACTTTAAAGGACTAGCTAGGAGGAAAAGGAAGGGGGAAGCGCTCCAGGGAGGTGGGGGCCCTGGACGCTGACGGCTGACTGGACAGGTCACACGAGACCTGAGTAGGGGGCAGTAACACAAGAGGGACAACATTCAGAGTCTGAAAACGTCTTGGAAGAGAAGAGAAAAGGTAACAGTCGTGAGGTCTTGATTTCCACAGAGGACCGAAAAGGGCCAAGGTAATGTTGGAGGTTGGATGAAAACTGGACTTCTTGAAAGTGACTCTGAATTCTTTTCTTCTGGCCCCTGGACTTCCCATCCCAGAATCCTCTGGGTGTCAAATGACTGTCTCACGTTTCCTCTCCCATCTCTGACTGTGCACCTATCTCTTATGAATTAATTTATTGTTTGTTAGTGTGCCATAGTGCATGCTTAGAGGTCAGGGGACGATTCTGTCGAGTTGATCTCTCCTTCCAACTTACCATGAGTTTTGGGCTGAAACTCAGGTTGCCAGGCTTGGTTGGCAATCGCTTTACTGGCCAAGCCATCTCGCCGGCTTCTACCCATCTGTTCTAAAGAAAAGTCACCCTCCAGCCCAATCCCCCCGTGGGCCCCTGGGGCACTTAGATGCCCACAAGTCCTGAAAATAATACCGTGTAAACTCACCTGCAGTGCTGTCTTCCCAAGGCTCTCTGGCAAACAAAATTTAACCCTCCTTTATCCGCCCCTTCTCAGGCTTCTCCAATTCACCTGTGCTTGGTGTCTTTTCCCGCAGGTTCCCATCTCTCTCAACACCCCTCTTCCACCTGGCAGTCCTTCCTCAACCTAGGAAAAGTGCTCTTGCCGTCCCTTCTAGTCTGATGAGCTGCCTGCCAGGCCCTCCTCTCACCTTCCTTCCCCTGCGCCATCTGGACAGTTCTCAATCCCACCTCCACACCCAGCTCAGCCACCGAACTCATCCTTCTTCCTCCAGTTTTTAAGTGATTCCAGCAAAGAGCCCCCTACCCAACCTCTCCCCGCATCTGCCACCGAGCTTGCGAACCGGACCCTCAGCAGGTGGGCGTATATATTCTCTGCGCGAAGGTGGGACTCTGCACTCTGTCCCTGTCTCCTCAGGACGCACTAGCTTGCTGGTTTGGGTTTCTAAGGTACTTTTCCTTACCAGCTCCTGAGTTCCTGCAGGAATGCAGATCTTTGCAGAGCTGGCGTGGAACACGCTTAGCAAATGTATATACGCAGCTGTGTGAGTTAGGATTGTGCAAACTCTACTGAACACCTCATTTCTGCATCGATAATCGTGGAAGCCAAACACAGGGGTCGAATCTGGGGTCCTACGATTCTACTTCGGGGCAGAGTTGGGGTGAGGAATAGATAGCCGAATCCGCCGGAGTCAAGGCCCGCGTGGCACATTAGTGCCCTACGCTGCCTGGGACCAGACGTGGGGACACGAGCAGAAGCCCCTGGAGCTGAGAGGGAGAGGTGCCAGAGCGGGTCCCAGGTCCGTGTACCCCCACAGGAGCTCCCTGCCCCCCCCCCACGGCTGGGCAGGATGTGGTGGCAGCTGCAGTTGGGTGGGCAGGATGTGGGGGTGGGGGCAGACGAACGCAGCCCGACAGCAGTTTCTCCCCCCACCCCAGCTCCTGCCTCCACCCCCTCCGGGTCACGTGCTCTCAGCTTGGGCACCGAGGGACTATTTCCCATTTTTCGCGGAAGGACATCTCAAACCCGTCGCCATGGACTTAAGTTGTATCACGCCATTTTCTTGCCCCCCTCTCCAGCCTAGAACAGAAAGTTTGCCCAGTACACATTTCTGGAAAGCGTGGATTAACTCGGAGGAGGCCCCTTTAAATGCAAATGGTCGCCCTCCTGCTCTGCTCCCCCTCCTCCCCAACCCCCATTCCAACTTCTCTCCAAGTGCCCAAACTCCACCAGCTGCTATTGACGTCAATCGTGCGTCAGCATCTCCAGCCCAACCAGACAGCACGTGGGGGGAAGAAGGCAATCTTAAAGGGCCAGTCGCTCAGGGCCTTTTCGATTACCGGAGATGGAAAAGCTAAATGGAATATTGGAAACTGTTGGAGCGGGAAGAAATGCAGGGGAGACTTTCAGACTTTCAGGATTGCTTAAGGCCGGCGACGTGGCTCAGCGGATCCGGGTACTTCTTTCTGTGCAAGCCCGAGAATCACCTCCCCAAAGTTATCCTCTGACCTTCACATCATTTTTCTCCCCCGCACACATAATGTAATGTATTAATAAATCTTTTGTTGTTGTTGTTGGTTTTTTGTTTGTTTTTCACGACAGGTTTTTTTGTTGTTGTTGGTTTTTTTTGTCTTTGGAGCCTGTCCTGGAACTAACTCTTGTAGACCAGGCTTACCTCGAACTCACAGAGATCTGCCTACCTCTACCTCCCGAGTACTGCCACCACTGCCCAGCTAATAAATCTTTTTTAAAAAGACTTCTCAGAGTAGGAAAGTATATTCTTTTTTCTGTTTTCCTCTTTTTTAAAGTTTACTTCCTATTGTGTGTGTGGTATGTACCAGTGTGGAGGTCAGAGGACAACTTGCAGCAGTTGCTTCTTCCACCTTGTGGTTCCCGGAGTTCGGCGCTTTGGGACCACAAGCTGAGCCCACTTTTAATCTTCCCTCTCCCTTCCCTCTCCGCTCCTCTTCCCCTTTAGGGCTTGAACCTAGGGGTCTCACACATTCTAAGTACACTACTATTCTACTATTGAGCTACATGCCCAGCTCAAGAAAGTGAATCCTAAACCAAGCATTCTCAGATTCCCCCCAGAGGTTTGGGTTTATCTGGGAAAGGAACCCAGGAGCTTGAGGGGCAGGCTGAGTCTAAAGGCAAAAGAGGCTTGGCCTTTAAGAACCCTCCTTGAGTTGCCAGACAGATCTCCTATGAGTTCAAAGCTGCCCTGTTTTACAGAGTGAGTTCCAAGACAGCCAAGGCTACAGACAGAAACCCTGTCTTGAAATACTAGAAAGAGAAAGAGAGGAAAGAAAATGAACAAAACCAAAAAAACAAAAGCAAAACAAAGAAAACCCCCCAAGAACCCTGAGTTCTAGTTGGGTGGAAGCACTGAGGCATAGATGGTCTCTGTGAACTCCAGCTTAGTCTACTGACAGAGCCACATAGTGCAACCCTGTCTGGTAGGGGGGCCAGGACAAAAAACAAACAAAAAAACATAACAGTCTTTTCCCTCACTCTACTCAGTGTATCTGTTCACAAAGTGTTATGCTCCATCTAGAGCAAAGATGGAGTAGACGCTCAGTTAAGTATTTGTAGAATGGGATAATTGGTGCCTTGTGCCCCATGCCGACTCCCCCTTTTCAATAGGCTCTCGTATCTGTCCCATGCACACAGAACACACACTCAGGTACCAGGTGATCTTGCTTTTGAAATGCGTACAGTTTTTATTGAGCTCTTTGGACGTTAGAGCCATGCGCAGAGGAACCTAGGTCCCAGCTCTGGTTTTCCTATTTATTAGTTGGCTGACCTTGGGCAGTGTTACTTGGTGGGAACATTAAATGGGGGCAATTTCTTTTTTTTAAAATATTTTATTTATTTATTATGTACACAATATTCTGTGTGTATGCCTGCAGGCCAGAAGAGGGCACCAGACCTCATTACAGATGGTTGTGAGCCACCATGTGGTTGCTGGGAATTGAACTCAGGACCTTTGGAAGAGCAGGCAATGCTCTTAACCTCTGAGCCATCTCTCCAGCCCAAATGGGGGCAATTTCATCGGAAGTTTTTTGCTTGTTTGTTTGACAGCATCTCACTGTGGAGCCCTGACAGGTCTGGGACTCACAAAAATTCCCTTGCCTACATGGGAAGTAGGAAAGGACAAGATTGGGCTGGAGAGATGGCTCAGAGATTAAGAGCATTGACTGCTCTTCCAAAGGTCCTGAGTTCAATTTCCAGCAACCACATGGTGGCTCACAACCATCTGTAATGGGGTCTGGTGCCCTCTTCTGGCCTGGAGGCATACACACAGACAAAATATTGTATACATAATAAATAAATATTTAAAAAGAGTGCTGATGTGTGCGTGAGAGAACGTACACACACAACTGTGACGAATTATTTTAACATTTGTTGAGGGCTGGAGAGATGATGGCTCAATGCTCCTGAAGAAGACTCAAGTCCGGCTTCTAGCACCCACGTCACAACGGCTTGTAGCTCCAGGGGATTGAACGCCAGCTCCTCAGGCACCCATACACATCAACATATAGAAGTAAAGGTAGATCGGGGGCTGGAGAGATGTCAGAAGACACTGGCAGCGCCAGGCAGCTGCACACGCCTTTAGTCCCAGCACTCGGGAGACAGAGGCAGGTGGGTTCAGCCTGGACTGCAGAGTGAGTTCCAGGATATCCAGGGCTGTGCAGAGAAACTGTTTTGAAAGGAAAGAAAGAAAAAAGGGGGGGGGGGACACTGCTCTTGTGGTGACATTTAGTCACTGTGGTGGTTTGAATAAAAATGGTCCCATAGATTCATGATTGGTCCCCAGTAAGTGGAACTATTTGGGAAGAATTAGGAAGTGTGACCTTGTTGAAGTAGAGGATGTGTTTCACTGGGGGTAGACTTTGAGGTTTCAAAACCCCAGGCCCAGGCCTAATTCCCCCACCACCTCTTTCTGCCTCCACCTTATGGGTCTGAATGTAAACTCTCACCTACGGCTCCTGCATGTGCCTGCGTGCTGCCACACTTCCTATGATGGTTGTGATGGAAACTCTCACCTACCGCTCCTGCACGTGCCTGCGTGCTGCCACACTCCCTACCATGATTATGATTGACTCACCCTCTAAAACTGTAAGCAAGCCCCAGTTAAATGCTTTCTTCTAGTAAGTTGCCTTGGCCATGGTGGTTCATCACAGCAATGAAGTGACATCACATCCCAGTGACACCACATCCTTCTGACTCCACATCCCAGTAACATCACTTCTCAGTGACATCACATCCCAGTGACATCACATCCCAGTGACACCACATCCTTCTGACTCCACATCCCAGTAACATCACTTCTCAGTGACATCACATCCCAGTAACATCTCAGTGACACCACATCCCAGTGACATCGCTTCTCAGCGACATCATATCCCAGTGACATCACATCCCAGTGGCACCAATGACATCACTTCTCAGTGACATCACATCCCACTGACACCACATCCCAGAGACATCACATCCCAGCGACACCACATCCCACAGACATCACATCCCAGCGACACCACTTCCTAGTGATACTACATCTCAGCGACATCACATCCCACTGATACCACATCCCAGTGACATCATCTCCCAGTAACATCACTTCTCAGAGACATCACATCCCAGCGACACCATATCCCAGTGACACCACATCCTAGTGACATCACCTCCCAGTGACACCACATCCAGTGACCTCACAGTTACTAAGAAAGTCATCTTTGGACAGCATAAAGAGTTCCAAGCTCCCTGTGCTACATGAGACACCATCTAAAACAAAACAACACAATACATGCCTGGTTAAATAAGTAAAAATGACAAAGTTAATGACTTTCGTATTTCCCAGTTCTGAACTATGTTCCTACTCTGAAATTATCCCAAGAGAGAGCGTGGTATGTATGATCAAGGCAGGTTTTAACTCTGAGAGCCGAGGTTCAGCTAAAGTATGCCTCAGTTAGCCAAATGCTTTGAAACATGGGAGGCAGGAGACTCACAGCCCCCAGTCTCATTCTGTGGCCCAGGATGGCCTGAATCTGCAATCTGACTTCAGCATGAGTGTAATTACAGATACTTAATGCAATGTCTAAGGCAGGAACCTGGGTATTCTCTTCTGTGAAGCCCACCCCTGCTCTCCCTGATCCCCACCCCAGCTGCCATCCTCTCCTTATTTCTGCCTCCACTCCCCACCCTGACCTTCATTCCCCGTGGTGAGAGAGCAGAGTCTCCTGTCACCTGATTCCAGTTTCTTGTGGTTCAAAACCACCTAGTCCTTGTTCAGCCTGTCTTGCAGCTGCTTATTGATCCCCTTGTCAGTTTTTCTGTCCCCTTCTTCAAGGATGAAGGCCTGACAGACACCAGAGGGCACCTCCTGCCTGGTAACAACTGAGCCCAGGAGGCAGGGCCACCAGCTTATCCTGGAAAAAGAGGCCCAAGTAAAGCTGAGACTCCTCTGGCTCAAAGCAGCCCTGACGATCCAAAGAGTGAGGTGGGTTTCCCCACAGGAATCTCCAGTGAGCCTTGGTGCTGGCTCCACCCTCTGTAGCGGTTGGGTGACACCAGGAGTGCTGTGTTCCAGAAAACCCCAAAATAACCCATCTTCACTGTCCGGCTGCTATTTCTGTCCACGCTGTTTAATTATTCAAACCCAAGTTAGGGAGTGAGCTATATAAAGCCCTTCTACTTGGGGACCCAGGAGAGCTGGGAGACTCTCCAGGTTGCAACAGCATCAAGCAATGGGGTTTGGTGAGATCACTTGGCCCAGGACTAAAAGTACCTGCTGTCTACTGTCCGCTGGCTTCCTCAGCTATAAGAAAGCGACCTGCCCCGAACTTCCAGTTCACTCCTCCAGCCTTCTGGCCGCTAGCTGCCCCACCCTGCTGCACGCCCTTCAGCCTTCAGTCTTACCTCAGCTGGCTCCGTGCTAAACTCACTGTCTTTGTAGCGTTGGAGCCTTTGGAGCCTGTCCTGGAACTAGCTCTTGTAGACCAGGCTGGCCTCAAACTCACAGAGATCCATCTGTCTCCCTCCAGAGTGCTTGGATTAAAGGCATGCGCCACCACCTCCCAGCAGCTTTTTTACCAGATGTGACATAAGCAGCCAGACTTGGTGCCGGGCCTGAATGTGATGCAGCCCAATTCACACCTAAGCCATTTTGGACTAGCGACTTATCCAGTAAGGTTCTCCCTACAGCATCACCACTGAGGCTACTAGGGTGCTGCTGCAGGACAGGGAGGATGTGTGGTTACCAAGCAACAGAAGGCATATAGGAGGGGTCCTGACACTGATGGTGAGCAAGGAGACTGGAAAGGGTTGGATGGGCTGCTTTCCCATAGCTACAGAGCGAGGATGACCACAGCTCAGCAAGCAAGGAGGAAGAGTGTGTGAGCCTTCCCTTAGCTTGGTGATGGTAGGTACCAGCCTTAGACACTAACAGGTCTGAGAGCCTGGGCTGTGCAGGGCTAGGACAGAAATACAAGATTAAGCATAAGTCCTGGGTTTCAGTATAGCTCAGGATGGAGTGCTTGCCTGTTGAAGGTAAGGGTGAGGCGTCCTCCTTAAAAGCCAAAGCATGGCCGGGCGGTGGTGGCGCATGCCTTTAATCCCAGCACTCGGGAGGCAGAGGCAGGCGGATCTCTGAGTTCGAGGCCAGCCTGGTCTACAAGAGCTAGTTCCAGGACAGGCTCTAGAAACTACAGGGAAACCCTGTCTCGAAAAACCAAAACAAAACAAAACAAAAAAAGCCAAAGCATGAAAAGGAGGCAGAAGCTGGTGGGATCTGGATGCCACTGGGTGTGTCCCCTTGGTAGTACAGCATACATTGGTCCTCTGGGACTTTGCAAGCCTAGTTTCCCTACCACACCACTACCTTCCCTGGTTTATTTATTACTTTTCTAACTTATTTACTTAGGGTCTCTTATACTCAAGGCTGGCACTGAACTCGGTGTGTAGCTGAGAATGACCTTGAATTTCTGACTCTCCTACTTCTCACGAGTGCTGGCTCAGTTTCTCTCCTGGTGAGAGCAGCCTTATGTAACAGGCCTTTACCAAGCAACTAGAATCCACTGGCCAGATTGTCTCAGTACCCCTTGAGGTGCTGGGTACCTATCCCAGAGGGCTGACACCTCAACAAGGTTGCTGTGACACTGGGCTCCCGTATGTGGCGCCTGCTGGCTACCAGTCTTCTGCCATTCACCGTGGTATGGCCCCACCTGCTGCAGCCCTCCTGTAAGAGCAGATGGAAGTGTTCCAGCCCTAAGCCAGGGCAGGCTGCTGAAGGGACACGAGGCAGTGAGACAGGAAGAGTTGTGGACAAAAAGGGTCTAGGTGTTCTTTTTTTTTTTTTTTTCATTCCTGCTCACTAGGGCTTGGAGGCCTCTTGGACAAGGAATCTTGAAGATCAGAGAGGCCAATGAGCATATTCACCCAGCAACAAGTGGCTGTGTATCTAGACAGTCCCTCATTCCTAGAGTCCAGCTTTCCTCAGATGGGAGCAGGAGGTCTGCAGAGAGACCAACACTAGTGAAGCTCTGTGTCCAAAACAAAACAGAACTCAGAAAGTCGCAGTGGGCTGGCAATTCAGTGCTGCCTGCGCCAGACAAGAGTAAAGCACACAGGGAGAACCCAGCTTGGATCTTACCGTAGCCGAGGCAAAGCGCCAGCCTTCCATGGTCACAGTGGCACAGCAGAGGTGGTAGAGGAGTGCTGGCGTGGCAAGTCTCTCTGTGCCCATCATGCCCAAATAATGAACTATGTGCCCACATTGTGAAAGCTTGGCCTATAGCTTAGGCTTGTTCCTAACCAGTTCTTATAACGTAAATTAACCCATTTATATAATCTATGTTCTGCCACGAGGCTCATGGCTGTTACCTCTCCTCCTGCCCATCCTGCTTGCTCTGGGTCTCCATCTTTCTCTTCCTAGAGTCCTTTATTTATTTATTTATTTATTTACTTATTCTTTTTGGTTTTCTTGAGACAGGGTTTCTCTGTGTAGCTCTAGCTGTCCTGCAACTAGCTCTATAGAGCAGGTTCACCTCAAACTCACAGAGATCCGCCCGCCTCTGTGATGTGGGATTCCCCTCTGTATGTTATGAATATGTTTTATTACCATTGGTTAATAAAGAAGTTGCCTCCTGAGTGCTGTGATTAAAGATGTGTGCCAACACTGCCCAGCCCCAGAACCCTCTCTGTCCCTAGAAGTCCCACCTACACCTCCTGTCTAGCTATTGGCCATTTAGCTTCTTTATTACACCAATCACAGCCATGCATCTTCACACATGTACAAATATCCCTCAACACTGAAGCACACTTAGAATCAGACCAAGCACCATGGTGAAGGTGTTATCAAGAAAAAAAAAGTAAGTGGGTCAGAATGTTTGCTGCTCTTCCAGAGGACTGGACTAGTTCAGTTCCCAGTAGCCAGGTCACATGTGGTGGTTTGAATGAGAATGGCCCCCATTGGTTCATATATTTGAGTGCTTTGTCTCCAGTTGGTGGAACTGTTTGAGAAGGAATAGGAGGTGTGGCCTTGTTGGAGGAGGCGTGTCACTGGGGGTGAACACCATTCCCAGTTAGCTCTCCTTGTCTGGTTCTTGTGGATCAAGATGTGAGCTCTCAGCTGCTGCCCTAGCACCGTGCCTGCTTGCTGCCAGACTGCCTGCCATGGTGGCCATGGACTCAGACTCTAAAACTGGAAGCCCAATAAACTTTCTCTTCTGTAAGTTTCCTTGGTCATGGTGTCTTCACAACAATAGAAAAGTAAGACATTAGGTCTGGAGAGGTGGCTCAGAGGTTAAGAGCACTGGCTGCTTTTTCAGAGGTCCTGAGTTCAATTTCCAGCAACAACATGGTGGCTCACAGCCATCTATAATGAGATGACATGTAAGCATATATACAGGCAGAACACTGTATACATAATAAATAAACCTTAAAAAAAAGACAAGCAAGACATCAAGTGACTCAAAATCACCTGGGACTCTAGTTCCAAAGGATCCCATGCCTTCTTCCAACTGTGGCTCAGACACATGCACACATACACAATTTTAAAATATTTTATGTCTCTATGTGGATGTTTTCATGAATGCCATGCATGTAGGTGTCCACAGAGGTCAGAGAGCATCTGATCTCCTGCCCCTGGGGTTACAAGCAGTTGTTATGTATCATGTGGGTGCTGGGAACCAAACCTAAGTTTCTGCAAGAGGAGCAAGAACTCTTAACTGCTGTGCCATCCCTTTGACCTCTAAATAATAAATATAAAGAGGGGGCACGCTGGTAAGGGGGCCAAGAGGTTAAGAGATCTGGCTGTTCTTCCAGAGGTCCTGAGTTCAAGTCCCAGCAACCACATGGTGGCTCACAACCATCTGTAATGAGATCTGGTGCCCTCTTCTGGCATGCAGCATACATGCAGGCAGAACACTGTTGACATAATAAATAAATCTTTAAAAAAAAAAGAAAGGAAGGAAGGCTGGCCAGGCTGGCCAGTGGCAGTGTATGCCTTTAATCCCAGCACTTGGGAGGCAGAGGCAGGCAATCTCTGTGAATTTGAGGCCAGCCTGGTCTACAGAGTGAGTTCCAGGACAGTCAAGGCTACATAGAGAAACTCTGTCTCAAAAAAAAAAAAAAAAAAAAAGCAGAAAAAGAAAAAAATGAAGAATGTGCTGTGCACACATGCACGTGTGCGCACCCACACCGCCACACCCCCCCCCCTCCATTCTGGACACATGGGGATCTCAGAATTACTCATGTTTAGAAATGGACATCTTGGCCACTTTTCACGATAGCCTTCTTGCTAGGGAAGTCCCAATGTGGCACAGGGCAATATCAGGGACTTTGTGTCTTGTAAAGTCACTCATGGGGCTCCACCCAAGTGTCCCTATCTAACCCTAATCACTCCCCAAAGGCCCACCCCAAATACCATGGTCTTATTAAATTCTGTCCTCTTTTCTGTTTTCTTTTGGGGGCTTTGAGTTGAACTCAGAACCTCACGTTCTCCCTATCACTGAGCTATGCCCCAAGTTCAGTTCCACCCTCTCAATACCACACAATGGGGATTAAGGATGCAGACCAGGTCTAAACCTTAGCAGTGACCTGGCCTCAGCACTACCAGGCCATGCAGTAGCTAAGGCAGTCGGGGGTACCAGCCTGTCTAGCTTCTAGGGTGAAAGCCAGAGCCACTGTCTCATGCAGAAGGCCTGACTTTGGGAAATACAGCTAGCCATGATCTGAGCATGCACATGAAAACAAGCGTGTAGAAGGAAGGTCTTGAAGGGTTTGCCCCAGGCTGCCAGCAGTGCCTCCTGTGAGGAGGGGGGGGGGGGAGGGTGGTTTGACTACTTCTGTACTCCTGAAGATTTCTCTGATGAGATAGTATATGTATTAGCTCATTTGTGTAAGGTGGAACAGAGAAGGGAAACTGCGCTGCAAACTCTTCCAAGGGTTGAGGGACTGGAACTGGCAGATAACTGGAGACTGCATGCTTAGCAAGCAGGAAAACATGTGTGCAAGCCCCAGCACATCAAAACAGAAGAATAATGGGCTTAATGTTTCTGGGACCTGTATTTTTGGGAAATGCTGCGTAATGTGTCTGAATTTAATAAAAGCATTTAAATAGGTTTGACTGTGATATCTTTGTTTTATATTTTTTGAGACAGGGCCTTATTATGTAGCTTGTGAGATGGCTCAGTGGGTAGCCTGGCCACCTGAGTTGCATCCCCAGAATCCACATAGTGGAATGAAGGAACTGAAAGTCATCCTTTAACCCCCAGGCAGTCACCATGGCTTGCATGGGTCCCCATCCCCCACATCCTCCCACTAATGGCAATCCTGCTTCCTCTAGTGCTGGGGTTACAAGTGTGCGGGACTACCTGTCTTATCTTGAAAGTGTCCTTCACATTGTCACTAAGACACAAAGGCAGCCTACTGACTGGGAAAAGATCTTCACCAACCCTGCAACTGACAAAGGTCTGATCTCTAAAATATATAAGGAACTCAAGAGACTAGACGGTAAAATGCCAATTAACCCAATTAAAAAATGGGGCGCTGAACTGAACAGAGAATTCTCAACAGAAGAAGTTCGAATGGCCAAAAGACACTTAAGGGCATGCTCAACCTCCCTAGCTATCAGGGAAATGCAAATCAAAACAACTTTGAGATATCATCTTACACCTGTCAGATTGGCTAAAATCCAAAACACCAATAATAACCTTTGCTGGAGAGGTTGTGGGGTAAGGGGCACACTCATCCATTGCTGGTGGGAATGCAAACTTGTGCAACCACTTTGGAAAGCAGTGTGGCGGTTTCTCAGGAAATTCGGGATCAACCTACCCCAGGACCCAGCAATTCCACTATTGGGAATCTACCCAAGAGATGCCCAATCATACAACAAAAGCATATGCTCATCTATGTTCATAGCAGCATTATTTGTAATAGCCAGATCCTGGAGACAGCCTAGATGCCCTTCAGTGGAAGAATGGATGAAGAAACTGTGGAATATATACATGCTAGAATACTACTCAGCGGTAAAAAACAATGACATCTTGAATTTTGCAGGCAAATGGATGGAAATAGAAAACACTATTCTGAGTGAGGTAACCCAGACCCATAAAGATGAACATGGGATGTACTCACTCATATTCGGTTTCTAGCCATGATTAAAGGACATCGAGCCTATAAGTTTGGGATCCTTGAGAAGATAATAAGAAGAACCTCCACCTGACGATAGATGAAGAAAATGACAGAGCCCCACCTTGGAGCACCGGACTGAGCTCCCAAGGTCCTGATGAGGAGCAGAAGGAGAGAGAACATGAGAAAGAAAGTCAGGACCGTGAGGGAACCTCCAGCTGGCGACAGATGGGGAAGGTGACTGAGCCCCACATTGGAGCACTGGACTGAGCTCCCAAGGTCCCGATGAGGAGCAGAAGGAGCGAGAACATGAGGGAGAAAGTCAGGAACGAGAGGGGTGCGTTCACTCATGGAGACGGTGGGACAGAACTAATGGGAGATCACCAACTCCAGTGGGAATGGGACTGATGGGTCATGCGACCAAACCCGTCTCTCTGAGTGTGGCCAACAGCGGGGGCTGACTGAGAAGCAAAGGACAATGGCTCTGGGCTCTGATTGTTCTTCATGGACGGGCTCCGTGGGAGCCTTCTCAGCTTGGTCGATCACCTTCCTGGACCTGGGGGGAGTTGGGAGGACCTTGGTCTTAGCATAGAGTGGGGAACCCTGATGGCTCCTTGGCCTTGAGAGGGAGGGAGGGGAGGTATGGGTGGAGGGGAGGGGAGGGAAGGGGGAGAAGGAGGGGAGAGAAGGGGGAGAAGGAGGGGAGGGAGGGGGGAGGAGGAGGGAAGGAGATGGAAATTTTTAAATATAAAAAAAAATAAACCATGAGAAAAAAAATAAAATAAAAAATAAAATAGTATTCTATATATTAAAACCAAAAAAAAAAAAAAAAAAAAAAAAAAAAGAAAGTGTCCTTCAGAGCACAGCTTCTCAGGCTGGTAAAGCCAGCTTGCCTGCTCTTTTTTGCTTTTTATTTCTTAAAAATATTTGTCAAGCCAAAGGAAGGAAAATTCAGGTTTATGTGTGTGTGCACACGCACGTGTGACATGCACACACGTTAGGGTCTAGTGTACTCCAGGGTGGCTTTGCACTTGACATGCACTCAACACAAACTTGATTCTCCTGCCTTTAAAGTGCTGGGGTTACAGGTGCACACCACACCACACCTGGTTTTGTGCTGTGCAGGGAATCAAACCTAGAACTTTGTGCTTTCTAGGCAGGCTCCCTACTTACTGAGCCCTAGCTCAGTCTGTTTTCTTCTAAGAGTTCTATAGTTTTTTTGTTTTTCACTTAGATTCCATGAACTACTTTAAGTGAGCTTCCCTACCCCTCAATACTGGGGAGGCTAAGGCAGAAAGATTACAAATTCTAGGCCAAAAAAAAAAAATCTCAAGAAAACAGTATCTGCATAGGGCATAAGAAAGGGCTTAGAGCCAGGCGGTGGTGGCGCACACCTTTAAACCCAACACTTGGGAGGCAGAGGCAGGCGGATCTCTGTGAGTTCGAGGCCACCATAGTCTACAGAACGAGTTCCAGGACAGGTTCCAAAGCCACAGAGAAACCTTGTCTCAAAAAAGCAAACAAAACAAAACAGACAATGTCATTCCTTTCTAAACGTGAGTTTCCAGTTTTTCTCAGAACCACCTACTGAACTAACCCACCTTTCCTCCCAGTGTTGAGGATTCAGCCTAAGACCTTGGGTGTAGCAGACCATACCACAGAGCCACTGAGTTATATTCTTAGCCCCTGGGGCTTGAATGTGGGGTATAGTCAAGGCTGGCCTTTACTGTTCTGTGCTGAGATGCCTAAATTAGAATACTTTTTTCTGCTTGCTAGCACTTTGTGTTTAGACTTCTGATACTCCCACCCACAGAGGCTGTGGGCCCTGGAAGTGGGCAAGGACATTGATTACATTCAGTTTATTAGGGACTGTTCCCACGTGAAGGAGTGTGGCAGCAACGAGACTGATGTGTCTCCGGGATGGATACAGGGACTGTACTGATGGAGTCCTGTGCTGGCCTTTACAGCTTAGCTACTGAGACATTGCTCCATGTGGTGTGTGGCTGAGCGCGTGACTTGTATGTGTGTGTGTATGCGCGCGTGTGTGCACACGCAGGACAATGTCAGAGCTACTCGGTGAGTGTGAGATATTTAATGACTGTGTGTGTAGAAACTAGGATTCTGGAATATGTCACTGTCACCTGAGCAAGGCAGCACTTGAAGTTTTTACTGTGACATGTCAAGGGGGAAGAGGCTTTGAGTGAAATTGAATGTGACAGCAAGATAGATACCAAGTGACAGATACCAAGTGGAGTAGAGGCAGGAAGGCTGTGCCAGGAAAAGGGGGTGTGTGTGCCCAGTTGATGCTGTGGAGTTCAAGTGTCAGGCAGGTGTGCATTGTCCTCTCCCCCACAGACCCTGGCGGCATCCTGAAAGCAAGGAAGCTTTCTCCACGGATAGTGGACTTGGATGTAAGGAGCTGTGGCCAGGCCTAGGCACGGCACAGGGGAGAGCACAGGGGAGAGCTGTGTAAAGTGGCCATGGCGTCTGGACTGGGCTCTCCCGGCCTGAGCTCTTAGAGTGGCGATGGAAACAAAATCAACCTAAGCATTTCTCCCCTCTCTGTCCCCTGGGTGATAAGAGAGAGTGAGATGCCTCATCCTGTACTGTACAAGCCTGAGCACAATGGGCATGTGCCCAGAGCAGGGAAAGGCTGCTGAGGGGGGCATCCCCAAGTTCTCTGAAACTGTACTCCAGAACTTGAGAGCTGCACTACAGGAGATAACAGAGGGGTTGACAGATGTGGGCTAACAATTGGTTTTATTGACAGGAAAATCTAGGGGGCAGAAAGGGTAAGAAGCTGGAAGGAGAGGAGTGGACAGAGAGTGGCAAAGGCAGGCCTGCAGATCTATGGAGCCCCCTGAAGTCAGCTCTGAGGTGACGAGATGGCAAGGCTGCTCCTTGTCCTGCAGACAGCGAACAGCTGAGACGATGGGTTCTTTGGCGGGAGCCAGGAGCCTCCCTGCTCCAGCGCCAAGAGACTTGAATACAAGGGAGAGGAAAGTGGAATGGGCGTTAGCTGAAGTGAGGAGTGAGAACTGACACCATGACTAAGGTGCACAGACCCCAGTGACACAGAAGAAACAGACCATCGCTGCCATGCAGGACGCCAGTAAATGCTGCACCTAAGTCCAGATGGGATGAGAGGCTAGAGGTTGTTGAGGGCACAGCACAGAGGGTCCTGGGCTGTAGTGGGCAGTAATGCCCAGGGCTTACTAAGGGGAGGCCATGGCTTTGGAGTCTGTGGGAAGGAAGGGAGACGGCTGCTGAGCAGGACTGCAACACAATACAACAAGCCTTTCCGGAAGTGATGGAGTGCAGGTTTCTAGTTCACAGGGAAGGAGCCGTGTATGTGGGAAAAGCCACACGGCTGGGCCTGGAAGCAAGGCCTACTTCAGCCGGGTAGAGACATCAGCGTTTGCAGGCAAGGGTCGAGAACCGCGAGTCACAGGCAGGCCTGAGCCTGGTCTGCAGGAAGCGCAACAGGTTAGAGGCTGGGCAGGGCAGCTCCACTGCCTCCATCACTTCCGAAGGAACTTCTTGTTGAGGAGGAAGATGAGAAGATTGACATTGACTTTGGCTTTGTTAAAGAGCTTCATGACAGCCACACCCTCGTACTGCAGCTGCAGCAGGTCCTAGGAGGGAAGGAACAGGGAGGGGGTTTACAAGCTTCTGGGAGTGGTGCGGCCTATGAAACACTTGTCACAAAGCCTTACAGCTGCCAGGAACACTGGCCACTGAAGCAGGGTGTGGAAAGCCCACTCTACAAATGAGAAAAACAGGCACAGTGATTTGATCAAATGCTAAGCCAAGTGGAGCCAGGGCTTGAACCCAGGTTTCGTATTCACAAATAACAAATAACAGGAAAATCACCGCTCCGAAGCAGGCTGTGGGGGCTCACACCTGTAGCTCCGGCATGTGGGGGCGGGAGGCAAGAGGGCAGTGACAGACGCTGAGCCAGCCGGGTTATAGAATAGGCCCTTTCTCAAAAACAAACAAAAACCAATAAATAGGTCTGGACAGATGGCTCAGTACTTAAGAGCGATTGCTACTCACACAGAAGATCTGGGTTTGATACCCAGCAGCCACATCAGGTGGCTTACAACTGCCTAACTCCAGTTCCAGGGGATCCAACACCCTCTTTTGGCCCCTCTGGACATCTGAATGAGTGTGCATATACAAATACAAGAATCAAAAATAAGGCTGGGCATGGTAGTGCAAAAATTTGTGATTCTAGCACTTGTGAGGCAGAGAAGGCAAAGCTCTGTATGTCTGAGGCCTGAGCTATAGAGTGAAACCCTGTCTTAAAAAATAAGGCTAAAAAGCCGGGCAGTGTTGGCAGACACCTTTAATCCCAGAGCTCAGGAGGCAGAGGCAGGAGGATCTCTGTGTGTTTGAGGGCAGCCTGGTTTACAGAGTGAGTTCCAGGACAGTCAGGGCTACACAGAGAAACCCTGGCTTTAGAAAACAACAATAATAAAAGCAAATAAATAAGATAAAACCATTGATTCACTGGATGTGGTGGCAAAGCCGTAAAGTTGGGAGGCTGAGACAGGAGGTTGCCTTGAGTTTAAGACCAGATTGACCTACAAAAGGGAGGTTCTACCTCAACAAACAAACAAATCAAATATGGACTGGAAAGATGGCTCAGGGACGAGAGTACTTGCTGTCTTGCTGTGAGGAGCAGAGCTCAGATCCTGTACCTGTGTCCCGTAAACATCTATACCTCCTGCCGCAAGGCATCTGATGTCCTTTCCTGGACTCTGCACACACCTAGGTGTAGGCACTCATCCACCCACACAGAAATCAAATATCCCTTTAAAAAAAATAAGGGGGCTAAGGGTGTGGCTTAGCAGAGAAAGTGCATGTGAGCCAGGGCTGAGTGTGGGTCTTCAGCACCTATGGAGCTGTGTGCTATAACCCCGGTCCAGGGGGGCAGAGAGAACGCCCGTGGAGCTGTGTGCTATAACCCCGGTCCAGGGGGGCAGAGAGAGCGCCCATGGAGCTGTGTGCTATAACCCCGGTCCAGGGGGGCAGAGATAGAAAGACCCCAGAGGCTCCCTGGCTAGCCGAACCACTGAAAATGGTACAGGAAAACTCCAAATGTCAAGATCTGGCATCCACATGTGTATGTGAGTACACCCCCACATATGCACGCCCCCAATGCCCCAACAACAGCAACAGAAAATAGGGCCAGATATGGCAGAGTTGGCAAAGTGCCTGTCAAGGACCTGAGTTGGACTCCCAGAACCCATGTAAAAATAACAAGACTTTAAAAATACAGGATTGGGGGTGTAAGTTGGAATGGTACTTGCCAAAATGTGTGAAGCCTTGGTACCCCATAAGTCAGGTAAGGTAGTGCATACTGTAATCCTAGCATTTGGGAGGAGGGGGCAA